>NC_089580.1:117760372-118117662 GCF_019320115.1 Miscanthus floridulus | reverse complement strand
TCCACGTGGCTTGCTGACATTAGCATGACATCATCATCCTGGTTTTGAGCTGACAGGTGGGGTCCAGCTGACGTCAGTATGATGTCAGCATGACGCCAGCAACGGCATCAGTTCTAACAGGTGGGTCCAGGGACTCTTGGGTCACTGACATGTGGGTCCGGTCAAGTCAACGGCAGTCAATAGTGAGTCAATGGTCAACGGTCAATGGTCGGGGTCTCTGACGTGTGGGTCCCGTGTGATGTCAGCATGACGTCAGCATCTGACATGTGGGTCCAGAGCGTCTATGCTACTGACGTGTGGGACCAGGTCAACGGTCAATACGGGCTGGGTCTCAAATGGCCTTGGTGGGCTCGGGTCTAGGCCGGGCTTGGCCCACCACGTGGCAAGCTGTGACGCTGCCATGTCATAGCCGTGGGCTTCTACTGGGCTTCGTCCACAGTGCTGGCTCACGGTGTGTGGTTCATGGTGGACGCAGGTTCACAGTCCATGGACCTAAGATAGGGTCCATGGTGGACTGAGTCCATCGTCATTTCCCTTCGGCTCGGCTCATGTGCACCAGGTGCAGGGCTACACTGCTCAACTCGCCCCTTCTCCTCTATTTCTTCCACGGCGTGCTCCCGCCGGTGACGTGCTCATCGATGAGCTCCCGCAACGGCTCAAGCATCCAATTGAGGTGGGGAAAAGCCTCCCCGCACCATGGCGACCGCAACTGTGGGGTCAGGGCAACAGATGGTGATTCCTACGTCTCTAGTCACGGTGAACGGCGGCTCAAGCACAACCGGCGTGCAGGAATGGCGCGGGTGCAGTGGCATTGGCTGGTTTTGTGGTGCGCATGGGTGCCACAATGCTCTATCGGGCATGTTGGGCAGGTCGAGGGGTCCTCTAGGGCCTCCGGTGGCTTTGGCCATGGCGGCGGTCTTCCGATCATGTCAGCGACGTCGGTGTGCGGGCTATGGCCTCGAAGGGGTGTCATAGTGGGGTGTGTAGGCTCCTATAGATCCGCGTGGACATGGCAAAGGCGTCCAGAGCTCGAGGTAGGACTTCCAATTTCTAGGTGGCTGGTAGGGTCTTCCCGGCAGCCACGGCGACATGGTGACGATGGCGAGGTGCACAGGTCACTATGGGGCTCCAGCGGGGTGGTCACGGTGTGCGCATGAGTTACCCATGGCTTCAGCGAATGGGTCAGGCGAGTCAAGGAGGCACCAGGCGCTCCCAGCAGTACTGGCCACGGTGGTCGGTGCTCTGACCAGTGGTCTGGTGCTCGGCACGGTGGTCTAGTGCTCGAACCGATGGTTGGGTGCTCAGACCGGTGGTCTGGTGCTCGGCACAGTGGTCTAGTCCTTGGAGGTGGTCTGGGGCTCCGGTGGTGGCTGCGCCATGGTGGCAGCGTCGTGAGCGTAGCATGCATGCTCGGCTACGGCGTCCGAGGAACTTGGAGAGGTCTATAGCGTCCAAGGGCTCGGGGATGGTCACGATCAATGTGAGTGTGTTGTGCTGGTGTGCCTAGAGACCGGGAATGGCCTTGGCCTACGCGCTCATGGTATGGAGCGCCATGGCTAGAGTAGCAAGGTCTAGTGGTGAGCAGGGAATGAACCAGGGCTCACCGTAGGTGTTGTGGAAGAGGGGATAGCAGTGCAGTGACGAGTTGCAGTCGTGTAGCTCTAGAAGCAGTGCCGTGCGGTGCCGACCCGCGACCGTGATGATGACAACGGCATCGCCCTCGGCTCCAGCGACTTCGGCAGCATGCGGGGGCTCTGATCCTCCTCTCATGATCTCCTTCACGGCCCTCTTCTCTCGGTGTGGTGCGGCTGCTGGGCCACCAAGCGGCGGCGGAGGCTAAGGGAGAGGCTAGGGCGCCGAGCGTGAGCGGCGTGCGGGCTGGCTTTATAGCCAAGCGCCATGCCTCCCATGGCAGATGGCATCATGCGGTGGAGGCGTGTGCATCACATCAGATGGTGGTGTGGGGTTGCGTGGGCGCGGCGCAAGGGGATAGGGTCATGCCCTGGGCGTGACCCCCTGGCCCGCCCCTGCCACTGCTGTCGGGCGTCGGTCGCGTAGGCGGTTGAGGTGTGGGTGAGGAAGACGACACTGTAGATAGGGGTCTAACGGGCAGCGGCTGCGAGCAAGGCAGACGAGTGCGCGGGCGATGCGCTGGGCCGGCTCGTGGGCCGCGTACGCGCGCACGCCGGTGCAAGGTGGGTGCGGTTGGGCTGGCTGGGCCATGAAGCCGAGCAGTCTGGGCTGCGAGGCCTTCTTCCTCATTTCCTTTTTCTGTTTTCTTTTTCTTCTTCCTTCATTTGATTTCAAATTTGGTTTGGGTATTTTGAATTCAAAATGGGTGCACCAAATTTATTGGAGTTGTTAAGCATATCATAACTCAAATGGAAATCCAAATCACATTTTGAATTAACAAAGCATGCAATACTTTATTTGTTAGAATTTAAATAAACGCAATTAACTAATGACATGCCATGCTTATGTGTTAACTTGGGTTGGGGTTAGACTTAATGCATCTCTTAGGTTGGGTTTTCTATACATGACACTCATCATCACATGGGTGTTCTAAGAAAAAAATTTTGTAGTTGGTATTTTTAGTGCGTGGATTTTTGGGTTGTTACAGTCCTACCCCCTTAACAGAATCTCGTCCCTGAGATTAAAGTGTAACGTACTCTTCGAAAAGGTAAGGATATCGTAGTCGGAGGTCAGACTCTTTCTCCCATGTTGCTTCTCTCTCTGTGTGATTGCTCCATTGGATCTTGCACATAGCGATAGTCTTGCTTTGGGTCTCTTTGGTATCTCTGTCCAGAATTCTGATAGGATGTTCTCTATACTCAAGTGTATCTTGAATGTCAAGTGTATCAGTTGGGACTGCTTCATCGAGCACCCTCAAACACTTGCATAGCTGTGAGACATGGAATACGGAGTGTACACCCATCAATTCCTCGGGTAGCTCCAGTTTGTAGGTGAGCCTTCCAATCCTCTTGCAAATCTTGTATGGGCCAACAAATCTAGGGGCAAGCTTTCCTTTCACATGGAATCTGATAGTTCCACGTAGCGGGGATACCTTGAGATAGACGAAGTCTCCCACATTGAACTCAAGTTCTCTTCTCCTTTTGTCAGCATAGCTCTTGTATCGACTTTGAGCAATTCTCAAATTCTCTCTTACTTGAGCAACTCCTTCTTCGGCATCTTGAATCTTAGCGGAGTCAAAGAATGATTTTTCTCCTAGTTGGGACCACATCAAAGGTGTCTTACAAGGTCTGCCATACAGAGCTTCAAACGGTGACATCTTGATACTGGCTTGGTAGCTATTGTTGTAAGAAAATTCTGCATAAGGTAAGCATCTCTCCCAATCAGAGCCATAATTCAGTACACTAGCGCGAAGCATGTCTTCTAAGATCTAATTTACTCGTTCAGTCTGTCCATCTATCTATGGATGATAAATGGTACTGAAGTCAAGTTTGGTTCCAATGGACTTGGTAGGGCTTCCCAAAATCAAGACACAAACTGAGGGCCACGATCAGAAACAATACTAGAGGGAGCTCCATGCAGTCTGAGAATATGTTCAATGTATAGATATGCTAGTTTTTTGGCATTGGTCTTGGTCTTTACTGGTACAAAGTGAGCAATCTTGGTCAAGCGATCAACAATCACCCAGATGGAATCATTGCCTTTCTATGAACGGGGCAATCCCACTATGAAATCCATGGATATGCTCTCCCACTTCCACTCAGGGATGTCGAGAGGCTTTAGCAAACCTGTAGGCCTTTGATGTTCAGCCTTGACTCTATTACAGGTGTCACATCGTGCCACATGTCCTGCAATGTCTGTCTTCATGCCTTTCCACCAAAAGTGTTTCTTCAAATCTTGATACATTTTTGAACCTCCAGGGTGGATACAGTACTTAGAATCATGAGCTTCTGACAAAATTTCCTCTCGTAGCACTGGGTCAGATGGAACACATATTCTGTTCTTGAACCAGATGGTTCCTTATTCATCTTCATGGTGGTTGGTCTTATAGTCTAGTTTCATCAGACCACATAGATATTCGATTTCTTCACAATCTTTCTGAGCTTGACGGATGCGTTCTGTGAGATCATACTGTATGCGGAGCTCATTCAACAAGCCGTGCGGTAGTATCTCAAGTTGGAAATCATCAATATCTTCCTTGAGCTCAGGTGGTACGGATTCAGTGATCAAAGTGTGACAGTAGCTCTTGCGACTGAGAGCATCTGTGACTATATTAGCTTTTCTCGGATGATAGTGAATTTCTAGGTCATAGTCCTTGATCAACTCTAGCCAACGGCATTGCCTCATATTTAGATCTTCTTGAGTGAAAAAGTACTTCAAGCTTTTGTGATTGGTGTAGATATCGCACTTGTTGCCTATCAAGTAATGCCTCCAGATTTTCAAGGCATGTACAACTACTGCTAACTCAAGATCATGAGTAGGGTAACGGTTCTCGTGTTCTTTCAACTGTCGTGAAGCATAAGCTATCACTCTTCCATCTTGCATCAATACACAACCAAGTCCTTGATGGGATGCATCACAATAGACCATGAATTCTTTGTTGATATCAGGCAATGCTAACACAGGAGTTGTGGTAAGCTTCTGTTTCAATTCCTAGAAGCTTTGTTCGCACTCGGGCATCCATTCAAACTCCTTGGTCTTCTTCAGAAGATTGGTCATTGGACGGGCTATCTTGGAGAAGTTTTTGATGAATTGGCGATAATATCCAGCCAATCCCAAGAAACTTCTGACTTCTATCACATTACGGGGTTGATCCCACTCTTTCATAGCTTCAATCTTGGCTGGGTCAACTACGACACCTTCAGCTGATAGTACATGGCCTAGGAAGGCAACTTCCTGTAGCCAAAACTCACATTTGCTGAACTTTGCGTAGAGCTGATGTTGGGCTAATTTCTCGAGCACAGTTCTCATATGATGTTCATGTTCTTCAGCGGTAGGTGAATAGACAAGGATGTCATCAATGAATACCACCACGAACTTGTCCAGTTCATCCATGAAAACCTTATTCATCATGTTCATGAAGTAGGCAGGAGCGTTCGTGAGTCCAAAGGATACCATAGTAAACTCAAACTGACCATACCTAGTCACAAAAGCTGTCTTCGGGATGTCACTTTCTCAAATCTTTATCTGATGATAGCTAGATCTAAGATCAATCTTGGAGAAATACTTGGCACCTTGAAGCTGATCAAGCAGATCATCAATCCTTGGCAAGGGGTACTTGTTCTTGATGGTGACTGCATTCAAGTTCTGGTAATCAATGCACATTCTCATTGAGCCGTCCTTCTTCTTGACAAATAGAACAGGGGATCCCTAGGGTGAAGCACTAGGTCTGATATATCCCTTTGAGATGAGCTCATCAAGCTATTTCTTGAGCTCAACCAATTCATCAACTGACATGCAGTAGGGTCTCTTGGCAATGGGTCCTGTTCCCGACAAAAGATCAATGATGAACTCTACATCACGGTCTGGTGGCATACCAGGTAATTCTTCCGGGAATACATCGGGATAGTCTCTGACCACAGGCACATCATGAACTATCTTCTCCTCTTTCTGTGATTCTAAACTCGCTTTAAGGGCACACAGGATAGAGGTGGACTTTTCGGACTGGGTTTCACATCTAATGACTTGGCCTAATGGGTGGGTCACTTGGACGTATCTAGGTGAACATGATATGATACCTTGGTGAATGGTTAACCAATCCATACCTAGGATGACATCTAAGCTAGTGGGAGGTAAAAGGGTTAGGTTAGCTTTAAAGACAAGACCCTCAATGGTAAGACTCACTCCCTTACAGATGTGGGTGCATTTTAGGTCTCCTAACGGTGAACTGGTGATGATAGGCTTTTCATGTGGGGTTATAGGCAGGTCATGCTCTCGTGCAAACTTGGATGATATGTATGAACAAGTTGCTCTAGAGTCGAATAGAACTGATGCAGTGTTGCCATTAACTAAAAACATATCGTACACCACGTCAGGGGCAGCTTGTGCTTCCTTGGTGTCTAGATGGTTGAGACGTCCACGAGTAGTAGATCCCTTGAGCTGAGACTTCTGAGCAGCTGAGTTCTGAGGGCACTCAGCGGCTTTGTGACCTAGTTGGCCACAAGCAAAGCAGGTGAAAGGCATACCGCCCGTAGGGGTTGGCATGGTTGCTTTCTAGTTTCTAGTGCTTGGTGCAGAGCGGTTCTGTGCTGGGCGTTCATTCGCTGAGCGGGGACGGTTGAAATGGTCCTGAGTGTTGTGGTCCTGAGCATAACAGTCCTAGGTGTAACAATCCTGAGCAGGGCGGGAGTATTTGGCGGTGTAGCCTCCACTACCCCTACTCGATCCAGGGTTGTCTTCCTAGTTGTGGCGAGAGCGTTGCCAGGATGGTGCATCTCTGCAGAACCTCTTATGATCATGACTATGGAGAGACTCCTTAGGCTTACGCTTCCTCTCCCTGTACTCTTCTCTAGCTTCAGCACGATCCTTCTCAATCTGGATGCAGCAATCCACCAGAGCACGCAATGTGTTGCTCTCAATATCGCCAAACTTCAACTTGATGTGCAGGTTAAGTCCTTTGCGGTAATAGTACAGCTTCTCCTTCTTAGAGTTCACAATGTAGGAAGGGGCATAGCGAAGAAGATTGGTGAAACGAGTAGTGTACTCAGTCACCCTGTCCTTTCCCAATTTGATGTTGCGGAACTCCTCAGCTTTGGCCTCCATGATACCCTTGGGAATGTGGTACTCAGTGAATGCTTCAGCGAACTCATCCCACGAGATGTGGGCAGGGTCCTCATGGGAATCACTGAAACTATCCCACAAGGCACGTGCTGCACCTATGAGCTGGTGTGTGGCAGCTCCAACACACTCATCATCGGTGAAGGTAGTGAGATCAAGCTTCTTCTCCATCTCCTTAAGCCAGTCATTGGCTACAAGCGGGTCAGGGTCGGTGCCATCATAGGTAGGTGGCCTTAGCTTCAGGAATCCCTCTAGCATTCTTTGGAAGTCATTCTGCTGACCTCCTTGGCAATGGTTTGCTCCTTCAACAAGAGCTGCAAAAAGCTGGGTCTGCTGTGCCATCACTTCTGCCAGGTTTGGTGGTGGTGGTGGAGGAATGTTCTCCTCAGGTGGCGGAGTATTCTCTAGGTGGAAGGGTATCCCTCCACATCCACGGCCACGGCCACGGCCATGGTTGTTGCCACCACATCCCCCATTTGTTTCAACTGGTTCAGGGGTGGGCACACGTCCATGGTTCATTAGGCGATTAGATCAGCGGTTCAGCATCTGCAACACGGATCATAGAGAATTTAGTGCTTGTGCCAAAAGTGCTTATAATTCAATATGATTACATGATTTTTGACGATTTAAAGAAAAACATTTACACTATCCAACACTCATTACAAAGAAGCAATAAGATCCATAAGATGCAATAAGATCCAAAACATTCATTACATGGGTTTTATTACATAGCATCATCTCCAGTAGCTACACTTGAAGACGTGCGAGAATTGTGTTATGCCTAATGTCTCATAATACATCTCATAAGGGGTACATCATGGGGTACATCTTGCGGAAGCTACTGACATGACTCATGACCACATAGGGTCATTCTACTCTAACTCGTATACCGCGGCTGGGATACGACTGTTCTCGATCTCGATCTCCTCGTTAGACTTGTGAAGTCGGGACACGTACTTTAAGGCCTCGGTGAGCTCCTCAGTAGGCTTGGCTCTAGGTAGGGTAGGACAAGCGTCTAGGTTGAGGCGAGTCAGGGCTAACTCAAACTCCTCTACCCTAGGCTTCATCTTGCTATGAATCTCCTTGGGTAGCTGATCCCACATGCCCTTCATCTCCCTGAGGCGCTTCCTATCGGACTTCTGCTAGGCCTATCGAGTCCTCTCACACTTGTCCTGTAGGTACCTGTTCTGCCTGAGTGCCTCGATCAGGTGACCCTAGTTGCGAATGGCCTTCTTTCTGAACTCTTCTAGATCTTGAGTCATGGTCTTGTTTTGAGACTGGATCTTCAGCATGTCAATCCCCTTGGATCTCTCTCTGTCTCCTCTGCGGTTGAACTCGGCCTTCTTGTCATCCAACTCTCTCTACAACTCCAAGACCTTACTGTCGAGGTAACAGTTCCTGTTGCCTAGGTCGGTGGCTTTATCTTGTAAGTCGTCGACCTCAGCTCTGTGGATTTCTTCACGGCGGTTGAGCTCATCCTACAGCTTGGCAACTGTCTCAAGTAGACTAGCTCGTTCCTGTGCTCTCTACGAGTCTTGCTCCTAGTACTCCC
This sequence comes from Miscanthus floridulus, assembly GCF_019320115.1. Classification (NCBI taxonomy): domain Eukaryota; kingdom Viridiplantae; phylum Streptophyta; class Magnoliopsida; order Poales; family Poaceae; genus Miscanthus; species Miscanthus floridulus. The sequence goes on along the minus strand of NC_089580.1, from coordinate 118,109,363 downwards.
ACTGAAGAGCCTGGTCCTGATGTCTCCTCTGCTCTAGCTGGGTCACGTACCTGTCCTGCTCCAGTAGGTGAATAGCTGAGACACGAAGGCATCTATCCTCCTCAGCAAGGATAACTCTGCCTGCTGCGAAACTCTACTCACTAGGGGTAAGGCTGAGGTCGAGGGCCTGGGGAAGTAGACAGAACTATGTCGTCTTCAGGTGCTCGTAGTGGTCCCTCATCACTCTATGAAGTGCCTTGTGGGAGACAGCTCGCAGTCCCTCCTCAACTGTGTCCTCTATGATCATCTCGGTGGAAACTGGGACAGAAGGTAAGGTAGTGCTAGCTGGGAACTCCACTGAGGTGACAATCGGTCCTTCGATTCCTCCTTCCTTAGCTGGCTTCCCGGTGCAGGTAACCTTGACAAGCTCGTCGGGGACACCTAACGTGACAAGAACTCGGCAGAGGGTCTGTGCAAAACCCCCGAGCTCACGTAGGTCAAAGGTAAGCTTAGCGTGGTCCAGAGGTAGCGGTCCTAGAGGTGGCCAATCGACGTTCGTTGCCATCTGCATGTTTCAAGGGGACAGGTGTTAGCAGGTCAATAAATAGATAAGCCTTGCCTAAAAGTAAATGCAGGGCCGGTATATAATCGAAAGAAGGGTTGTCCACGTCCTATTCTATCGTCCATTTCTAAGGGTTTCGTCCTATGGTCAAGTATGGCTCTGATACCAACTGAAACAACCCCAATTTCCACAAAGGGAAATCCACAGAGTTGAAGTGTGATAAGATCATAGTAGATCATATTACCCAAATCCCAGTCGAATATCGCATCCATACAATGATAATATCATAGTACAAATAGTGCAGAATTACATAAATTATTACATCGCCGCATTGGCGCAATCAAAAGTAGCATTCATTCAGAACAGCTTGAAGATAAGATCGCCAAACTCGAGCGTAGGCACGAACCCCTCACCCGTCAAACTCCTCGGAGCTATACTCCTCAGCAGAACCTGTATGCCAAAATTTATCAGTATGATTTGTACTGGCCACTCCCGACCCTATGAGCATTGCTTTGTGGAAATTGGATGCAAGTTGGATATATGCAAAAGGAACCTATAAGGCTGGGGTTTCCTATGTATTTTAGCATAACAGTATAGTCAAGATTTTAACTCCATCCCCACTCCTATTCCACCCATTCCCATTCCAGAGCTAGGTTTCAATCCTGGGATCAATATACCACCATCTCCACACCATCACCATACCATCGCTCAGTCGATAGGCCAACTCCCTCTTGGCACTATCTCAAGGCCCGTAGCCCCTGGCTACGACCAAACACTCACTTCTAGGGGGAAGAAAAGAATGACTCATCTCATTATCTAGTTTAAGTGAAACCCAGGAAAGGTCCATAGCCGACAAGTCGGCACATGTATCGATCGATCAACCATACACTCTGCAGAGGTTTTACATAACCACAAGATCCGCCTTCCTCGCTGACCGTCGTCAACTGGGCTGATTCCGACCGCTTGCTAGCCTAGGATAGTGCCACTCTACCATTCAGCCCTGGTTCACCCCAAGTCAAGTCTGGGGTGGCTGAAACTATGAGTCATGAGCTAGGTCCACAAGGTCTCCATGAAGTCTCGGAAGGGTGTGGGGGGGAATCCTCCACGCCTCGTACCTCCTTACACTATCCGCTATCAACCTAGCAGTAGTGGCAATATCCTACCAAGTAGTCCAGCCGTCCCGCACCATATAGGGCGAGTGGTACATAAGGTTTCTCGGTGAATCTGAGTACTACTAAGTCCTTAGGGATGACCAAGCCAGAGTGTCTCCATCAGGGTTTCCATTTACCATGCCACCACAGCACCTCCATCCCGGGCTCCACCCGTCATAGGTTCACACCCAGGTCCACCTCATATACCATTTACCCACCATAGGTATCCATTTCCAGGGGTGTCCAGGTAGCATCCCATAGCAAGACTTGCCCCAGGCTCGTTGTATACTCCAACTTGGTTGACACAACCCTCACCCTCCACACACCCAAGTCACACACGCAGCACTCTCCCCGTAGTCCAGAATACACCACGCATTAATGTAGTATAAGCGTAGTAGAAGTACAAGCAATTAAAATATAGCAGTAAGCGTGTGTCTATCCTAATAGCGGGGTATGTAGGGGTAAGGTTGCGTCAAGGTAAAGGCCATCAAGAAAGCATACTACCATGCAAGTCCTATCATAGTATGATTATAATAGTAAAGTAAAGCAATAGCAGTTCTATATTAGCCATGCGTAATAGGTGCTACAAGATTGGGTGGGATGTGGCACCTTCAGTATAGTCGTCTCCGTACTCCTCACGGTACTCACGATCCTCGTCTGTCTGTTTCTCCTCTGAGTCTACAAACGATCGCATTATAGTCGCGTTAGCGATGTCTAAGAATAGCACAAAGGAGCAATGAAAATTCAAAAGAGACAAATGCACTCAAACATGGGTTCATTGCGTAGAGCTTGATTTTAGATGAATTTTGGTCCTAGTTTCATATTTTTCTGAGGTCATATGAATTAGATATGAATTTCTGAAGTTTAAATCATTTCTGAAAATGGAAAAAGGCTAAATTAATCCTGGGCTGACATGTGTCATGCTGTGGTTGGTCCATGTGGCATGCTGACGTCAGCATGACATCATCGTCCCAGTTTTGAGCTGACAGGTGGGGGTCCAGCTGACGTCAGTATGATGTCAGCATGATGTCAGCAACGTCATCAGTTCTGACAGGTGGGTCCAGGGACTCTTGGGTCACTGACATGTGGGTCTGGTCAAGTCAACGGCAGTCAATGGTGAGTCAACGGTCTACGGTCAACGGTCAACGGTCGGGGTCTCTGACGTGTGGGTCCCATGTGATGTCAGCATGACGTTAGCATCTGACATGTGGGTCCAGAGCGTCTGTGCTACTGATGTGTGGGACCAGGTCAACGGTCATCGTTGACCGGTCAACAGTCAATATGGGCTAGGTCTCAAACGGCCTTGGTGGGCTCGGGTTCTAGGCCGGGCTTGGCCCGCCACGTGGCAAGCTGTGACGCTGCCATGTCGTAGCCGTGGGCTTCTACTGGGCTTCATCCACAGTGCTGGCTCACGGTGCGTGGTTCATGGTGGACGCAGGTTCATGGTCCATGGACCTAAGACAGGGTTCATGGTGGACCGAGTCCATCATCATTTCCCTTCGGCTCGGCTCATGTGCACCGGGTGCAGGGCTGCGCTACTCACTCGCCCCTTCTCCTCTGTTTCTTCCACGGCGCGCTCCCGCCGGCGACGTGCTCATCGATGAGCTCCCACAATGGCTCAAGCATCCAATTAAGGTGGGGAAAAGCCTCCCCGCACCATGGCGACTGCAACTGTGGGGTCAGGGCGACAGATGGTGATTCCTACGTCTCTGGTCATGGCGAACGGCGGCTCAAGCACAACTGGCGTGCAGGAATGGCGCGGTGCAGCGGCATTGGCTGGTTTTGTGGTGTGCATGGGCACCACAATGCTCTATCGGGCGTGTTGGGGCAGGTCGAGGGGTCCTCTAGGGCCTCTGGTGGCTTTGGCCACGGCGGCGGTCTTCCGATCACGTCGGCGACGTCGGTGTGGGGGCTATGGCCTCGGAGGGGCATCATAGTGGGGTGTGTAGGCTCCTACGGATCCACGTGGACACGGCAAGGGCGTCCAGAGCTTGGGGCAGGACTTCCAGTTTCTAGGTGGTCGGTAGGGTCTTCCCGGTGGCCACGGCGACATGGTGACGACGGCGAGGCGCACGGGTCACTATGGGGCTCTAGCGGGGTGGTCACGGCGTGCGCGTGAGTTACCCATGGCATCAGGAACAGGTCGGGCGAGTCAAGGAGGCGCCAGGCGCTCCCAATAGTACTGGCCACGGTGGTCGGTGCTCTGACTGGTGGTCGGGTGCTCGGACTGGTGGTCTGGTGCTTGGCACGGTGGTCTGGTGCTCGGACCAGTGGTCGGGTGCTCGGACCGGTGGTCTGGTGCTCGGCACGGTGGTCTAGTCCTCGGAGGTGGTCTGGTGCTCCAGTGGTGGCTGCGCCATGGTGGCGGCGTCGTGAGCGTAGCATGCGTGCTCGGCTATGGCGTCCGGGGAACTTGGAGAGGTCTACAGCGTCCAAGGGCTCAGGGATGGTCACGGACAACATGAGTGTGCTGTGCTGGTGTGCCTAGAGGCCGGGAATGGCCTTGGCCTATGCGCTCACAGTATGGAGCGCCATGGCCGGAGTAGCAAGGTCTAGTGGCGAGCAGGGAATGAACCGAGGCTCATCGTAGGTGTTGTGGAAGAGGGGATAGCGGTGCAGTGACGAGTTGTGGTCGTGTAGCTCCGGAAGCAGTGTCGTGCGGTGCCGACCTGCGACCGTGATGATTATGACGGTGTCGCCCTCAGCTCCGGCGACTTCGGCAGCGTGCGGGGGCTCTAATCCTCCTCTCATGATCTCCTTCATGGCCCTCTTCTCTCGGTGTGGTGCGGCTACTGGGCCACCAAGCGGCGGCGGAGGTTGAGGGAGAGGCTAGGGTGCCGGGCATGAGCGGCGTGCGGGCTGGCTTTATAGCCGAGTGCCATGCCTCCCATGGCGGATGGCATCATGCGGTGGAGGCATGTGCATCGCATCAGACAGTGGTGCGGGGTTATGTGGGTGCGGCGCAAGGGGACAGGGTCATGCCCCGGGCGTGACCCCCTAGCCTGCCCCTGCCACTGCTGTCGAGCGCCGGTCGCATAGGCTGTTGAGGCGTGGGTGAGGAAGACGACACTGTAGACAGGGGTCTAGCGGGCAGCAGCTGTGAGCAAGGCAGATGGGTGCGCGGGCGATGCACTGGGCTGGCTCGTGGGCCGCGTACGCGCGCACGCCGGTGCAAGGTGGGCGTGGTTCGGCTGGCTGGGCCGCGAAGCCAAGTAGCCTGGGCTGCAAGGCCTTCTTCCTCATTTCCTTTTTCTGTTTTCTTTTTCTTCTTCCTTCATTTGATTTCAAATTTGGTTTGGGTATTTTGAATTCAAAATGGGTGCACCAAATTTATTGGAGTTGTTAAGCATATCATAACTCAAATGGAAATCCAAATCACATTTTGAATTAACAAAGCATGTAATACTTTATTTGTTAGAATTTAAATAAACGCAATTAACTAATGACATGCCATGCTTATGTGTTAACTTGGGTTGGGGTTAGACTTAATGCATCTCTTAGGTTGGGTTTTCTATACATGACACTCATCATCACATGGGTGTTCTAAGAAAAAAATTTTGTAGTTGGTATTTTTAGTGCGTGGATTTTTGGGTTGTTACAGTGATGTAACACCCCAGCCCAGGGCTTAACAGGATTAATAGGATACTCATACCAACAAGTTGCAACTTCTTTTCCAAAAGCCCATCTCTTAAGAACTCCAAGGTTAAGCGTGCTTGGCCTGGAGGGATGGGTGACCGACCGAGAAGTCCTTCCTGGGTGCGCATGAGTGAGGACAAAGTGCGCAGAAAAGACTTATGTGGGTCTGTGAGGGCAGTCTATGTCCTAGAAAAGCTGCCAGATGTAAGCGGGCCTGGCCTTGTAGAGGCGGGACGCTACAGAATTGTATCAGAGCCGACCCTTGCGGTTTCACAGGCGCGTGTGTCAGTTGCGCAGGCATGGTGCGCATGGCTGGTGTGGACTAGAGTGGTCACCCAGCATGGCACATGCGCTAGCACTGGACACATGGACGTGGCCAAGAGGGGACGTTCTTGGCCTAGGGTTGACCAACGAGGACGTCGGTCTCCTAAGGGGGTGAGGATGTAACACCCTAGCCTAGGGCTTAACAGGATTAATAGGATACTCATACCAACAAGTTGCAACTTCTTTTCCGGAAGCCCATCTCTTAAGAACTCCAAGGTTAAGCGTGCTTGGCCTAGAGCGATGGGTGACCGACCGGGAAGTCCTTCCCGGGTGCGCATGAGTGAGGACAAAGTGTGCAGAAAAGACTTATGTGGGTCTGTGAGGGCAGTCTATGTCCTAGAAAAGCTGCCAGATGTAAGCGGGCCCGGCCTTGTAGAGGCGGGACGTTACAGTGAGTTCGCCGCAACCTCCTCTCTCTCCCGGTACTTCTCTTTTGTTGAATGATGCACTGGAGGTCGAGATCTGAGAGCTCCAGCATGCCAGCCATGGCGCTGCCATCGGGGCATGACCGTCGGCACTGTTCCGGTGCCCCTCTCTCTCTCTCTCTATTTCCGCCAGATCGGTTTTCAGTCGTCGGTTTCTAATCCAATGGCTCAGATCTAAAGATACCCTTTCGATGCCGATTTTGCAGTTACACCCTTATAATTATTTCGGTGTTAACCCACGGTCCTTTGCGCGTTTCACAGTTTATGTTTCTTTCTTTCGAAAGCGTATTTTCGTTCGTTTGGACTAAAATACATTTTCAATTATTTACAGTTTTGTCATTCAACTAGTTTTAGCCATAATTTCTCCGTTTTAACTCCGATTTGATCCGTTCAAGTTGCGTTAGGTTCGTAATTAAGTAATCTACATGTTTATGCTACTGTAAAGTAGGTTTCCAACTTTTATAATTCGAGCTTAGATCTAATCTATTATTTGTCTATAGGAAATCTTGTATAAATCATAACTTTTCCATTTTAGATCTGATTTTTGTGATCTTCGCGTCTGTGTGTTCATAGTGAGACATCAATTCGTTTTACAAACTTTTCATCTTGATTCTTTGCTGTTGGTGTACTGTTCTAATCTATAGCCTTGTTTGCTTTGCATGATTGCTCCTGGATGCTTGTATGTTGCTGTGGTTATTGAGTATAGACGGTGAGTGGTTCTCGGAAGGTCAAGGGTACGACTTTGACGAGCAGGACCAGCAGGAGTACGTTGCTCAAGGCAAGTATAGCATGGGACCATCCTTGTTTCCTATTCACTTTAATCCATTAAATTCATGTTGCATGTGTCATCTTGGTAGGGATTTCCTAGAATTGAACTACTACCTTGTCACCTATGGGTTATGCATTTAGGTAGCTTTGCTAGTGCTCAATTAAACCATGATCTTGTAACTTGACTAATGGTATATGCATTAAACATTAAAACATGACTTTTTAGCAACATGGAAACAGGGGGTTGGAGTGTTTAGCTACTTTCTAAATGCTTTAGATTCCTCTCCCTATGGACTTATCTGTAAGTGATCATCTGGGACTTACAGTACAGCTGTGAGGGCTATATGGCTCTAGCTTTAGCTCAGTATGGGGACCTTTTCTAGCTTGTTAGTGGTTACCTTTGTTGGCATAAGAATGGCTTGCCGAATCGGGTATAGGACAGCCTCTACTCTTATGTGTATAGCCGTGAAGGAATTGTGTCATTTGACAGGGGGGTTCCTATAACTATTTGCCGAGTGAATCTAATGGCCCTAACTTGTTAGATGAACCTTTAAAAGGCTTCATAGTGACCCCTGTCTGCTCACCTTGGAAGTGTTTTGGGAGTTATAAACCCGGGCATATGGGAATCATGACTCACAGTGAAAGTGTACAACCTCTGCAGAGTGTAAAACTGGTATATCAGCTGTGCTCACGGTCACGAGCGGCCTTGGAACCCTTATGGAATAGATGATCTCTAAGTAATATCTGTTTATGCTATTCATTACTCATGTTTACATTTGATCATGTGTTTGGCAATGGGAATTGAAACAACTTGATGCTACTCATAAGCTAAAATTGTGAATACTAAAAGCTAAACGCTGTTAAACCTGTGTCTAGCCTTTTCAGCCTCATGAACCCCGTGTTACACTTGTTGAGTACGGCATGTACTTACGCTTGTTTATCTTCATTATTTGGATAAAAATCCCGGATGGGTAACAGATGACCTTGAGAATGATGATTTCCCTGAGGACTATTAGACTTGTGGTCAACCAGTCGACGTCCCTATGAATTGGAGCTTCCGCAAGAGATCTTTTTATTATTTCCGCTATACTTATGTAATAACTCTGTCTTATTCGTGATGTAATAAACATTGGTGATGATACTATTCATAATTTGTTGGCTTATGTGTGTGACTGATCTCTGGGCGCACATAAGGTTTTGCACCCCATTTTCTCCTTAAAATTGGGTGTGACAGATTGGTATCAGAGCCGTGTTAACTGTAGGACGCAAGCCTAGTTAGCAATGGTCATTTTTACCTTCTTTTGCTTCACTCATTTCATGCTTTCTATCTCACCCTTGGTATTTGCTAAAGTTTTATGCTTCTTTTGTCTTATTCTATTATGAAAATTTTTGCTTCTAACCTAATCTAACTAAATCTAATTCTATAGATGCCTCGTGCCCATAAGACTGCCCGCATTAGCACTGGGGGGTACTACCTGCCACAAGGTTTGTCCATGGAGCCTGAGGAGGAAGAACCTCAGGAACAAGAATTGGATTCGCCAACACCGCCAATGCCTGAGTCCACACCTGAGCCAGTCAGGAGGACCCTCAAGAAGTCGAGATCGTTGACTTGTCTGAAAATGAAGAGGAAGACATTATTGAAGAGGATGAGCCGATCCCACCATTGGGGTGGACAATAAAGGTGTGGTATAAGCCGGGATGTGAATTCTCTGTTTCACATCACCGACTCATAAGCCTGCTTCAGACATACTACAGTGACTGGGATGCAGCTGTAGAATACGACTGCGAAGAGCATACGACCCTCTTGAAGACACCTACTGGAAGGTTAGGGTGTGCATCACCATCAAGGATGAGCAGAAAGATGCGTATCAGCTGGATTCAAACTATGCACACCATGGTCACCGTGCTACCATGGAGGACAACATAGAAGATGCAGCCGCTGAAGCTTGCATAGGCCTCCATGGTCGCCGATTCGAGGATATGAAGGATGATCAATATCGATTCCTTCCTCATCAACACCTAGAATTGGGATGGGCGATGATGGACCCGTAGGGCACGGATCCAACCACTGAAGCGATGGTACACTTTGGTTATGAGTTTGTGTCAAGGATTCGCCAATTGGAGAATCAATTGAAGGTGCAGCAGGAAGCAATCAAGAGGCACCAGCAGGTGATAGACGAACAAAGGGTATGCCTCAATTTGCCAAAGATGTATGAGGAGCTTCCTCATAAGTATCGCCCCTAGATGTTGGAGTCCCTCTTTATGTAATAACACGATAGTAGAACGAGTGAGTCGAGTCGGGTCGAGTTTTTAGTGCGGTGTGAACATTGTGTGTTTCGTTGATTTGTTATTATGTTTATGCATGAGTTGGATCTTTGTAATGTGTGCTCGAACTTTGTGGGCATGTCCGCAAGTTCCATATTTAAGAATATTAAAGTTTGGGTCAATAAATAAATAGTTGGGTTTGTTACATCTTGCTCTCTCGGAATCTGTTTTTCGGAGCAGTCTGTTTTTATCTTAATGCCAATTAAAATATACACGACCAAAAAATATGAAATTTTTATGGGAATAACTAGACTTAATTATCTTTCCAATGCTTCTAGAATCACCCCCATATCTGATCTGGTTCGTGAGATATCTCTGTTTCAAGTTAAAGTTGCTGCACAGTCTGGAATCTGGGAACAGTTTTGGTTGTATTATGTTTTGAGTAATTTAACGACAGAATCTGGGAAAGTGGTCTCAATAAAAGTTGTAGAAAATTTCGTAAGCTTTCCAACCATATAAAGTACACCCTATTTGGATTGCTGGAACTCAAGATATGACTGTTTTACAGAACTGTTGATGTTGAGACTCGTCCAGAAAATTTTCAGAATGTATTCTAACCTGGAAATGTATAAATTTTGATTATTTGACAAGCAGATGTCTGGAAGAGGAAGAGGCCGAGGTCGTGGAGGTGTTCCCCCACATCCACCACCACCACCATCGACTATTGAACAACTCTTGGCAATACAGACGTAGCTCATGCAAACGTTGGTGCAGAATCAGCAGAACCAACAGGGTGGTGGAGCACCACGCGATAAGCGTGGTGAATTCTTGAAGGGCCGTCCCCCGGTGTTCTCTCGTGCTACTGATCCACTGGAAGCAGATGATTGGCTTCGTGCAGTAGAGAGGCAGCTCAACATAGCTCAATGTGATAATCAACAGAAGGTGTTGTACGCTTCAGGACAACTTCAGGGAGAAGCTCAGGACTGGTGGGAGTCATTCGAGTATGGACGTCCCGCCAACGCTCCTCCTATCACCAGGCTGGAGTTCAAAGAGAATTTTAGATCTTATCACATACCAGAGGGACTGATAGAACTTAAGCAAGAGGAATTCAGAGCTCTGAAGCAAGGATCCATGTTCGTCGCTGAGTACCGCGACAAGTTTGCTCAGTTATCACGTTATGCTCCAAATGAAGTGGCTGACGATGCTGACAAGCAACACCGCTTTCTCAAAGGTTTGTATGATGGTCTGCAGCTCCAGCTTATGTCCAATACCTATCCCAATTTTCAGACGCTGGTAAATCGTGCCATTGTTATTGACAACAAGCGCAAAGAAATGGAGGCCAAGAAGAGGAGGCTTCAGGGTCAGGCCTCTGGGAGCAATACTCGTCCGCATGCCAATCCTCAATAAGGCTTTCAGCAGAGGTTCTAGGGACCACCCAATCAGTGGAATCGTGGTCAGTATCTACAGCGCAACCCGAACCAGCAACAGAATGCCAATCAACGTCCTCAGCAGCAGAGTGGTCCATAGACACCGCGATAGGGAACCCCCAACAGCACCCCCATGAAGACGAGTGCACCTAGTACCCCCAATGTATGCTATTGTTGTGGAGAAGTTGGGCATTATGCTAATCACTACCCCAAGAAGCAGAATCAGCAGACACCCCAGGGTCAGCAGAGTAATCAGAAGGGAACGCCGTAGAAACCAGCACCCAACACAGGAAGGGTGAACCATGTGTCTACCGAGATGGCGCTTACTGAACCAGAAGTCATGCTCGGTACGTTCAATGTCCACTCAACGCCCGCTACTATTCTTTTCGATTCTGGAGCTTCGCATTCATTCATATCACGAGCATTTGTTAGAAACCATAGCATACCATTATGTGCCATGCAAAATCTCATATTAGTAAACTCACCGGGTGGAAGTATGCAAGCTTCATATCGTTGTCTTCTGACTAGTCTATCCTTAAGGAGGGTAGAGTTTAAAGTGAGCCCCATTGTGTTGAGAGCATCTAGCATAAGTGTGATTTTGGGTATGGACTGGATGAAGCAACAACAAGCAGTGATCCATTGTAAAGACAAGGTAGTTGTTGTGACCGCACCCAGTGGAGAAAGAATCAGTGTTGATGTTGTCATACAAGCACAGCCGACCGCCACAGTGAACCAGCTTGATGATAGCTTCAACAAGGAGGACCCAGTGGTGGATGAATTTCCAGATGTGTTTCCCGATGATTTGCCAGGTATGCCACCTGACCGTGATATTGAGTTTATTATTGAATTATTACCTAGAACTACACCTATAGCTAAGCGTCCCTATAGAATGGGGGTTAAAGAATTAGAAGAACTTAAGAAACAAATTACGGAGTTATAGGAGAAAGGTTTTATTTGTCCTAGTTTGTCACCATGGGGAGCACCGGTTATATTTATTGATAAGAAGGATGGTACTCAGAGGATGTGTGTTGATTATCGGTCACTCAATGAGGTTACGATCAAGAACAAGTATCCATTGCCTAGAATTGATGACTTGTTTGATCAGTTGAGAGGTGCTTGTGTTTTCTCTAAGATTGATCTTTGTTCGGGCTACCATCAATTGAGGATTTGTGCAACAGATATACCCAAGACAGCTTTTACTACGAGGTATGGTTTGTATGAGTACACTATTATGTCATTTGGTTTGACCAATGCACCTACCTACTTTATGTACATGATGAACAAGGTGTTCATGGAGTTTTTGGATAAGTTTGTGGTGGTGTTCATCGATGATATATTGATATTCTCCAAAACAGAAGAAGAGCATGCTGAACATCTGAGGTTGGTCTTGTAGAAGCTCAGAGAACACAAGTTGTATGCCAAGCGAAGCAAGTGTGAATTTTGGTTGAAGGAAGTTTCTTTTCTTGGTCATGTTATCTCTAACGGTGGAATTGTAGTAGATCTCGGTAAGGTGAAAGATGTGTTGAATTGGAAGCCACCAATAGATGTGGGACAGATTCATAGTTTCTTGGGATTAGCTGGATACTACAGAAGGTTCATTGAAGGTTTCTCTAAGCTTGCCAAGCCAATGACAGCCTTATTGGAGAAAAATGCTAAGTTTGTGTGGTCTGAGAAGTGCCAGGCTAACTTCAAAGAGTTGAAGAAGAGGTTGACTACAGCCCTAGTGTTGACTTTGCCAGACCTGAACAAAAGCTTTTCGATCTATTGTGATGCATCTCATCAAGGACTTGGATGTGTTCTTATGCAAGAAGGCAGAGTAGTGGCTTATGCATCTTGGCAGTTGAGAAAGCATGAGTTGAATTATCCTACCCATGATTTGGAGTTAGCAGTAGTGGTTCATGCTTTAAAGATATGGAGGCATTATCTCATTGGACATAAGAGTGACATCTATACTGATCACAAAAGTCTGAAGTACATTTTCACTCAGACAGATCTAAATATGAGACAACGTCGAATGGTTAGAGTTGATCAAAGATTATGATTTGGAGATACACTATCATCCTAGGAAGGCGAACGTTGTTACCGATGCTCTTAGTAGGAAGAGTTATGCCAATGAGGTGCAAGTGACATCAATGTCAAGTGAGTTGTGTGCTGAGATTGAGCGACTGAATTTAGGCTTTGTCACTAATGCAGTGGAGTTGGTGTTGGAGCCTAAATTAGAGCAAGAAATACGAAAGGGTCAGTTACAGGATGCGAAGTTGAAAGAGATAGCGGAAAACATAGTGATTGGTAAGGCACCAGGATTCCGTATGGATGACAATGGGACTCTATGGTTTGGGAAAAGACTATATGTGCCTGAGGATAAGGCTATACGTGAGGCAATTCTTCGTGAGGCACATGAGTCTGCTTATTCTATTCATCCTAGAAGTACCAAGATGTATTTGGATCTAAAAGAGAAGTATTGGTGGTATGGACTGAAGAGAGATGTTGCTGAATATGTTGCTTTGTGTGATACCTGTCAGAGGGTCAAGGCTGAACATCAAAGACCTGCAGGATTGCTACAACCAATGAAGATACCTGAGTGGAAGTGGGAAGAAGTTGGTATGGATTTTATAGTTGGGTTACCACGTACTCAGAGAGGTTATGATTCAATCTGGGTAATAGTGGATCGGTTAACCAAAGTTGCTCACTTTATACCGGTCAAGACTACTTATAATGGACCGAGGTTAGCTCAGTTATATATGGAGAGAATAGTATGTCTACATGGAGTGCCCAAGAAAATTGTGTCCGATCGAGGTAACCCAATTTACATCTCATTTTTGGCAGCAAGGTACATAGTTCGTTGGGAACCAAGTTGAACTTTAGTACAGCATATCATCCTCAGATAGATGGGCAAACTGAGAGAATTAATCAGATATTAGAGGATATGTTGAGAGCTTGTGCGTTGCAGTATGGTACAAGTTGGGACAAGAGTTTGCCTTATGCAGAGTTCTCGTACAACAACAGTTATCAGAAAAGTCTCAATATGGCACCTTTCAAAGCTTTGTATGGACGAAAGTGTAGGACCCCATTGTTTTGGAACCAAACAGGGGAAACTCAGGTATTCGGACCAGATGTCTTGAGAGACACAGAAGAGCAAGTAAGGTTGATCAGGGATAACTTGAGAGTAGCCCAGTCTCGACAAAAGAGCTATGCCGATACTAGAAGAAGAGAATTGGTTTTCAAAGAAGGTGATTATGTGTACTTGAAGGTGTCACCTATGAGAAGTGTGAGAAGGTTTAACATGAAAGGGAAGTTAGCGCCAAGGTATATTGGACCTTTCAAGATTTTAGAGAGACGTGGAGAGGTAGCTTATCAGTTGGAAGTTGCCTGAGAGTTTGGCAGGTGTACATGATGTGTTCCATGTGTCTCAACTGAAGAAGTGTCTGCGTGTACCCGAGGAGCAGATACCATTAGAAGAGCTTATAGTTAAGGAGGATCTCACATATGAGGAGTTTCCGGTAAGGATTTTAGAGACGGCAGAAAGAGTTACAAGGAGCCGAGTTATAAAGATGTGCAAGGTTCAGTGGAATCGGTATACATTAGATGAGGCTACTTGGGAAAGAGAAGAGGATCTGAGGAAAACATACCCATAGTTATTTGAGTAAGCATCATCCAAATCTCGAGGACGAGATTCATTTTAAGGGGGGTAGAATTGTAACACCCTAAATTTTACAACAATTGAAATTAGAGAAAAATTGATCTACTAAGCATTTTTGTGAGTATTTAAATTTAGGAAGAATAATAAAGTTTACCAAATTAAAATTTAATATAGGTTAACAACAATGAATGTACATTCATGCTGCTGCATATCAATTTTTGGAATGGTTTGATTTGAACTCAAGTTTGAATTCGATTTGAATTCTTGCTTTCAAAATTTGCTTTGGAAAGAAATTGGAAAAAAAATAGAATCCCCTCCTCCTTTCGACCCAAAGGCCTGCTGCTGTCGTGGCCCATGGTTTTCCCGCATGGCCATTTTCTTCCTAGGTCGCTGCTCAGCCCCCTGTCTCTGCTTGGGCCGTAGCCCGGCATTGCTGGCGCGCCACACCGCAGCGGCCCACTCGGCCTGCCGGCCCACTTTCTCCCGCGTCGGCCCAGCTTGTCGCCAGCCGCACGCCCGCTCCCATAGCCGCGCGCCTTACCCGCCGCTGACCAGCCAGGCCCAGGCGTCAGACCCGCCTCCTTCCTCCCGTCATGACCGGCTCGGACTCATCCCGTGCCGTCGCATGGGTCCGCCTCGACCATGATCTTCATGATGCCATCGCGCCCAAGAAATTCCGTCCCCATAAATAGCGCCGCACCCCTCCTCTATCCCCTATCCCATCTGGCGGCCATTTTTCTTCGCCAAGCAGCCGTAGTCGCTTCTCGCTCGAGCACCGCCGCCGACCTCTGCTGCCAGCTCGTGCCGGGCCGCCTCGACTGCTTTCCGTCCCTGGTGTTTAGGTCCGGTGAGTTCGCCGCAACCTCCTCTCTCTCCCGGTACTTCTCTTTTGTTGAATGGTGCACTGGAGGTCGAGATCCGAGAGCTCCAGCACGCCAGCCATGGCGTCGCTGTCAGGGCATGACTGCCGGCACTGTTCCGGTGCCCCTCTCTCTTTCTATTTCCGCCAGATCGGTTTTCAGCCGTCGGTTTCTAATCCAACGGCTCAGATCTAATGATCCCCTTTCGATGCTGATTTTGCAGTTACACCCTTATAATTATTTTGGTGTTAACCCGTGGTCCTTTGCGCGTTTCACAGTTTATGTTTCTTTCTTTCGAAAGCGTATTTTCGTTCGTTTGGACTGAAATACGTTTTCAATTATTTACAGTTTTGCCATTCAACTTGTTTTAGCCATAATTTCTCCGTTTTAACTCCGATTTGATCCGTTCAAGTTGCGTTAGGTTCGTAATTAAGTAATCTACATGTTTATGCTACTGTAAAGTAGGTTTCCAACTTTTATAATTTGAGATTAGATCTAATCTATTATTTGTCTATTGGAAATCTTGTATAAATCATAACTTTTCCGTTTTAGATCCGATTTTTGTGATCTTCGTGTCTGTGTGTTCATAGCGAGACGTAGATTTGTTTTCCAAACTTTTCATCTTGATTCTTTGCTGTTGGTGTACTGTTCTAATCTATAGCCTTGTTTGCTTTGCATGATTGCTCCTGGATGCTTGCATGTTGCTGTGGTTATTGAGTATAGACGGTGAGCAGTTCTCGAAAGGTCAAGGGTACGACTTTGACGAGCAGGACCAACAGGAGTACATTGCTCAAGGCAAGTATAGCATGGGATCATCCTTGTTTCCTATTCACTTTAATCCATTAAATTCATGTTGCATGTGTCATCTTGGTAGGGATTTCCTAGAATTAAACTACTACCTTGTCACCTATGGGTTATGCATTTGGGTAGCTTTGCTAGTGCTCAATTAAACCATGATCTTGTAACTTGACTTAATGGTATATGCAATAAACATTAAAACATGACTTTTTAGCAACATGGAAACAGGGGGTTGGAGTGTTTAGCTACTTTCTAAATGCTTCAGATTCCTCTCCCTAAGGACTTATCTGTAAGTGATCATTCGGGACTTACAGTACAGCTGTGAGGGCTATATGGCTCTGGCTTTAGCTCAGTATGAGGACCTTTTCTAGCTTGTTAGTGGTTACCTTTATTGGCTGTAAGAATGGCTTGCCGAATCGGGTATAGGACAGCCTCTACTCTTATGTGTATAGCCAGTGAAGGAATTGTGCCATTTGACAAGGGGGGTTCCTATAACTGTTTGCCGAGTGAATCTAATGGCCCTAACTTGTTAGACGAACCTTTGAAAGGCTTCATAGTGACCCCTGCCTACTCACCTTGGAAGTGTTTTGGGAGTTATAAACCCAGGCATATGGGAATCACGACTCACAGTGAAAGTGTACAACCTCTGCAGAGTGTAAAACTGGTATATCAGCCATGCTCACGGTCACGAGCGGACTTGGAACCCTTATGGAATAGATGATCTCTAAGTAATATCTATTTATGCTATTCATTACTCATGTTTACATTTGATCATGTGTTTGGCAATGGGAATTGAAACAACTTGATGCTACTCATAAGCTAAAATTGTGACAACTAAAAGCTGAACGCTGTTAAACCTGTGTCTAGCCTTTTGAGCCTCATGAACCCCGTGTTACACTTGTTGAGTACGCCATGTACTTACGCTTGTTTATCTTCATTATTTGGATAAAAATCCTAGATGGGTAACAGATGACCTTGAGAATGATGATTTCCCTGAGGACTACTAGACTTGTGGTCAACCAGTCGACATCCCTATGAATTGGAGCTTCCGCGAGAGATCTTTTTATTATTTCTGCTATACTTATGTAATAACTCTGTCTTATTCGTGATGTAATAAACATTGGTGATGATACTATTCATAATTTGTTGGCTTATGTGTGTGACTGATCTCTGGGCGCACATAAGGTTTTGCAGCCCATTTTCTCCTTAAAATTGGGTGTGACAAAAGAGTGGTGTCAACCTTGCCCATCATGAACCCTTTAGAGAGTAGGAAGTCCCTTAATCTCTCATACCTTGCTCTAGGTGCTTGCTTCAAGCCATACAATGCCTTCTTCAACTTATACACATGGTCGGGCTTCTTGTCATCTTCAAAACCGGGAGGTTGCTCAACATATACTTCTTCATTGATGTAACCATTGAGAAATGCACTCTTAACATCCATTTGGTAGAGCTTGATATTGTGGGCACAATCATAGGCTAGCAAGATTCTAATTGCTTCCAATCTAGCAACCGGGGCATATGTTTCTCTAAAGTCAGGACCTTCAACTTGTGTATAGCCTTGTGCTACCAATCTTGCTTTGTTCCTTACTATTATCCCATCTTGATCTTGCTTGTTTCTAAAGACCCATTTGGTTCCAATCACATTGTGCCCCTTTGGTCTCTCTACTAATTCCCATACTTGATTTCTTGTGAAGTTATTCAATTCTTCATGCATAGCATTCACCCAATCAACATCCTTGAATGCTTCATCTATCTTCTTTGGTTCAATGGATGACACAAATGAGAAATGCTCACAAAATGAAGCCAATCTTGATCTAGTTTGCACACCTCTTGAAATATCACCGATGATAGTGTCCAATAGATGATCCCTTGTAATATTTGTTGGTTGGAGTATTGAAACTTGATTGCTTGCACTTGCTTGATCATTGGGTTGAGATGATGTACTAGCCACTTGATCTTGTTTATTGTCATGAGGGCCACTTGTACTAGCTTGATTTGTATCATCTTGCACATTTGAGTTGGAGAGCACTTGCACTTGATCATCTTCTTCTTCATTCACTTGCCTAGGCCTTAATTCACCAACATCCATGTTCTTCATGGTATTTGAAAGTTGAATGCCTCTAACATCTTCCAAGTTCTCATTCTCTACTTGTGAACCCTTGGTTTCATCAAATTCAACATCATGAACTTCCTCAAGAGTACCACTTTCCAAATTCCAAACTCTATATGCTTTGCTAGTGGTTGAGTATCCAAGTAGGAATCCTTCATCACATTTCTTGTCAAACTTGCCCAATCTAGTGCCTTTCTTCAAGATATAGCATTTGCAACCAAAGACCCAAAAATATGCAATGTTGGGCTTTCTACCATTCAAGAGCTCATATGGTGTCTTCTCTTTCAATGGGTGACAATAGAGGCGGTTGCTACAATAGCAAGCCATGTTGATAGCTTTAGCCCAAAAAGATTGACTAACATTATACTCACTAAGCATAGACCTTGCCATATCAATGAGTGTTCTATTTTTCCTCTCAACAAGGCCATTTGATTGTGGAGTGTACTTGGCCGAAGAATTGATGTCTAATTCCAAATTCATCACACAACTCATTAATTCTAGTATTCTTGAACTCACTACCATTGTCACTTCTAACTCTCTTGATGGTTGTTTCAAACTCATTATGAATGCCCTTGACAAATGATTTGAATGTTGTAAACACATCACTTTTGTCCACTAAAAGAATACCCATGTGTATCTAGTATAATCATCCACTATCACAAAGCCATATTTGTTATCACCGATGCTAGTGTATTGTGTTGGCCCAAACAAATCCATGTGCAATAACTCAAATGCTTTACTAGTGCTCATCATGCTTTTCTTGGGATGGGTGTTTCCAACTTGTTTTCTGGCTTGACAAGAGCTACAAAGCTTATCCTTTTCAAACACAACATCTTTCAAGCCTCTAACCAAGTCATGCTTAACCAATCTATTCAATTGTTTCATTCCAACATCACCAAGCCCTCTATGTCATAACCAACCCATGCTAGACTTAGTGAACAAGCATGTAGATAATCTAGCTTCACTAGCATTGAAATCAACCAAGTATAGATTCTCATATCTAAAGCCTTTGAAGATCAAGTTAGAGCCATCTACACTTATGATCTCTACATCATCTACCCCAAATATGCATTTGAATCCAAGATCACACAATTGAGCCACGGATAGCAAATTGAAGTTCAAGCTCTCTACTAGCAACACATTGGATATGCTCATGTCATTGGATATTGCAATCTTACCAAGCCCTTTGACCTTGCCTTTGCCATTATCACCAAATGTAATACTATCATAACCATCATTGCCATTGGTGTTGATTGAGTTGAACATTCTTGCATCACCGGTCATGTGTTGAGTGCACCCACTATCAAGAACCCAATGCCTTCCTTCGGCTTTGTAATTGACCTACAAAGAAGATCAATTCTTTTTAGGTACCCAAACTTGCTTGGGTCCTTGAAGGTTAGTTACTAAGCTCTTTGGTACCCAAATGGCTTTCTTCTTTGAGTTCATCCATGGTTTACCAATGAACTTAGCCTTTACACCATTTGCACCCTTGGTAAGCATATAGAAAGAATCAAGCTTAATGGAGGATACATTAGCATTTTCCCTTTGTTCTTGCATTCATTCTCTTTATGACCAACTTGCTTGCAACTAGTGCAAAACCGACCATTGTTCTTCACAAAACTAGTCTTGTGAGAGCAAAAGCCACCTTGCCTTTCTTGGGGGTATAGCCTAATCCCTCTTTGTAGAGAGAAGCTCTTTGGCTACACAAGCATATAAGCAAGCGGTCCTCACCACCATAGCCTTAGCCAAGGTGTGAGTGAGCTTATTGACCTCCTTCTTGAGGTTCTCATTCTCAACCATTAGTGAGGCATCACAAGTGAAACCATCACTACTAGATGAGGTGGAAGTAGAAGTACTACAAGAAGGGTTAGTGGGAGCAACAATGATAGGCATAGATAATGATTCATCAATTATATCACAAGTTAAGCCTATATTGCAAGTTTCAACATGCTTCTTTTCATTTTGCTCATTAAGCAAAGAAGAATGAGCCTTTTCAAGCTTTTTGTGAGCCTTGCCAAGCTTCTCATGGGCTTCCTCTAGCCTCTCATGAGTTGCATTGAGCTCATCAAGGGCTTGCTTAAGGGCTTTTACCTCCTTATTCAAGCTCTTGCATTTCCTTCTCTTAATGTCAAAGTGTTCTTTAGCATCTTTTAGCATGTCAAATAATTTATCTTTAGTAGGTTCATCATCATCACTATCACTATCATTTTTATTATCATGTTCATCATTACTTCCATCAACACAAATTTGTACCTTAGTGGCCTTAGCCATGAAGCATGATGGAGTGTCAAAGAGAGAAGGCTTCTCATTGATAGCAATGCTTGCAAGTGCCTTCTTCTTGGTGGTCTTGTCATCGTCACTGTCATCATCATCACTTGAGGAAGCATCACTATCCTAAGTGACCACATATGAACCACCCTTCTTCTTTTTGAAGGTCATCTTGTCCTTCTTGTTCTTCTTATTGTCATCATCATTGTCGCGATTGTATGGACATTGAGCAACAAGATGATCTTTGCTTCCACATTCGAAGCACCTTCTTGACACTTCCTTGTTCTTGGATGAAGATTTCATTCTTCTAGCACGGTACCCTTTCTTCATCATGAACTTGCCAAATTTCTTTACAAAGAGAGCCATCTTCACATCATCATCATCATCCCATGAGCCATCATCTTCACTTGATGTATCTTGCTTTGCCTTGCCCTTGGATGATGTGGCCTTGAATGCAACGCTCTTCTTCTCATCCTTCGTCTCATCTTTCTTCTCCTTCTTTTCTTCCTTCTCATCATCATCTCTATATGTATCATCGGTCATTATATCTCCCAACACTTGGTTTGGTGTCATGGTGTCCAAACCACTCCTCACTAGAATAGTGACCAATGTGCCAAATCTTGAAGGCAAACATCTCAAGAACTTATGGGAGAAGTCCTTGTCCTTCACCTCTTCTCCAAGTGCTTTGAGATCATTGACAAGCACTTGAAGCCTATGGAACATCTCCGGCATACTCTCATCCTCCTTCATCTTGAAGCTTGCAAACTTCTCTTTGAGAATATATGCCTTTGCACCCTTCATGGCTTGAGTGCCTTCAAATGATTCCTCCAATTTCTTTCACGCCTCATGAGCCATCTCAATATTGTTGATTTGCTCAAATGTTCTCTCATCAATTGCATCATGAATGGCACTTAGAGCAATGTCATTGTTTTGGAAGAAGCACTTCTTTGGCCATGGTGGGATTCTCCGGATCACCAATCTCAATTTTGGTTTCTACCACCTCCACACTTTCTATTGATTGACTTGATGTGTGTGGTCATCTTTGATTTCCAATACGGATAATTTGTGCCATCAAATTGGGGTGGCTTCTTGGTGTTGTTGATTTGAGTTATTTTTTACACCGAAGGTTGTTAAGCCTCAAATCATGGTGACCTCGGCTCTGATACCACTTGAAAGGTTCTAATGGCTAGACAGAGGGTGAATAGCCTATTAAAAAATTCTACAAACACTTACAAAATTGGTTAGACAATTATGAGGCGAAGCAAGTGTTGCGCTAGCCTACTAAAAAGCAAGCCATCTACCACAATTCTAGTTTATATAGTTTCTATCCACACAATAGCTATGACACTACACTAAGTTAGTGTGCTCTCAAAAGCTAACTAAAGAGCCACACTAACCAAACTAACAAGCTCTCACAACTAGCTACACTAAAGAGCTTGACAACTAGTTTACGGTAAAGTAATGAGAGTGAGCAATTTGTTTATACCTCCGTATCGAGGAAGGAGCCAATCAATCACAAGAATAAATACCAATGAAGACCAATCACCTCAGAATCAAATGATGAACACAATGATTTTTACCGAGGTTCACTTGCTTGCTGACAAGCTACTCCTCGTTGTGGCGATTCACTCACTTGGAGGTTCACGAGCTAATTGGCATCACATGCCAAACCCTCAATAGGGTGCCGCACAACCAACACAAAATGAGGATCACACAATCCATGAGCAATTCACTAGAGTACCTTTTGGCTCTCCGCCGGGGAAAGGTCAAGAACCCCTCACAATCACCACGATCGGAGCTGGAGACAATCACCACCCTCCGCTCGACGATCCTTGCTGCTCCAAGCCATCTAGGTGGCAGCAACCACCAAGAGTAACAAGCAAATCCCACAGCGAAACACGAACACCAAGTGCCTCTACATGCAAACACTCAAGCAATGTGCTTGGATTCTCTCCCAAACTCATAAAGATGATGAATCAATGATAGAGATGAGTGGGAGGGCTTTGGCTAAGCTCACAAGGTTGCTATGTCAATACGAATGGCTAAGAGAATGAGCTTGAGCCGGCCATGGGGCATAAATAGAAGCCCTCATAAAATAGAGCCATTGAACCCCTTCACTGGGCACAACACGGGGTGACCGAACGCTCCGGTCATATCGATCGGACGCTAAACCTCAGCGTCTGGTCAAGCGATGCATGCCACGTGTCCCCTCTCTTCAAATGTTTATCGCTCGATCTCAACGGTCAAGTGATGACCGGACGCTGTAGCTCAAAGTGACCAGACGCTGAACCCCAGCGTCCGGTCGTTTCCAGTAAGCATCTAGAGACGACTTTTCATGACCGAACGCATCCGGTCATGCTTGACCGGACTCACCCAGCGTCCGGTCACACGACGACTCCCCTATGCATGACCATATCAGTGTGACCGGATGTAGCCAGCCAGCGTTCGGTCGTTTCAGTGCCAGCGTCCGGTCGACTACCGACGCTGTGCTTCTTCTGCTGCTACTAACTGGACGCGTCGGTCCTTCATAGACTAGCGTTCAATCACTTACAGTGACCTCTATCTTTTCTGTCTAGGGCACCGGTGGCACCGTCAGACTGTCCGCACTCTACGAGCGGACACTCCACCGGTGAAGTTCCTAACCCTTGCTCAAATGTGCCAACCACCAAGTGTATCACCTTGTGCACATGTGTTAGCATATTTTCACAAACATTTTCAAGGGTGTTAGCACTCCACTAGATCCTAAATGCATATGCAATGAGTTAGAGCATCTAGTGACACTTTGATAACCGCATTCTGATACGAGTTTCACCCCTCTTAATAGTACGGCTATCGAACCTAAATGTGATCACACTCTCTAAGTGTCTTGATCACCAAAACAAAATGGCTCCTATTATTTATACCTTTGCCTTTAGCCTTTTGTTTTTCTGTTTCTTCTTTTCAACTCTAAGCACTTGATCATCACCATGGCATCACCATCATCATGTCATGATCTTCATTTGCTTCACCACTTGGAATGTGCTACCTATCTCATGATCACTTGATAAACTAGGTTAGCACTTAGGGTTTCATCAATTCACCAAAACTAAACTAGAGCATTCACCATGGCACCCGCACCATCATCGCCCGCCCTTGCCCTCGCCAAATGGATGAGCCCTCGGAGGCACCACCATTGGGAGAAGCTAGCAAAGCTTGAAGTGTGTCGTAGTTCTCCGCCCTCACCATCGCACCGGCACACCCGCACCGTCACCCTCGCCATCGTGATCCAGGTAGGGCTCGTCGTGATACTCGGGTCCTTTCCCAATGGCGCTCGGCCCCTTCTCCTCAGTTGTCAGTGGCTCACACGGCCCACTTCTGGTCAGCGGTGATCAGGACCCTTTCAGTTCTGGTCATGTGCGGAGCTATAGCGAAGTTAGTGGGTGCGGCCGCACCCACAAAAAATTGAAAACTAGTGATAAGACTCAAATTTCAACAATATATGCACCCACATATTGCAAACTCTCACACCCACATAGGCAAACGCACCTTCCTCAGATTGTCTCTAGCTCCGCCACTGGTTCTGGTTGCACACCTCACCACAAATCCACATCCTCTGGGTCTCATCCATGGATTCCTATCTCAACGCTGAAGAATAAGGCCGTCTCCTCCAAGCACATGCCACATGCAACAACAAGAACTCGATGGGGAGGGCATGTTGTGGTTCTGATGCTACTGCTACATGCACAAGGTCAACTATTTCAGACTTGTTCTTTTACTACATGACAAAACTTACACCATATTTCCACCTGCATGATCTCATATGTACGTTAGTCAAACTTGGATGACAAAATTAAATCTATGTGCTATTACAAATTGCTTCCAAGTTTATTAGAGAAAATTTATTCAGTGAGGTATGGAGGTATTTTGTTCACTTTCCACACTAGTTTTTGTTTAGAGATGCGAATGTTCATATATATATTATTTGTTTTCATGCTTTTACTTTTAAAATAAGAATTATTTTCTTAAAAAACTCTTGTACTTAGAATCTTAAGATGCACCATGATAATGTTTTAATAGGACTACATAGGTGGATAATGGTTATGCATCGTATGGGATTTGGCAAATAACAGAATCATAATTAATAGGAATCATCCACGTGGAATTGAATAAGATGGAGTATATAAAAAAGGGAGCAAATTGAAATAAGTAAGAGCACTGAAGTGAACCAGTGAGAGCTCACGGCTCTGCACAATTTTTGAAAGTAGAAGAACGAAGAAAACCAGAATTGATTATCGACCCATCTTGCTTCCTACCAATCTTCAGTTGTACCTTGAAGACTGACGATACATATTGATGTTTCTGACCATTCTTCTCCTATGATGCAAGCAACGGTCGAGATTAACTTCCTCTCCAAGATAATTACCGTTCACCTTCATCAGATCTGAACTCAGGTTTTTGCAGATCTAGCAGGAAGGCTATGGTCCTGAAAAGGAGAGAACGTAGCCCATTGGTAGCCTGATATTAGTATCTGGTATACCATTTTCTTGTTACCTTCACTGTTTTAGCTTGTAGTTTGTTGTTTGGGTAGGAAAAGGACTTGCAACATTTATCACACATCAATTCTATCTGATTCAAAGAAATTGGGTTGAATTATGTGTTTCAGTGATTCATGTAATTTTTCATATGTTTTATTACCTATGCGAGTCTCATGGGATCACTCAAGTGGATACATTATTCTACAGCATATATTTGCGTGGAACAGACCTGAAGCCACACATATTTATACAGTGGGTATAACATACTTTGTGTTTAAGGTTTTGTGAAAGATTTTTCAAGATACATAGTATTATCAATGTGACAGGCATTAATATTTACATATATACTCGAATCTGAGTACAGGATGGTATCGAGATGCGGTGAAACTTATTCGTAGATTTATTAGCGCACGAAAGAAATGGATATCGAAGATTTCTTCCTGCCGACACGGAAAGTCTATACAGTAGAGTTTGTGAGCCTATGATGTCACGCTCTCCGTGACTGTGTTAATTATACGAACTTTGCCTTTTAGATTAAATGTCACTTTAATGCCGGTATTTCAATATTAATTTCATAGTATTGTTATCTTATCGTGCGATCCATGTGTTTTTAGTATAAAAGTTTAGCTATCCCGTAGCAATGCACGGGTATGAACCTAGTATACAACTAAAACATTAATAACTATTCGGTCCACATGTGCGACACCAAAGCCGCTCGCCCCCATGCATCCCCAGGTGCGATCCCTCTACGAAATAGAAGGAAGGTAACCACCGCCAAATAGAAGAAAGGTAATCACCGTCATAGAAAGAAAGTAGATCGACCAACTATTTTTTGGTACGATAATTTTTGGGTCGTCCCTCTGCCTCCTTCGTGCGGTACCACGATGATCATTTGAAGGCACTGCCAGGTGGGACCGAAACATTCGTGTCATCGCGGTAATCTCTTCCTTCCATAAAAAATCCATCGATTTTTCTCCCTTTCGTAAAACCGCTCTCACCTCTTGATCCCTGCCTCTCAACGTTTCTTGCCTATCCCATCCTCTGGTACCGTCGAGTCCAGCCAAACCCCCATGAAAGCCAGACAAACCCAGAGGATGACCACGCCTAGGTCTCCGCCGCTGCCGTCGCTGCCTGCTACCATGACCTCAGGTGACAGGCTACAGCGCGTGCCCTGCTGCGTCGTGGTTGCCCGCATCATGCCACCACTACCCCACGCCTAGGTCTCCACCATCGCCATCGATGCTAGCCAGGCTACGCGTCGCTAGTGTCTCCTTGAATCTCACATGCTTCTTCGTCTTGCACACTTGTCATAGGGAAAGCGGTAGAATGGTGGGGCGAACGAAGCGAAGCGCCGCCACCCTCCATCGACGGCAACGCCTCGATCCGGCATAGTGGCACCCCTATCCGGTAGAGCTGATGCAAATCCAGTGGGGACAGGGGAAATTAGATCTTCATGCGGGGGTATTTGTGGCCTCTCTGTTGGCAGCGATGTCAATGCAACTGGGCGTTATCACCATTGACCTCATCGTCAGAGTCGTAGACATGATGCACAACGTGTACGACGACCTCATGGTGCCTTCGGCATCATCCTCCATGCAGCGGCCAGCTCCATCCTCGTGCCGCCTCAGCCGACGACAACGTGTAGCCAACCTCCAAACATCAACATCAGGTTCACCCTTCCCATGTTACCTTCCATTGTGATGGCTTCATTGTCGGGAGTAATGTCATTCCCTGGTGGCTTTTCCTCCATTGATAGGAAGCACGACTTCACTGACATCGACCTCCATTGGTCACTTTGCACTGACTGCACCGTTGTCTCCTCTTCAATGGATGCGTTGTCAAGGTGTATTCAATATTCTTTCAAGTGTTTGTATGAATTAACATGATAGAATAAAGAATTAGCATAGCTGAATATTCAGTCACCAGACATTTGTATGAATTAGTATGACTGAATATTCTGGTGTGTTCGGTTTCTTTCATGTGTGTGCAATGTAGTAGAGGTGCATCCTTTTGTTTCTATCAAATTAGTCTAAGCTAGCCTCTTGAATGATTTTTTCTCCAAATATTCTAAAAGTTCACCTATTTTTTCATTCTGAATGGGCTAAAAATTCAGACAGCACCAGATTGCCTGACTACTTTTTTACAAATTCATAGAGAACAAAAGCTTGATCTACAGAATGAAACATGATTAGGGAATTAAGTTCACAGCTGAACAAAAAAAGTTATAGGGCGCCTGGGCGAAAGGAGGTCAAAGTAACGGGTAATAAAAGACGAAGGGAGATGCAAAAGGACACCCTACACCAGGATTCTATCGCCATGGAGAACTCGTTATTTGTTTTTGAGCTCGTGTGGCCCACTGTAGACGCATCTGGAGCTCATGGATCCATGGTGAAATCCAGTGATTGGGTTATCCTAGAGTCCAGTGCAACACCTCTTTATATTCCTCCACCTCATGAGGAGGCCGATGATGAAGGATGCGATGAGTTGTTGTATGGCCATATGACACAAAGATCACATGTTCCATCTGGACAAAGACCTATGTTGTTAACGCGTCGTAACACGATGTTTGAGCGTCGCATTGGTTCAAACACAAGGGCATCTAATAAAGATGGTGACTGCATGGCTGAAGACCGAGTGGGTGCTAACACACCTTTCTGTTGCGACAACAGAACCCACGTGGTTCATGCTCAAACCTTTTCGCATCGCAGTGCTTCGCAATTTGCAATAGGTTTTAACATATGCGTATCTGTAGGCATGTTACTATACACCTCATTGTATCGGTCAGGTACTTCAGGGACAGAAGTCCTGTCTTCCTCAAGGTCATTGTCTTGGACATCATCATCATCTTCCTTTTCTGAAATAACATTTAAGCCATAATAGTTTAGATAAAGTAGTGGAATATTTGATTTATATTCGATCTTTCATACAAATACCTTGCCCAGCAAACAGGTATCCCTCATCCTCTTCGTCATCCTTCTATTTGTCCACATAGGGCTAATGAAATTGTTGTTTTTCCAATGTAATGACCATATGCTAACTCAGACAGAAAGAGACGAAAATCTTGAAACTATTCCCACTAGAAAATGATTTGGAAGTGCCATCATATATGTTGAGTTGAGAAAACATCATATATGTACATGGCAGCTTTTGAAGCTTTTTTTTGTTACAATAAAATCTCAATCCAACGAACTTACATGTATGAGTATTTTTTTATAGCATGTTCTTACTAGAAACAATTTTTTCGGTATGTTGCATTTTGACATTTAATAACAATGAAGCTTCCCTGTTTTTGTCAGGAACAACAATCTTGATGCTTTGGCAATAATGAATGTCCAGATTCAATGGTGGATGATCACTATACCTGCGTAACTTTTGTAGAAACTCCTATTTTCTTAAGTTTTAGTTCATAGCTGCGATGAGGAAGATTATTATGGTTACTGGTTCTCGTTCTTCATACCCATGTATAGATGTAGTTATATGCACAAAATTTTTCAATATGAACCTGTTGCCTGATGTTGATACTGATTTATGAATGCATGCTTCCTATATGGTTGGATGGAGTATTTGTTAAAATTGGGATGATTTAATGATTTAACTGGTCTTGGTTTCTATGATTCAGTGAAATGCTTTTTTTTGACCAAATCCCTTGGAACAAACCTTTGCTTGAGATTTTAAGACTTGTTTTGTTGTTTTAACGAACCAGCTTTCCAGGACACCGAATCTTAACGCTTTAGTGGACAGAGTGTTGGCATGTTGGCCTTCCTTGTTTGTTCCCGTTACAACGCATGGGCACAATCCTAGTTTAGCAAAAAAAAGTGAATAAAAAATTCAAAAATATCTTATGGCGAGTCGTGTAAAATGTACTCTCATGAAGAGTCAGGCGGATTGATTGTAAATATAATAATATAAATTTTACCAATGTATAGCTTGTACATCAGGATGTCCTCGATGGCACGATCAAATCCTCAGCTGAGCTGGAAGCTAAAAACAATAAACACAAGAAAAAACTGAAAGCACAGGTATATGAGATCGGAACTGAGAGAGGATGCCTCCTTCGGGTGCATGTGACACTAGCGAGTGCGTTATTCTCGCCCCTCTGTGACCAATAGAAAATCATCTGAGCTAGCGTTCTCACCACCGCAGGGGGTTTTCCTTCTTTTTTTAACAAATTCAAAATCTAACACTATTGTTTTTTTATTTTCAAATTTAACACTTTTGAGCGCGTCAAAGTCCGTGACGTAGGCAAAACACACTGTCGCTCCACATGCATCGACGCGGCACAATCTGCCACGTCGGACAGCGATTTCCACGTAGAAATCCTTGCAGCGCCACTTCCGTTGGCGCGACAGCACTGTAGCCCCACGCCATTCAGACTGGCGTGACAAGGTGCAACCTTAGAAAAATTATATCTTTTTCATACGATCTTGGGTGAAGATGATCTTTATATAAAAATTATAGCTCTCAATGAGATCTACAACTTTCTAGTTTTGAGGTTTTTCATTTGAGGTCGTTAAGATGCTCAAAAAAATAAACAATATTTTAGCAGTATATTAATCACGTACAAACGTCGTCGTCTTGGAAAAATCATATATTTCTTATATGGTATCAAATAGAGATACTTTCTACATAAAAGTTGTAGTCCTTGATGAGATCTACAACTTTATATATAGTTTTAAGTTTTGTCATTTGAGGTTGTTATCCTAAGCGCGCGACGTGACTAAGCATGTTTTAAAACAAACTTGAACAAGTGTTAAATTCCCACGCCGCGGTACATGACAAGCTCAAGTTTACAATTCAAATTCTACCCAAAGAAATTTAGATCAAATAAATTATTGAACTTTCTGGGACAGAGTTGAGTCTAGTTCACAAGATCTACAACTTTATAGTTTGATTTTTCTATTTAAGGTCATTAAGACGCTAAATAATAATATAAAGTTTTAGCGTATATTAATGATGTACTTGAGTTTAACGCCTCATAAAAATCTTTTCTGGTGCGTGCCACACGTGCTTGACCATTAGTTTAAGAGAAAAGTACCCTTTTTTAGATACAAGAAAATATGATGAGAGAATATGGTTATACTAAACGATAAAAGGAATATGTTATGGTCATAGTTTAATTTTTAAGTTTATTAGATCTCGCCAATTTTACAATTAACAATGTCTATTGTTATGTAACTTTTTTTCACTATGTTTGCATAAAACTTTTATGCGAAACGTTGATGAAAGTGTAGTGAGATAGTAATAGTGTGTGACTAAACTATCTACCATCAGTCTAACAAATCAATCATCTTCATCTGTTTTTTTTGGGTAGTACTTGAATTCCTGAGTCGACTTTCGATTAGTAATAAGTCACATCGCGCATCGAAGATAACGACCTCAAATGCAAAACTCAAAACTATAAATTTGTAGACTCTATCGAGGGCTATAACTTTCATATAGAAAGTATCTCAATTAGACGTCATATAATAAAGATATGATTTTTCCAAGACGACGAACGCTTGTAAGCGATTAATACAATACTGAAACTTTATATTATTATTTTTTAAGCATCTTAATGATCTCAAATGCAAAAATCCAAAACTATAAATTTGTAGATCCCACATAGAGTTATAACTTTCATATAGAAAATATCTCTATTTGACACCATATAAGAAAGATATTATTTTTCCAAGACGACAAGCGTATGTACGCGATTAATATGATGCTGAAACTTTATATTATTTTTCTTGAGCATCTTAATGATCTCAAATGCAAAAACTCAAAACTATAAATTTGTAGATCTTATCTAGGGCTACAAGTTTCATATAGAAAGTATCTCCATTTAAAATCATATAAGAACGATATGATTTTTCCAAGACGATAAGCGCTCATACGCGATTAATATACTGTTGAAACTTTGTTTATTTTTTTGAGCATTTTAACAACCTCAAATGAAAAACTCAAAACTCAAAAGTTATAGATCTCGTCGAGAGTTATAATTTCATATAAAGATCATCTTCATCTGAGATAATATGAAAAAGATACAATTTTTCTAAGGTTACGCCTTGCTGCGCCAGTCTGGATGGCGCGGCGCTACAGTGCTGCCACGCCAACGGCAGTGGCGCGGCAAGGATTTCCATGTGAAAATAGCTGTCTGACATGGTAGATCGTGCCGCGCCGATGCATGTGGCACGACAGCGTGTTTTGGCCGCGCCACGGACTTTTGCGCGACCAAAAGTGTTATATTTGAAAATAAAAAAGCTACTGTGTTAGATTTGGAATTTGTTTTAGAAAAAGGTTAAAAATAAAAAAAATCGCTGGGGTTGCCCTCGGTTCTATTGCTTACGTTGTTGCACACATATGCATTGAGATAGAAATCTAGGAGTAGGATAACATAAGCTGAATGCTGCGAGTTTGCAGGGCACTTGCATTGGATTACTTCAAAGAAGATACTCGTTGATGGATGAATTCCCGTGTCATTTCCCCAAATAAACGGTGAGATAGATCTCGTCCTTACCACCGTTGTTGCCCCTGGCGACGCTGACCCACTTGATAGTCTTGTAGCCGAACTTTCACAGCATGGCGACGTAGACGCCCTCTAGGTCGCTCCCCTGGCACCAAAAGTGGTCCACCCAGAGCAGCCCGCCCAGGCACAACACACGGTCGGCGTCATACCACATGAACTCCAGCACCGCATCCAGGAACCAACGTTCACGGCGTGCCCCGCCTCGCACCACATGTCCTGTGGTCCTGTCCCCTACTGGGAACCGCTGCTCCAGCAGCACATGCAACGGCACCACCTCGCGCGCCGTCGTCGCCTCCAAGTAGGCCGCGCCAGGTTCAAGGTGTTCGTCAGCACTGTGGCGTTGGCGAGCATCTTGAGCCACACCGCCAGTGTGCCCTTGCCACCGCCGATGTCGAGCCCAAACCAAATGGGCCCTGTCTAACTCAGTGAGGCTAGCCGCAGCAGTTGCGGCATCGTCAGGTCTAAGGGCCGCGCGCGTGCGGAGGATTCTTGCGTGCCACGTCGAAGCCCAGCGATGGCGGCAAAGCAGGAGAATGATTTGCACTTCCCCCTCCTTGGGCCATCAGGATGACGGCGTTAAGAAGCAAGGAGAAGGGATTGGTAGGCAAGAGTTTGGATGTAGGTGGGGAAGAAGCATGTGCGGTGCGGGAGTGGATGGCATCGCCGCATGTAGGACATGTAGCGTTGGAGGAGGTCCAGGTGCGCGGAGCACGCGGAGACGACTGGGGGCGAGGCAGGAGTAGAGGACCAGCTATATCATGACTCATGACTCAACGGTTGTTCCAACTTAAACTTCTTAAGAAACGCCCCTCGAAGCCCAAGACCCTTACCAAAACCCTCACTGAATTCTGACCCAAGCATTTGATCCACTTTCTACAGGACAACGACACCAAATTCGCTTATCGACTCTCATGATCTCCTTCAATCAGCCTAAGCCAACCAAAATCGATCTTGGTCAACTCTGTAGTTGACTCAATGAGATTCTCCAAGGTATCATCCAAGAAGCACCTCCCTAACTCTGCAAAGTTTCCTACCAACTCTCTATGTGAAGATCATGGTCCCAACATCAACCTCCTTCCTTCAAATCCAAAATCCCAAATTTAGTGTCCTGTCAGACCGTCCTGAACACTTAGTCGTCAGAATCAGTTTGGATGAGTTGTCTATCTATCCCTTGCCTTGGACCCACCTGTCAGCTTGAAGTGAACGAAGATTCCCATCTAGTGATCCAGCCCTCCTCCACTCACCCTCCCATTCATTCACTCACTCACGCATGCTCTCTCTATATATATATATCTGAAGGAGCAAGAACAAGTGAGAATAAGGAGAGAAAGAAGAGAAAGAAAAGAAGAAAAAGAAGATCAAGGATGAAACCAAACTTCAGCATCTCAAGGAGAAGATCATCTCATCTCCATTCTTGGGTGAGCTCAAGAAATCCCCTTTTCATTCTCCTTGGAATCTCCCTTCAAACCCTAACTCTTGATTTCTCCATGCATGGAAGGAAGAAGAAGGTCACTAGATGCTCCACCATCTCAAGTGCAAGCTCAAGTCCCTTTCTTGCTCAATCATCTCATGGAATCAAATCTCCTCTCTAATTGAATTTGTATGGGTTGTGCAAGAGATTCTTCATTTTGGTCAAATCCTCTCCCTCACTTGGAAGCAAGAAGGAGCAAGGTCTAATCATAATCTTGGTGACCCAAGGACCACCCAAACCTCAGAGTTAAGTTGCCATGCCCAAGTTCATGATTTTTCTTCTTTTTCTCAAAGTTGATTCAATCCCTAGTCACTACTTTTATCTCTTGATTAGGAACTCAACCTCTAGCTTGCACAACCCTAACACATACTACTACACACTACACCCACGGTGGCCCCGTGTGACTGTCAAGTATCAACCTCATCTCCAGCGAGTCATCCGTCCACTAGCTAAGTGTGCTTGCTCCGCAACTAAAGCTAGCAATAATTTTTATCCAACTGCATACCTGTAATTTGTCTTTGAAAAATGTTGATTTTTATCAAACATACTACTTTATATCTCTTGTTTCTAAGAAGGGAGAAAGACGATATCACAAACTATCAAACAAATAATGGATCCATCTTGCTCTAGTAGTAGTATTTTGTCACAAAAATTGTAGTATTTTAGTTACATCCTGATTACAGAATTATTCACCTTTTTTCAAGCCCCTATAAATAATAGATCCTGACCCAACATGTGGGGCGTTGCTTCTTCATCTTCTGAACATAACTTCTTTTACACGGAGAAAGCGGCTTCTTTTATCTACAGAATTAAATCCTAAAATTCAGATCATCATGAGCTGCTCTTAACCAGCTATGAATATCAAGCTTTGCCTGACTGCTGGAACCGAGCAAATCAGCGAGCCAAAAATTCCCGTGAAACTATAAGAGATGGCGCAGAAAGGGAGTGCTTCAGGTTCCTTGGCTGACAGTGCTGCTGTTCCCAGTCCTTGAGCACTACACCATTAGCCAAGCAAAGATTACATTCAGTCAGGGCCTAATCACGCTCACAAATGAAGAATGACTGAATGACGCAGATCGACATATATCGAGCAAATTACCTGGCAGCTGTCGCTATTCCTCTGGAGATGGGGTCGTTCAGACCAATTTTCTCCATAGCTGCTAGCACAAAATTCGCACCGAGGAGCCCGGTAAGGACAACCACGACAGCAGTTACTGAAGAGTTTACTCCTGAACCACAAGAAACCATGAGCCATCAGTGCCCGTCAGCAAATTACCGCAAAGACCTATAGCTGGAAGATTTAACACTAGGAATCGAGTCAATCACTACATGTTTAGGTCAAGTAATCGACCGATGGTTAAATTGCCTGTGAATACAAGCTAGGGAACTTATCATGATAACCCAAACAAATTCACAGGAGGATGGACTACCAAGATTTACCTTCAAAGAAAGATACTATGCTCAAAGCCAGCGCCAGAGTAATACACCTTGGCAACATGGATATGGTCAACGATGGCTCTAGCCCAACCAGGCGCCCTATGATAGCAGTTCGAGTACAGAGAGAATGTAGCTCCAATGGCAACTGATGTGAAAATCTCTGCTGCGTGCCTCTTTACAAGCTGAAATCAGGGCTCAGGAGCATGGACAAGTCGACGATCAGATAAAAGGCACTTGCAGCAGAACAGAGCTTAACCGAAACGATGTCACAAGATAACCATGTGCAAGTAGTACCTTTCTCTGTTTGAATATGGAGAATGCAAATGATATGATCACAGACCCAAGGAAACCCATCAGTATGTCACCGGCTCCAGGATTAGAGGCCGCCTTTGTGAGGTAATCACCTGGACAACCACTTTTTCTGAGAGCACAGTGATATATATCATGTGTATGTTCTATGTTACTCCAGCGCTAATGCTTTCAAGGCAACTCTTCTGAAACTAAAAAAAATTGTGATATAATTGTAGGACTATATATTAGGGTTTATAGCTTATGAACCTAGCACAGCATCAAATCCAGAGCCGGAGAGGTACCCATACGCTGCTGCCTGCCAAATCTGCAGAAAGTGCGCAGGAGATGACTGGATGCAACACTTTCTTGACACCAGCTGGTAACCTGAAAATACCCAGATCGTCAGATAAAATTGAACAAACTGTTTACATACTTTGGATCATATTGATCGAGTTTATATAAGCATATTTACCCAGAACCAACCATGTATCCCAGCACATTAGCAGCAAGCAGGAAAGGAAGGCATGTTTTTGCGGTGGTACCAAGTGCCGTGGGATTGAAATATGCAACACCAAATGATGCGACGAATATAGCAGTCCATGACCAGATTTCCGATGTAGAAAATGGCGACGGCTTGCTCACGGGCTCTGTATCTGGAATAAGCTCTGTATTCACAAGGTTTCTCACAGCTAACACTGCATATCCTGCAACTGTGAGGGTAGCAAACCAGCCACCCACTGAAAAAGCGGGCAAAATTAAAACAGTATTTCCATAAAAAAATCAAAACAGTATATAAAAGTAGCTGTTCCAATTTAATGTTTTGAAATTAAATTCGCTGTGAAGAGAAACAATGACAGAAAGAAAAATGTGATCGAGAATAATACATACAAGTGATTGCAAAAATCTTGAATGCTGAAGCCGCTGGGATTTCCGTGATGGCGAGCGGAAACACGACCAGTGTCGGGACGTAGAACACGGGTAGCCACCTCTTGATGAACATTGTGGCAGGCTCAAAGAAGTTCATGAACGCCTTCGCGAGAGGAGGCGCGAATGTGTCGAAGACGACTAGCACAGAGAAGACACAGAACATGCCGAAGAGGGCGCTTGGGAACTTGATGCCTGCGGCGACGAATGCCTTTTTGAGGAACTTGTCGGCGGCGAGCATAATGCCCAGCGACACAACCAGATGTGCCACCCCAAGAATCTGCATACACGCATCGGGTTCAATTCTAGAAGCTAGAGAGGAAAAGATGTGAATTTTAATAAGAGCATTATTATAAGTAATATAAAGGAAAAGATGAAAAGAGCGTCTTCTCACGGCGGGCAGCACTCCTGAGGAAGCAGTGGCGTGTCCAGTGCTAGCGGTGGACTTGGGGACGATCAGGCGGCGGCGAAGGTCGGACGATGATGATCGGTTAAGCGTGGTGGCGTCATTGTTGGCTGGACCCACGAAGCTGGTGTCGCCGGCAGGGATGCGCTTCAGTGCTGCTGTTGGTCGGAGGACCCGGCGCGGAGAAACAGAGGAGGAAGGGGAGCAGCAAGAAGAACGGGGAGTGAGCAGTCTGAAACGGCGGCGTCGAGGAGGAAGCGCACAGGAGCTGCCGGCTGACGTGGCGCGGGGAAGGGAGGAGAGCGGGTCGTGGCGGCAGCCTAAATTAGTAATCCCAACCATGGCGGTCGCGGCCATGGAGTGGAGTTCGTGGGGTGAAGAGGAGGAAGAAGCGGCAGAGTTTGGGCTTCGTCTTGCCGACTGATGTGTCGCTCCTCCCTCATCCTGAGCAGACGGAGGAGGCTGGACAAGGTGATGACGGAGACTCCATTTGTCGGGATGTAATGGGAGCTACTGAACGAGAGCGAGCGATGGAAGTGTGGCTACAAATTATCGGCATGGCAGCGAGGAAGCGAGGATGGGGTTGGGATTGAGAACGTTGGGCTACGAGTGATCGATCACTTGAATCTCTCATCCTCTTCTTGGAACGAAAGCGACCGCCGGGGTCGGGTTTGTGGCTGTCCACGACCCGGGGCGGAAAGCCGGAAACGGACAGAACCACAGCGGCCAGCTGCGCGTGCTCGTCGTCGTCCTCCTGCTCCGCGCTCGAACTTCGTGGACGTCGCCGGCTGCCATGCGTGGACGGCGACATCGGCCGTGCTACCCAGGGCCCTGCAGCACCCTACGCTCCATGGAGTCGCCGCCGGGGAAGATGAACTCCTCGTCCCCCTCCGCGCCCAACACCCTGAGCTCCCAACCGATGGACACCCGCCGGCACATCGCCTGGCCTGAACAAGGAGCGGGTTGTGGTTGGATATTCGGCGGAGGCAGGTCACAACCATATCGTTGCAGGTTCTTGCGGGACGATTGTGGGCTTGCGCTCTCGTCCAATGGGCTTCGCGGAACAGCTCACATGACGCCACAAACAAGTTGGAGCTGGTCTGCATCTACCACAAAACATTTTCTCAAAAAAAAAACTACCATAAAATATGATTTTGTGGGGGCAGATATGCAGGTTCTCATAAAAACCCGCTCCCGCCTGCAAACCTAGTACCAACTAAGGCGCTACTGAAATAGCTAAGAACAGGTCCAACAGCAGGCTAGCAAGCGTGTTGGCTTGAGTCTAAAGTAGCAGTACAGCTAGACATGTAAAGCCTAGAACCCCTAGGCTCTCAATGTAGACCACTCCTCCTGCTGCTGAAGACCATGACATGTCCACTTGATTTTCTTTCTCTCTCGCGTTACTTTTTGACAGATGCACGGGAAGATGTTGTGCAGAGGCTACACACAAGGCCACAACGTGGTCTCCATCACCGCCCCGCAGCTTTTGTAAGCTAAAGCTTTGTTCTCTCTACAAGACAAGACGCTCTATCACCCTATGGGGCTATAGTTTACAATGACATGGAGAACTTATACAGACGTGGACTCTGAGGTAGCACTCCATGCTGGTGGTGCATTGGGGACGCCCTAACCGTGCTGCGCCCCTGGCTGCCATCATCAGTTTCCGACGGTTCTTCCCCCTCCGATTAGGCTGCCCCACCACTCGTCTGACAAGTCCCCTTACCTGTTGCGGTTACGGGCCCTAGGCCATAGGCCCTCTCAGATGAAAGCCAAGCCCTGTAGGGCTCGACCTTGCAGGCCAGGCCACTAGCACAAACGGTGCATGTGCCCCATTTGTTACTAGCAAGTTTCACCGATTCGATCAGTCTAAAAAACACACCGAACCAAGGTTATGCTTTCCACTTTTGTTGTTCCATGGGACATATAAAGCCACGAAAACCATTCATGGTATTAGAGATTTTGAAGGTGTGTTTGGTTTGATTATGGAATGTGGGAAAGCTACTAAGTTGGGGGAAAGATGTAAGTTATTTTATTGGAACATCGGTGAAATTATTGGTCTAAAGAAAATGTCTGCAACACCCTAAAATCTAGAGGCTATTTATTTGTTAACTGATCTTAAGGTATACATGAAAATTATCTTTTTGGAAAAAAAACTTAATTTTTTAATATATTGCATTCGTATCCATGTAAATAGAAAGTGAGATTAGTATAGAATACACCGTTCACATAATGATGTCTCCCGTCAACATAACTATCGCTCTCTCACTAATCAAAGCATCAACTATCCTATTATGAATGATATTTGTGGTATCCTTAGAGCAACTTCAAGAGATTGTCTATATCCTTTCTAATTGTTAGGAATAGAGATTTTGATGAAAAAATGCTCCAACAACTTCTTTATTTGGTTATCCAAATATAGCCATATTCTATTTCAAATTTCTTGCTAGCCAAAGATAGAAAACGAGAATGACACTTTAGAATGCAGATAAGATATAGAAAAACTGTTGGAGAGCGAAAAGATATAGAAAACGACATTTATGCAAATGACTCTCCAAGTGATGATTTAGAGGGTGAGCTTTAGAAGGACTCTCGGAGATACTCTCTACTGTTCACTTTAGGACCTTTATCTCCTGTCTTTTGTGTCACCGCATATGGCACTTATAGTAGGTACTTATGTGCATCAGATCTATTAAACTCCTTATCACGTTGAAGAGTGGCTCGGGATAGGGAAGAAAAGAAACAAAACAATATGACTTGACGCTGAGTTGATGACAACATTGGTAGTCTTCATGAAACATTAAACTCCACTGCTGTGGAGGCAGGGATGTCACCTGCTATGGAAAATACATTGTAAGAACGCAGCGGCATTCGTGAAAGCTGCTTTAGAATCTATAAATACCCATTTGGTTAGTGGTCATCTTTTTGACAGCAAAAGCAGGTTGCAGAAGTTAAACCAAAACGAACAATCGAGTTATATTTGTGCTGCTTGCTTCACTTTTTAAAATTTGTACTAGAGTTTATAGAGCCACAATTCTTATGAGCTGATATTTCAAATTTGGTTGTACCTCTTTTCCAGCCTTGACCCAAAAAATGATCAAGACTGAAAATCTAAATGGTCAAGATATTGGTCTATGGTTCACGAGGAAATTTTATTGTATGAGATAGTTTACAAATTCTTTTTTTATCCACCAAATAATGTATTGTTTTATACATCCTGATTACGGAATTATTCACCTTTTTTCAAGCCTCTATACATAATAGATCCTAACCCAAAATGTGGGGGCGTTGCTTCCCCATCTTCTGAACACGACTTCTTTTACACAGGAAACGGCTTCTTTTATCTAAAGAATCAAATCCTCAAATTCAGATCATCAGGAGCTGCTCTTAACCAGCTATGAATACCAAGCTTTGCCTCACTGCTGGAACCGAGCAAATCAGCGAGCCAAAAATTCCCGTGAGACCATAAGCAATGGCGCAGAACGGGAGTGCTTCAGGTTCCTTGGCTGATAATGCTGCTGTCCCCAGTCCATGAGCACTACACCATCAACCAAGCAAGATTACTTTCAGACAGGGCATAATCATGCTCACAAATGAAGAATTACCAAATGATGCAGAACGACATTATATCCAGCAAATTACCTGGAAGCTGTCCCTATTCCTCTGGCGATGCGTTCAGACCAAGTTTATCCATAGCTGCTTGCACAAAATTCGCTCCAATGAGCCCGGTAAGGACAACCACGGCAGCACTTAGTGTAGAGTTTACACCTGAACAACAAGAAACCATGAACCATCAGTGCCCCTCAGTAAATTACTGCAAAGACACATAGAGGGAAGATTTAACACTAAGGATTAAGTCAATCACTACATGTTTAGGTCAAGTAATTGACCTATGGTTAACTTGCCTGTCAATACAAGCTAGGGATATCATGATAACCCACTCTCCTCATCTCTACTATAGGAACACAATCAAATTCATAGGAGGATGTTCTGCCAAGATTTACCTTCAAAGAAAGATACTATGCTCAAAGCCAGCGCCACAGTTATACACCTTGGCAATATGGATATGGTTAATGATAGCTCTAGCCCAATCAGGCGCCCTATGACAGCAGTTGAGTACAGAGAGAATGTCGATGCAATGGCAATTGATGTGAAAATCTCTGCTGCGTGCCTCTTTACAAGCTGAAATAAGTGCTCAGGAGCATGGACAAGTTGACGATCAGATAAAAGGCATTTGCAGCAGAACAGAGCTTAATCGAAATGATGTCACAAGATAACCATGTGCAATAGTACCTTTCTCTGTTTGAACATTGAGAATGCAAATGATATGATCACAGACCCAAGGAAACCCATTAGTACGTCACCGGCTCCAGGATTAGAGGGCGCCTTTGTGAGATAATCACCTGGACAACCACTTTTTTCTGAGAGCACAGTGATATCATGTGTATGTTCTATGTTACTTGTCAAGTGCGTCGGCGTTCAAGGTAGCTGGACCGCGGCTACGGAGTTCGTAGCCTCGTTCCGTCGTCGCCGGCGAGGTTATGCCCCTCAGTCCGTCGGCTTGTTGTTTGGAGAAGAGGGAGGAAATTAGATTGATAATACTTGCTTGCCTTCCTGACGTGTTCGGTTACAGCATATATGGCCTGAGGCCTTCACACGGATGGAAACTAATTGATCCTATAATTAAGGACTGTAAAATAGAAAGTAACAAACTAGACTACGTTTCCATCCTAGCCACTCGTCGATGCCGCGCCGCCCGCGACGCCGTGCGCGCCCATCAGCACGTTCCGCGGCCCTCCGCACGTCTCTGGCCCTCCTGCGCCGGGTGTAGGTGTGTCCCCACATGACATCTCTCCCGCCCTCGAGAGCCAGCTCGTCCTCGAGCTGGAATGCCAG
The DNA here is from genome assembly GCF_019320115.1 of Miscanthus floridulus. Classification (NCBI taxonomy): domain Eukaryota; kingdom Viridiplantae; phylum Streptophyta; class Magnoliopsida; order Poales; family Poaceae; genus Miscanthus; species Miscanthus floridulus. Next base: position 118,068,709 of record NC_089580.1, on the reverse strand, counting down.
AAACTTGCCGCGGAACGTGTCGACGTCCTCCCAAGTCGCTGAAGCCGCGGACTCGCCCTTCCAGTGAACCAAGACTTGGCGCACACCCCGAGCCAGCCGGAAACGAACAGCACGCTCCGGTTCTGGAGCCACCGCGCCGTGATGAATGATGGGCAGCGGCGGAGGGGCTTACGGAGGTGGCCCGTGGAACTTCTTCAGGAGGCCTGATATGGAAGACATCGTGAAGCCGAGGGCCCACCGGCAGAGCGAGGCGAACTGCAACCTCGTTGATCAGCTCGGTGACCTTGTACGGCCCTGTAGAAACGCGGCTTGAGCTTGCCGGTCGTGGCGTGAGGAAGAGACGACGCCGCCCGCTGCCGGAGTCGCAGGAGCGCCCAGTCACCGACGTGGTACGCAACCTGGCGATGGTTCTTGTCGTAGTGGAGCTTGTGGACCGCCTGAGCCTGCTCGAGCCTGTAACGAATGTCAGCAAGGAACTCTTCACGTTCTTCCATGTTCCTGGCCACGGCAGCGACCCGTGTGTCGCCCGGTTCGTAGGACCGGATCGACGGTGGTTCCCGCCCATAGACAACGTGGAACGGCGTGTCCCGAAGGGAGGACTGGTAGGCGGTGTTGAAGACAAACTCCGCCCAAGGCAGCCAGCGCAGCCACTGCCGCGGTCGATCTCCAGTGAGGCATCGTAGGTACATGATGATGACACGGTTGGCGGCCTCGGACATGTCCATCCGATTGCGGATGAAATGCGGTGGTCATGTGGAGCTTCGTCCCCATGAGGCGCATGAGCTCATGCCAGAACGTGGAGGTGAACACGGGGTCGCGGTCCGACACCATGGACTGCGGAACGCCGTGCAGCCTGACGATGTCGGCGAAGAAAGCTTGGGCGACGGACTCGGCGGAGTACGGGTGCGCCAGAGGGATGAAGTGGCAATACTTGCTGAACCGGTCCACCACGGTCAGGATGACGGACTTGCCCCGAACGCGCGGTAGCGCTTCGACGAAGTCAAGGGCGATGTCCGTCCAAACTCACTGCGGCACCGGCAGTGGGAGCAGAAGTCCCGCCGGATGCAAATGCTCCGACTTGTAGCGCTGACAAATGACGCAAGCCCCGCACGTGATCCTGCACAACTTGTTTCATATTAGGAAAATGGAAGTCAGCGCCGGAGCCGATGTAGTGTGCGCTGGACTCCTTCATGCCCCTCCTCATGAGTAGCGGCCAGAATCTCCTGTACGAGGGGGGACGACGGGTGGGATGTACAGGCGCCCAGCGTACTGCACCATGTCGTCGACGATCGCCCACGGCGCCCCAGCGGGAGCCTGCTCGCACGTCGTCCTGGATGGCGACGAGGGCCAGGATCGGTGAGCTGTGCCTAGCGGAGACGCACGACGAAGTCGAAACTGGGGGGCCGATAGGGCCAGCACAGCCCCGTCCGCCAGTCGTATCGTGGCGAGACAATGCATCAGCCACTGCGTTCGCCGTCCTGGGCTTGTACTCGACGGAGAAATCGAAGCCAAGGAGCTTGCCGACCCAGTGATGTTGGGGGATCGTCGCGAGCCTCTGATCAAGCAGGTACTTGAGGCTATAGTGGTCGTCTTGACGACGAATCGACGCCCCCACAAGTACGGCCTCCAGTGTCGAATGGCGTGGACAAGGCCGATGAGCTCCCGCTCATAAGCGGCGAGGGACTGGTGGCGTGGCGCGACGGGTCGGCTGAAGAAAGCGATCGGGTGGCCCTCCTGGACGAGCACGGCGCCGAACCCGTGTGAAGACGCGTCGCATTCGACGACGAAGGGCTTGGCAGAAGTCCGGCATGGCGAGCACCGGTGCCGAAGTAACCGCTAGCCTTGAGGGTGTCGAAAGCCGCGGTTGCCGCAGCAGTCCAGGAGAACCCGTCCTTCTTGAGGAGGGCCGTCAGCGGGGCGGCGACCGTGCCATAGTTGTGGACGAACTTGCGATAGTACCCCGCCAAGCCGAGGAAGCCGCTGGACCGCCCGCGCCGAGCGAGGCACCGGCCAGTCATGGATGGCCTGCACCTTGGCCGGATCCATGGCGACACCCCCCGCGGAGATGACGTGGCCGAGGTAGGCGACGGAGGTGACGCCGAAGGCGCACTTGGCGCGCTTGATGAAGAGCCGGTGCTGCCGCAGCTCGGAGAGGACAGCGCGGAGGTGACGCAGGTGGTCGGCCCAAGTCGTGCTATAGATCAAAATATCATCAAAAAAGACAAGGACGAAACGACGTAAGAATGGTCGAAGCACATCATTCATGAGCGCCTGGAATGTCGCTGGGGCGTTGCACAGCCCGAACGGCATCACCAAGAACTCGTAAAGGCCGTCGTGGGTGCGGAACGCGGTCTTGTGGACGTCCTCCGGCCGCATCCGGACTTGGTGATAGCCGGAACGCAGGTCCAGCTTGGAGAAGAAACGCGCGCCATGGAGCTCGTCGAGCAACTCGTCGACGATAGGGATGGGAAAAGCGTCCTTGACGGTGAGCGCGTTCAGCGCCCTGTAGTCGACGCAGAAGCGCCACGAGCCATCCGCCTTCTTGACGAGGAGTACCGACGAGGAGAACGCCGAGTCGCTGCGGCGGACAATGCCCTGCTGGATCATGGCGGCGCATTGTCGCTCAAGTTCGTCCTTGTGCGCCGCCGGGTACTGGTACGGTCGGACCGCCACGGGCTGTGCGTCCGGCTTGAGGATGATGCTGTGGTCGCGGCCCCGTTTGGGCGGCAGCCCCGTCGGCTCGGCGAAGACGTCCTCGAAGGCTGCCAGGAGCCCGTCGAGGAGGGACGCGGGCGCCGCGCTGGTCGCCGTGGCGCGCAGAGCAGCCGTGCTGGACGTGGCCACGCCTGCCCACGTGATGGTGTGGCCGTGTCGCTGGAACGACATGGAACGCTCTGTGAAATCCCAAACGATCTTCCCAGTGTGGCCATCCACTGGGTCCCCAGCACCATGTCGTACCCTGCGAGTGGCATGACAAAAAGATTGACGTGGAACGGTGTATTATCAATGGAGATCGGCGCGCGGCGAATGACGCCGGGACAGGCGACCCGCTCGCCGTTGGCGACTGTGGCCGTGAGGCGAGGCCGGGGCTAGATGGGCAGCCCTGTTCGCAGCGCGGCATCCTCGGCGATGAAGTTATGCGTGGAGCCAGAGTCGAGGAGCGCGATGAGTGAGGTGGCGCCCAGCGACACCGTGATCTGCATCGTGTCGCAAGTCGGGATGCCTGCGACCGCGTGCAGGGAGAAAACCGGCGCCTCCGTGCCCGGGTTCTCGTCCCCTGCAGCGACGTCGGCGGTGGCGTCGTCCTCCAGCGCGCAGTCGAGGAGGAAAAGTCGCTTGCAGACGCGGTTGTGCCCCCGGCCGTACTTTTCATCGCAGTTATAGCAAAGCCCGAGGCGACGACGTTCCTCCTGTTCCGCCTGGGTGAGGCGCTTGACGGGACGGCCCTCCACTATGACCGTTGGAGCGGCGGCCCTGGCGGCCGGCTGGAACGCCGGGGCGGGCAGGATGCCGCGGGATGCGGCCTTCGGCGACGCGACGGAGTACTGTTCCATCAACTCCATCTGTCGGGCAAGGCTCATGGCCGCGGCGAGCGACTGCGGGTTCTGCACTTGGACGGCGAGGCTGAGCGGCGGAAGGAGACCTCCCGTGAACAACTGGACCCTCTGGGTTTCGTCCAGGGGACCGGCGCGGGGAAGAAGCGCCTGGAAACGCGCCTGGTACTCCGCGACGGTGCCGGTACGCCGACAATCGGCGAGCTCGAAGAGTGGGGAAGAGCGCAGGGGCGGTCCAAACCTCAGATTGAGGAGGTCCGTGAAGCGACGCCACGACGGCGTGCCCTCATCCGTCTGCACCTGCATGTACCAGAGTTGCGCCTCGTCGTCGAGGTTGTAAGAAGCCATCCATACCTTCTCCTCCTCCATGATCCGCTGCTGGTGGAAGTAGGACTCGCAACGGTTGATGAAGCTGAGGGGATCCTTCGTGCCGTCGTACTTCGGAAAATCCATCTTCTGAAACTTCGGCGGCCGATCATTATGGTGCTCACCGGAGCCCGGCCTGGAGGTGGAGGACGCAGTGAGGGCGGCGATGGCCTTGGCATTGGCTGCGACTGTGGCCTGCAGCTCCTTCATGGCATCGGTGAGGGACTTGATTTGATCAGTGTCACCCATGGCGGCGGCGGGTGATGAGGTGGAACGGACAGGCGAGGATCGTCTGGAACGTGATACCAGGTTGTCAAGTGCGTCGGCGTTCAAGGTAGCTGGACCGCGGCTACGGAGTTCGTAGCCTCGTTCCGTCGTCGCCGGCGAGGTTATGCCCCTCAGCCGTCGGCTTGTTGTTTGGAGAAGAGGGAGGAAATTAGATTGATAATACTTGCTTGCCTTCCTGACGTGTTCGGTTACAGCATATATGGCCTGAGGCCTTCACACGGATGAAACTAATTGATCCTATAATTAAGGACTGTAAAATAGAAAGTAACAAACTAGACTACGTTTCCATCCTAGCCACTCGTCGATGCCGCGCCGCCCGCGACGCCGTGCGCACCCATCGCACGTCCGCGGCCCTCCGCACGCTCTGGCCCTCCTGCGCCGGGTGTAGGTGTGTCCCCACATGACATTACTCCAGCGCTAATGCTTTGAAGGGAATTCTTCTGAAACTAAAAAAATTTGTGATATAATTGTAGGACTATATATTAGGGTTTATAGCTTATGAACCTAGCACAGCATCAAGTCCAGACCCAGAGAGGTACCCATACGCTACTGCCGCCAAATCTGCAGAAAGTGCGCAGGAGATGATTGGATGTAACACTTTCTTGACACCAGCTGGTAACCTGAAAATACCCAGATCGTCAGACAAAATTGAATAAACTGTTTGCATACTTTGGATCCTATTGATCGAGTTTATATAAGCATATTACCCAGAACCAACCATGTATCCCAGCACATTAGCAGCAAGCAGGAAAGGAAGGCATGTTATTGCTGTGGTACCAAGTGCCGTGGGATTGAAATAAGCAACACCAAATGATGCAACGAATATAGCAGACCATGCCCAGAGTTCCAATGTAGAAAATGGTGACGGCTTGCTCATGGGCTCTGTGTCTGTAATAAGCTCTGTCTTCACAAGTTTTCTCACAGCTAACACTGTATATCCTGCAACCGCGAGGGTAGCAAACCAGCCACCAACTGAAAAAGCGGGCAAAATCAAAACAGTATAAAAGTAGCTGTTCCAATTTAATGTTTTGAAAGGAAAAATGGGACTGCAAGGAAAAACTAAGGGGGTGTTTGGCAGGGCTCCTCCTGAGGGGCTTCTCTATTATTCACTGAAAAACGGCTAGCTCCTCCGGAGGAGCCGGAGCCGGAGCTGAGAAGGAGCCCTGGACCTAATGGAATCTAATTCCTTCTGTAGCATTTGTTTCATGTGCAATCATATCTCATAAGTAGCTAAACATAACCCAGAAGATCCTGACAGCATATATATAGCAAGAAAAGGATTGGTAAGGGTACCTCACAATTTTCAAAATTTTGTTTACTGGGGCTGCAGGTTACTAAACTGGAGCCTGAAATCATACAGTACTGCAACATGACATGCAGTGCAGGGAATGCTTACTGTTACTGGTACCGTGCTGCAATATCTAAGAGCAGGGTGCATCCTTCGGGTTGTAGTTCTGCTGGTCTGCATAATGAGGAGAACCTCATCTAACCTTCTGCAAATGAACTGGTTCGTTTCGGAAGTGTGAGTCATAGTGTCACAATTCAAGTTTAAGTCGTTCCATCATATTATTAGATATATAGAAACAAATCAAATTAGCTGTGAAGAGAAACAATGACAGAAAAAATGTGATCGAGAATAATACATACAAGTGATTGCAAAAATCTTGAGTCCTGAAGCCGCTGGGACATCCCTGACGGCGAGCGGCAGCACGACTAGTGTCAGAACGTACAACAAGGGTAGCCACCTCTGGATGAATAGTGTGGCAGGCGCAAAGAAGTCCATGAACGCCTTCGTGAGAGCAGGCACGAATGTGTCGAAGACTACTAGCACGGAGAAGACACAGAACATGCCTGAAGAGGGCGCTTGGGAACTTGATGGACGCGGCGACGAATGCCTGTTTGAGGAATTTATCGGTGGCGAACACAATGCCCAGCGACACAAGCAGATGCGCCACCCCAAGAATCTGTATACACGCATAAGAAGAGAGGAAAAGATATGAATTTTAATAAGAGCATTTTAATATAAAGGAAAAGTGTCTTCTCACGGCGGGCAGCAGTCCTGAGGAAGCAGCACTGGCGTCTCCGGTGCCAGCAGTGTAGTTGGGGACGATCAGGCTGCGACGAAGGTGGGACGATGACGATCGCTGAAGCGTGGTGGCGCCATTGTCGGCTGGACCCATGAAGCTGGTGTTGCTGCCAGGGATGCGCTTCAATGCTGCTGTTGGGCGGACCCGGACCCGGACCCGGCGCGGAGAGACGGAGGAGGAAGGGGAGCAGCAAGAAGAATGGGGAGTGAGCAGTCTGCATCGGCGGCATCGAGGAGGAAGCGTACAGGAGCGGGCGACCGACGTGGTGCAGGGAAGGGAGGAGAGCGGGTCGTGGCGGCAACGTAAAGTAGTAATCCTAATCATGGCGGTCGCGGCCATGGAGTCGGGAATCGTTGTTCGCGGAGTGCAGAGGAAGCGGCGGCAGAGTTTGGGCTTCCCTCTTGCTGACTGATGTCTGGCTCCTCCCACGTCCGGAGCAGACGGAGGCTGGGCAAGGTGGCGACGGAGATTCGATTCGTCGGGATGGGAATGGGATGGGAGCTACTGAACGAGCGAGCGATGGAATTGTGGCTAGAAATTATCGGCATGGCGGTGAGCGAGGATGGGGTTGGGATTGAGATCGTCGGGTTGCGACTTGCGAGATCCTCACCTCACCTGATCTCGTCCTCTTCTTCGAAGGAAAGCGACGGCAGGAGCGGAGTACCAACCAAGCGGCTACTGGGATAGCTAACCGCCGCGACGCCGGCCGTCATCACCGGCTTCCGGTGGTTCCGCCACCTCCGACTAGGCTGCCCCACCACCCGTCCGGCCGTTCCCCTTGCCTGTTGCGTTGCGGGCCCTGGGCCACAAGCGTTCTAAATGGAGCCAGGCCCAGTAGCGCTCTGCCCTGCGGGCCGGGCCACTCGCACAAAGCTACAAGTCGTTAGTTACAAACAAGTTCACCGAATCAATCCGCAAAAAACAAAACAAAACAAAACACTGATTCAAGGTTGTGTATCGACCAACATCAACTTTTGCAGTTCTTGAATGCTGCCGAGTAAATGGAATGAAACTATTGTGGTTCTAATCCCAAAAGTTCAGAATCCGGATAAACTAAAAGACCTACGCCCGATCAGCAACGTTATCTACAAAGTGGCGGCAAAGGTACTTTTAAACCGGCTGAAATCTATTCTACCTGAGATAATTTCAGAGAACCAAAGTGCATTTGTCCCTGGAAGACTGATAATATATTAATAGCTCATGAGTTAACTCACAATCCGCAGAACAAAAGGAATGGATCGAAAAGTTTTGCTGCCCTCAAACTAGATATGAGCAAAGTCCATGATATTTGGATGGAATTTCCTGATCGTTGGGTACATTTGATCATGAGTTGTCTCTCCACCGTTTCTTATAAAATCAAAGTAAATGGTGAGTTGACATATATCATTACACATTCAAATGATGTTCATGATTTAGGGGCCGTTTGGTAGCGCTCCTGCACCGGCTCCGGGAGCTGTTTTATGACTCTTGTTGCCAAACGGGTGTGAGCACATCAGCTCCATAGGAGAAGTCCCGGAAATTACGCTGAGACAGAGCGAAGATGGGAGATGGAGCCAAAAAATCGAGCTTCCCTCGGCTCCGTGTTAGATGCGTGGGCCCTGGGCGAGTTTGCCCTCGGCGTGAGCACGAGCACGCGGACACGGCCGTCCAGAGGCGTGCGAAGGCAGGGGCGAGCGGGGAGCTGCGGGGAGACGGAGGCGGCGCGGGGAGGCCGGGGCCGACGAGGGACGCCGCTCAGGAGTCGTTGGGGGAGTTTGCCCTCGGCATGAGCACGAGCACGCGGACACGGCCGTCCAGAGGCATGCAAAGGCAGGGGCAAGCGGGGAGCTGCGGGGAGACGGGGACGGCGCTTAGGAGTCGTTGGGGGCGCCGCTTGGAAGCCACTGGGGCCATCGGGGTCGCGGGGGCTGCCGGGATGGGCCACGCGATGTCGCCGAGAGACGCCGCTCGAAAGCCGCTGGTCGTGGGGCCGCCAGGCGCGAGCCACCGAGGTCGCTGTGTCCGCCGGGCGTGGGGGCGGACTGGCAGAGGATGTCGAGCCGCGACGCACTTCCTGGCGATGGCGATGGAGATTGGGAAGGAGAGTGCGGCCGCGTGATGAGGAGATAAGGTTGAAGGAGATGCGGTCATGCGGATGCGGTGAGACTGCGTATGGCTACGACGGTGTGAGGGACCGGATGACGTTGAAAAAGAAAAGAAAATAGAAAAAGAAAAAAGAAAAAGAAAAGAGGTATTACGGACATTTCGTCATTTTAGACTAGCAGACGAAGCTATTTTGCCAAACGGTCTAAAAACTGATTCAACTCCATAACTGAATCCGCTCCATAAGTGAAGCCATAACTGAAGCTGTTTTGGTCGAAACCAGAGCTCTGCCAAACGGGCCCTTATATGATATCATGCATTCGCATATATATAGATTATTAAGGTACCAAGTCTAGAATTTCTTCAAACTATTGTGCCTTTTACCATATTATTATGGATGGAATATGATATATATAGCCACGAAAGAACATCAATCTCGATAAGAAAAGGTTAATCTAACCCGTTAGATACAAAGAAACACACCCACGATGCCCAAAAACACCAAACGCCTCTCCTATAGACATTTGTATACGGGAAGACTTCACATGCACCACAAAACTAAAACGCTTCAGCAACTGCGTTGCACTGTTACAAGCATCGCATGCCATTTGATCTTGATCACACCAAAAGCACCTCGGGAGGATGATCTGATAAGCATCCGTGCGTTTCACTGACAGCATCACCTGTTTTAGGCTGTCACCGGTTCCTGCACAAGACCAGCTATTATTCCTTTGCTCAACTGTCTCCCGAGCTTCTCTTGTATCCGATCCTTGATGGCAGTTTCCTGAAAACAGTAATTACAAGGTATCAGATTGACCTTGAATATTATGGACATTGAATTCTGATATCGTCTGTTACTTATCTAACTAGTTTAAAATTACATTTAGCAACACTTCACAATGTTACATTCTTATTAAAAAAATATACCATGTTGTGGCAGTGTTGCTCAAACTTCTCCAGGAAACCAGCAACCCATCGATCCGCATTAGCAAGCCATTCTTCATGATTCAAACCAGCAGTCTTTGCCACTGTTTGTAACTGCGAGATATAAGTAAAACTGATTACTTTAGTCTTCCATGCGATGGAAAGTAGTATGTCTAGTTCCTCGACAAGTAAAGATCAAGTGACGAATCTCAAATCAACAGTTACCTTTTCCTGATGCGCCTTCACAGTCTCCCGCAGTTTATTGATCTTCATATTAACTTGCAATTGTTTCTCCTAATGAAAGAATAAGAGGACGATATGTTATTCCACAAAAACTAATTATATTATATCCCTTCATTATGTGCCATCAGGGAAGTGTCTAACCTTGACATAGCTCACACCAAGATCCTTCCTCGAGTAGCCCCGTGCTAAATTCCTCATGACATACTGATTATAGTCCTTCAAGATCCTCATTATGAGATCTGAAGTAGAAACCCCATCTGTCCTTTTTGTTTCCTTGAATTTTCCAATCTTTTTAACCTAACATATAGCCCAACAATACTTTCAGCGTGGAAAGCATACAGAAGATGTTTTTAACCTTAGCTATACGAAAGAAGACTTACAAATTCATAGACATCATTTGCTGCTCCGCTAGTATCAGCGTAACTGCAGTTACAAAGAAAGATATTGTAGTTAGTTGAGCAGACTAGGAAGAAAAGGGAACATCTGAAATAGGTGTTGTGCAGGTCACACGTACGGCAGCGCATCATGGGCAACATAGTCAATCTGATGCTTATCAATAAACTCCTGTGTGAGAACCCACGGTGCATCAGGAATGACCTCATCGACCCACCTAAAGCAGAAGTCAGCAGACAAATACATGAGCGGCTATATTTAATTTAATAAAATATAAAACATGAATGTTTAAAATCAGCACTTTGGGTGGGATTTTCGTTTTTGTTATTATGGCCAATACAAACCCCTCTTTTTTAAGGTCAAATGTTTTTTTCATGGTAACATAAAGTGGGTTTTCGTTTTTGTTATGGCCAATACAAACCCCTCTTTTTTAAGGCCAACTGTTTTTTTTTCATGGTAACATATAAGTCATTACAAAAGACTAAACGAACTCAAAACAAACAACGCAAAAAAGCATGAGCAGAACTAGCATATGCAGATACTCGGGCAGTCCAGTCTGCTGAATAGAGGCTGAAATAACTAAATAGCGAAGGTATATGTTAGCATGAAAAAGAATTGAGTAGCTCCAGCTGAGAGCATAATTTGGTCAACCTCCATTCACAGCACGTAATTATACAGTATCCTCAATTTAGAGGATATGAAAAGAATGAGAAACCTAGGCTGCAAAAGGAGAGATCTCCTCTGAGTCGTGAAGCAAAAAATGCCTCAGGCGCAAAAAAGGGAAAATACAACTAGACTTGTTGTGCTGTTAGATCTTGACATACGGATAGTAGAACAGGATGCATCTTGGTCAATTTTGGCAGCAAAGCAGGCACGATTTGATGAATACAGAATGCTCACAAATGAGTGCGCGCGCACACAACATCACACGACACAACACAAGGAGGTCCCTACTAACAAATTGGGCATGCTAGGTAGGAACGACCCGTTTGCAGAGAACATGGTAATACTCCTACTAGACTGTCCATCATAATAATGAATAATAATAAGCGAGGAAATGAGAGGTTTGTTATCCTGAATCTGAATTAGCTAGCACTGTAATTGTATTGTAAAAGGGTGTGGTGTATATTTACTAACTTGCAGTGTCGCAGGGACTCGTATCGCTCTTCCTGGGTCATGACGGTCTTGCCCTTGTAGCGGTTGGTTAGCTCGTCGTTGCAGCATCCGACGAGGAGATAGGTGTTGGGGAACCTGCGAGCGAGGTGTCGCAAAACAACACGTCAGGATTAGCACTAGAAAATACATGCAGGCGGGCGTTACCGAAATTAATCAAGTGAAACGCGTAGGAGTGGATGGCACGCATAGAATCAAGTGTGCCCAGAATTGGAATCCAGATCCAGCCAGGTGGTGAGGTGATGGAGGAGGTTGAGAATTGAGATGTCCACTCCGGCGGAGCGGCGGAGTGGGTTTATCGGGCACGCGCATGGCGAGCAGTAGGAGAAACAAACAGGAGAAAGGGAGCGGCAAGCGCACCGCGGCGGCGGCGTCCAGGTCTAATCTGATCTGAGTCCCCGAGGCATCGGTATGGATGGATCTACTACTATGTAGACACCGATCGCTGTGCCATTGGGGGCGATCGATCTGCCGATGAAGAAAGGGAGGAGGAGAAGAGAAGGGAGCGTACAGCATCTTGGCCTGCTCGAGGGCGCGGGCGTGGCCGAAGTGGAAGAGATCGAAGATGCCGTCGGCGTAGACGCGCACGGGGCGGTCGTCCTCGGCCTTCCTCTTGGTGTCAGCGGTGCCGGTGCTGGTGTCGGTGCCGCCGCTGAGGCCCGCGGAGGCGGCGGGCTTGGCGCCCTGCCGCTTCTTGGCATTGGAGACGCGCGCCATCTCTCCCTCCCCCCTCTCTCTCGCTGCTCGGCGACGGACGGTAACGAGTTCCGCAGGCGAAGGGGGTGGATAGCTGGCTGGTCCAAGACCAACTGCTCGTGCTCGGTTCGGCCCCCCTTCCCGGCCCCTTCCCCTTCCCCTTCCCCTTCCGGCCTTCCCTCCCTGCTGGGAAGGGAGGGCGAGGCCGCGTGCAGGCGCGCCAATAAAAAGGCATCCCAGCACAGCAGCCCAGTGGTCCGGTACGCGTATGGTTTCGGTGCCCGCCGTATCAGGTTGAGGCTGACCTGACCGCCGAGTCCACACGTACTGTACTAGCAAAAGTCCGGCCGGCGGGCCAACCGTACCGATCGGTACCACTTCCGCCCGACTAAGGATGCCAACGTACCCGTTGGGCATGGTCTCTCTTTCTCGCTACGCTGTTCCCGTTTCGGTTAACTGTCCTGGTATAGATTCTTGCTCATCTTCATACCCGTCGGACATCGGTCGGGTAACAGATACCCGACGGGTACTGCATACCCAATAAACAAGGACACTTGAGGTCGCAATTTTATAATCAGAGACATTTCTTCTTCACTCGGGTATAAGTGTTGAAGTCTCGGAGATGCCGAGGAGAAGGAGCGAGATTGCGAGAAGGACAAGCAAAGGTGGCAGAGAGACCGAACTGAGGAAGCGAGGGGCACGAGCGCTCGTGAGGCAGGCGTGCTTGTGCTGCTGGCGGAGATGATGAGGAAAAATTGAACTAGGGTTCCTAGAACACACAAACTATATATATGATTGTTTAGATTTGGGCTAAAGTACCTATGTTGAGCTTCTTTGGGCCTAATACTCGCATGACAGCTCAAATATTCGGGTTTCCCAACGGGTAACGGGGACAGATAAACAGGGAACGTTCCCGTACCCGCTATACCCGTCGGGGATGGATTTTTGTCCATTTAGATGCCCATGAATAAAGATATGATTCCATCCCCGTTTCCTAATGGATCAAATATCCGTCGGGTATCGAGACCCGTTGCCATCTTTACACCCGACCAACCAAAACGGTGTGTGTGCACGCCTGGAGCACAGGGTGTGTATAATCCGTGTAATCGCCGAGGACAGGCTGGGCATCCCGGCCGATCCCGCTGAAGCACAAGGCGGATGCCGACACGAACCACGCACCCGCGAGAGCACGTAGCAGCCAGGCTGGGCTGGCTGCTTCTGTCGCGTGGCAGCATCGCACAACTTAACGTGTCTCCTGGGCTCCACCAACGGCACGTCAGCACGTGCGCCGCTCAAGAAGAGCACTACCCGTGCCGCCGTGCGTAACATGATCCCACCTCAATTATAGACCTAATACTTCTACTACCCACCAGTGCTCAATTATAGACCTAATTAAACTCTCTTTTATCTTTTCGCCATGTTAACGAAAAAAACATATGTGATAGAAAATAGGTAGTGCCGAGCATGCACAAGGACACATAAAAAGAACACGTGCCCTCAGAATTTGAGTTTTTGTCGCGCACCCTTTCATTCATATATTCATGTTCTTTGTTAGCCCATCGTAATGTCGATCGAGACCATCAGCTTGTTCGCTCATTGGTTTTAGCCAGAGCTTATCAGTCAGCCAACAGCGTTTTTCTCTCACAACAAACCAGTACCAGCCGGGCTTATCAGCCCAAAAATCAACCAGCGAACAGGCCGCATGTTTACTCCATTCACTTCAAAATCTTGGACATTTGAAACCCCGTTTATTTTTTTTCAGATATTAATATGCACACATTTAAGCATGCATGGGCGTCAAGCATACCCATGACCCCAGTTCACTACAATAACTTTTATATAACTAAATTATGAGAACATCGTAAACTAGTGCAGTGATAGTAAAACACAAGTGCCGTAAACTAGTGCAGTGATACTAAAACACAAGTGCAACGTACAGCCACAGGTCCGCATAAAAAAAATACTACTCCATGTGCTATTTTTAGTAAAATACGAGATTCGCTACCGGTTGCAATATGATATTGACTGCTTATGTGCTATTACCGTTAGTGGCACGTGCTAAATAGACAAGGTTAGTGGCCTTTTTTCGACCCCGCGGAAAAAATATATTCTATCTTTCTTCTATTAGTAATGTCTCGGAGAGGTTTTACCTTCAAAGATCAAGTTTTTTTATAACTAATTGTGTGTTTCATTTTATAAGCCACATAAACTGGAAAAATTGAAATTTATACAGTATATCACCTTTTAAAATCTGAATGTCATATGCTCCTCTGTAAATAAATAAATAAAGAAATAAAAACGCGTTGGTCGGTGTTAGGTGAGCTGCCTTCTCCTGCTGCTGCTCGTTCCTTCCCCGCACGGGCAGGTCGGCTGGTTGATTTGTCCGTTAGGCTATCTCCAACAGAGCCGACCCATATTTCATCGTTTAGGTCACGGCACAGTAAATGAATGAGCTACCCAGTTCTTCCGTTTCCAACAGCGAACGCAAAATATCTTCGCTCCTCTCTCTCTCTCCCACGCGGCCGTGCAGGACATGGCGACGGCGACGACGGCGCGCTCTGGCGCTGGCGCGGCGCCCGGATCCGGCCCCCTCCCTCTCCTTCTTCTTCCCCGACCCTCCCTCTCCCGGACCCGCGCCCCCGGCGGATCCTGCGCCCCCGGCGGAGCTCGCGTCCCCGGCGGATCCTGCGGCCCCGGCGGATCCCGCGCCCGCGCCCCCGGCGGAGCTCGCGTCCCCGGCGGATCCCACGCCCGCGCCCCCGGCGGAGCTCGCGTCCCCGGCGGATCCCGCGCCCGCGCCCGCGCCCCCGCGGAGCTCGCGTCCCCGGCGGATCCCGCGCCCGCGCCCCCGGCGGAGCTCGCGTCCCCGGCGGATCCCGCGCCCGCGCCCCCGGCGGAGCTCGCGTCCCCGGCGGATCCCGCGCCCGCGCCCCCGGCGGATCTCGCGTCCCCGGCGGAGCTCGCGTCCCCGGCGGATCCCGCGCCCGCGCCCCCGGCGGAGCTCGCGTCCCCGGCGGATCCCGCGCCCGCGCCCCCGGCGGAGCTCGCGTCCCCGGCGGATCCCGCGCCCGCGCCCCCGGCGGAGCTCGCGTCCCCGGCGGATCCGCGCCCCCGGCGGATCTCGCATCCCCGGCGGATCCCGCGCCCACGCCCCCGGCAGAGCTCGCGTCCCCGGTGGATCCGCGCCCCCGACGGATCTCGCGCCCCCGGCGGATCTCGTGTCCCCGGCGGATCCCGCGTCCCCGGCGGATCTCGCGTCCGGCGGAGCTCGCGTCCGTCGGCGGGGGAGCAAGCACGGACGCCAGACGAGCGCGGAGGAGCGGGGCCGGCGGCGCGCCCGGTGCGGGAGTGGGCCACCTCGGACGCGAGCGAGCGCCGACGATTTGCGTAGCGAGGAGAGACGACATGCTTTTTTGCGTATCGTATGCTTCGGTAGGCAAAATGGGTCAGTGGTTTGGGTCAGCCGTTGGAGGTAGTTTTCGGATAGGCAAAGTACTGTTGGGGACCTATTTTAGGTATGTGTCTCGGTGTTGGAGACAGTCTTACTAATGGCTAGTGGGTGCTCAGCATCCCTGCCCGCCAAATAAAATTACGACTACATAGGAGTATCATACAAAGGCCCTGTTCGGCTTACTCTATTTTTTACTTCTTTTTTTAGTCGGAATAGTGTTTTTCTCTCATAACAATTCAGCCGGAACAGTATTTTTCAGCTAGTTTTGACCAAGTTTTAGACCAGCGAACGGGGCCTAGAGGGGTCGTCATCAGATCAGATAGCAAAGCCAGCGTCCCAGCGACCAACCAACACCTGCCGCCTCTGCTCGCCCGGCTTCTTGCAGTTCCAGTTCCAGCGGCAGCACAGCACATTCCTGATCATCGAGCGCATATTCCTTCAGGTTTTCACTGCTTCCACGCTACTACCACGTCACCTCGAGAATATCTTATCATGCGTGTCTTGCACCAACGAATTAACCCAGGAAACATTCCATTCCTCGTAGACGACGTATGCGCAAGGAATATTTTATTTTGAAGGCAATATATACAGTTACTCAGTTAGGATTTAACCACTGTAGTTCTCCTGAAATGTCAAAGATAAAGCCATATATAGGACCAACATAGCGTGAAACCGTTTTTTGAAATATGAACTGTAATTTTTTTTGAACGAAATATGAAATGTAATTTGGCTACCTTCGTTTCAGATTGCAGGAAAATTTGACCTTTGCTTGGTATTCTTGAACGGAAGGAACAAAGAGAAAAGAAGAAGATAAAACATCTTCCTCACCCACTTAGAATTTATAGCTTAATAACAAGCAAACTAATCCAAAAGGTCATTGTTCATCTATATGGGTGCCCTAAGCACCTAACCGTGATCCAGAAGACCTATTCTATTCAGGCCACGGCAGCTTAAAGTAAAGCTGGAAATCGCTGGCGCAGCCTGACCGAGATCCTGCTTGGCTGGCCTGCAGTTACATTACAGCCTCGAATGGCGCATGGAATTGGACTCGGAATAACTTGTTGGACCAGCAACAGTGCTAGCTGCAAGAGAGTCCTTGAGAAGCCTCCTGAGAACCTTTCCAGCCGGCGACTTGGGGATCGACTCCACGAACACCACCTTCCGCACCTTCTTATAGGGGGACACCTACACCATCACCAACTTGAGTAAGGGAAAAAAAAAAGCTCTACTTCATGCCAGTGATTCGATTCCAATCCCATCAGTCTAGGTATCAGGATGTATCTGACTGAGAATAACGTGACACAATCAACTACAGACTACAGGTTTACATTACAGTATATCAAATATATCAAATACATTCATGGTGACCTTACTTGACAAAGTCAGGAACAGACAGATTGTTTGACGCTAGCTAGTTTTTCTCTGCAACTCTCTCACACTCTCTCTGAAAAGGTCTCAAGGGTTTTTTTTTCTCGCCCACCACTGAGCTTTGCGCAGCCAGAGTATATCATTGTTATTCTTGAAGGAAACGATCGAGTCAACAATGGGACGAGTGCATGCCAGCCTGATGTGTTAGCACTAGCTGACGTGTAAATTGCACAATTCCTTATGTTACAAAAAAAAATTGCACAATTCTTTGGAATATAAGAAAGCTACCCCAGGATCGATTCTTTCAGGGAAACGAAGATATGGGGGTGCCAATGCCAAACCATCTGACTCACTCGCGGTACCAGTTAGTTACACATTGCCATCCCTACAGATGGTGCTGCTACCCTGAGAGTGATCGAGAGCGCAGCGCATGCATGATGCATGCCCGTGGCAGTCTCTAGAAAGAACAGAGACAGCACTGGTGTACAGGTGGGGAGCATGCACAGCAACCACAAACCACCACCCAACCTCAATTTCAAACTTGCTAACATACTTGCCTCATTTTAGTTACTAGTCCTTTTTGGGTGAAAGCAACACGTATCTGTATGTACTTAGATTTATTACACTGCTTGCCCGAAATTTGATAGCTAGGAAAGGGACGTGTTATGTATACTGCGACAACATGGAAAGTTGAAGCAGAAAGAACAGGGTGTTTAGTATTTTCCTTACCTGCTTGGCCACATACTCCATCACTTGCGTGCATGAAAGGCCACTTCCAGATTTCCTCACCACGAAGGCAACTGGTATCTCTCCAGCTTCTTCATCCTCAGTACTATCAGTCGAACCATAAGATTCTAAGGACTAGGCTAAAGCACAGGGCAAAATATGAAGTACACATCAGGAACTAGCTACGTTAAAACTAACGATGTCACAGCCACATCAACAATTCCAGGATGTTCGATCAAAATTGCTTCCAAGTCAGCTGGAGCTATCTGACAGTCAGAAAAAAAAAAGGAAAAACAGTTTGTTACTAGAACAAAGCTTTTCCTCACGCAATATATACAATAATAAAAATGGAGAAAATAGTGCACTTTAGCTGGGCCTGCTAAAGGAAGCCTGCATACCTGAAATCCTTTGTACTTGATCACCTCTTTCAAGCGGCCCACTATGTACAAGTACCCATCGAAATCGAAGTAAGCAATGTCACCAGTTCGCAGCCAGCCATCATTTATTGCACATGAAGTCTCATGATTCAAGTAACCTGTGAAGGAACGTTCTTCAGAATCCAAGCACATATGTGAAGTCTTATTAGGATTTCAGTCACCAGCTCTCCTGCGTATTCGAGAAAAAGTCACCAGCTCATAGCAGAAATAACACAATCAGGCCAGTTAGTTTTATAGCAAATTAGCAATATTCCTACCGTTATCTTTGAATGAATTCTAAGCATCTGAATGCTATCTGACAATTAAACATCAGTTTAACAGAGTGTATGCAAAATGGCACTTCCTCCTTTCCAAATTGTAAGTCATCCTGACTTTTCTAAGTATATAGTTTTTGCTACGCACCTAGATATACATTATGTCTAGAAACACAGTAAAAGCTATGTATTTAGAAAAGCCAGAACGACTTACAGTTTGAAATGGAGGGAGTACTACTTTTTTTTTCTTGAACACGTAGGAGAGCTGCTTTCTTTGTATTATAGGGAAAGGAAAAGGTCCAAACTGTAATCAGGTGACAGAGTAGCACAGTTAAACTCATGAGACTGTACCTTTCATTATAGCTGGACCATGGAGCCAGAGCTCCCCACAAGAGCCTGGAGGCAGGCAGCAACCAGTTTCCACATAAACAATTCTTGCATGCATATTTGGAGCCAGGAGTCCTACTGAAGCATACTTCTTCTGCTTTGAAGTATTGAAGCCACGAGTTCCTACAGCAGCAGATTCTGTCATGCCATAACCCTGTGAACACATTACATCGCATGACAGTTAGTATGTTTTCAGTATGAGGTTTCTCTATTTTCTAATAAAACAAGCAGTCTTTATAAAGCATTTAATGAAGTTCTGCAGAAAGAGCAAAATTGCTGCTGTGACTCAGCAGCATCACAAGCACCATAGCCAAGAGAATCTCCTAGGACAGCAACAAAGTTGAAAAAGAACCATTGCCCCAACAGTTTTGTATGTACAGATTCCAGCCTGCCATTTCAGTTCTTCAACACATGAGCACCACTGAAAGATAGCGACATGTTAAGATGCAATTAGTGTCTTGAAGCTTTTATGCCAGATTGTCAGTACAAATTTCAGTAAGTACTAGCATCGTGTAAAAGATTATAAATTAAGCTAATTCTTTTTTTTTTTTTTGACGAATGAACTTGAGCATGCATTTCATTAAAAAGAAAGGAAAGCGACCACATGCGCAGCTCAGTAGCGTGAAGACAGTGAGGTTTATTATACTTAAGAAATCGAAAAACAACCTACGGACTACGGCTAGTATCTAGATTACACATTGAAACCAGCTAGAGCAACAAGCAACCTCAACCTATTGTATCCTACTTGAACCACAATCTGGCCTCATCATTGATCTTCAGTACCAAAGTGATAGTTCAACACTGAACCCCCTCAAAGACTTGCCAGTTCCTTTCCTTCCAATGTAACCAAATCACTAGAAGCAAAAGGCAATCAAAACCATTGCACCCCGACTTATCAACCTGTTTCCTACTCTGAAACCAAGTAGCAAGTTTGCTATTGGAATCTGGCATCACGGCTTGCAGGCCTAGTGGCTGTAAGATTCATACTTCCCCGATAAAGGGGCACCAAGAAGTAGGCGATCTAGGGAGTCTCCACATGCTTGAATTTGCTGTAAATCTTTGTTGTTCTTGGATTTTTCTTCAAGGAAAAGGTAAAATCTTTTCCCTTTGCTAGTAGAAAGAGTAAAATCTTTGTAAAGCGCATTGCTAGACTCAATGGTAGACATCACCACGTGACCGTGAGAGACTGATGGTCAATTGGGAAGGTCAAGTTGCCCATATTTGTGTGTATTCTTGCAGGGTTCAAAATTTCCCTAATTTCGTTAATTTCGGGGGTGTCCAAAAGAAAAACTTGAAATTTTGTATTACACTAAACATGTGTTTTATATAACTCTAGACTCATATTTTGTAATATTTATGTTGCATATTCTTCTACTTAATAGATGTGTAGTCATAAATCATGTGAGTATTTTGTTTAGAACTAAAAAGTTTAGAAAAATCATACTTTATGTTTAAGTCCCTAAAAAAATTTTGGTCGAATTTCGTGAAATTTGGTAATTTCGAGGGTGAGCGAAAAAATTGTAATACCAAAATTGAAGCCCTATATTCATGACTGGAATGGGCCGACCTGGCCCCGTGGCCTCAAGGACAATTTTTGGGGTTCATGGGTCAATATATTTTACCTAAAGGCCTATGGCCTCGCTAGTCTACTAGTAGCATGGGTTGGTCCAAATAACTGCTATCATAAGCCATGAATATTATCAATGCCTCTAAAAAAGATGAGATAAAAGATTAAAAAGTAACATGATAACACAGTAAGGCTGTTAGCAATGCATCAAATTAAATAAGTTTGCAAGTGAATGATGATTTTTATTTTATCTGTTTTCACTTTCAAAATATGATATTCCTCGATCTACCTCCATGTACAGACTTGCTTAAAAGTTATGACCAATCGTGCTTGTTTGGAAAAATGAAGGATCAACAATTTTTTTTTAAAAAATGGATTGTATTATTGAGTGTGGCGATTGGATCTACCCATCTTACCCTATTGACCCATTTTAGACTTTGAGACTGATCCCTGTCGTCTATTGACCTTGCTTTGGTAGATCGGGTCAACTATCTAGTGGGTTGACCTGGTCCATTCCCATCCCTATGTGTATTAGTGTTACCTGGATACTTGTGTCCTAGTTTTTTTTTCTTTTTGGCTAGCCAAATCAGAGAACCTACACCAGTTGAGTGGCCTTTGGCATTGTGCAAAACTAAACTTGCTGAATCGAACACCATATACACCAGTGTCAGACTAAATATTTGCCATGTCCCCAAAAACCTTTTTCCTAGTGAGGTGACAGGTGATCTGGGCATCAGGTATGTTCAACTAGGAAGGTCAACTTAAAAATTCTAAACAAGGCATGGAATCATATTTTGAGTGTCCATTAGTGTTACCCATATACTAGTGTCCTTGTTTTAATCAAACCAGGCACCATACACAAGTGTCGCATTCCAAGTGGCGTTTGCCATTATGCATAAGGACATGTGAGTCAAACACCTTACACCCGCCAACCCGCGTCGGTTTCCATATTTTAGCACGTCCTCAGGCATGCCCAAATAGGAAGGTTATCTTTAAAATTCTGAACAAGGCACATGATCATTTTGAGAGTGTGTTTGGTATAGGATTATGCAAATAGTGATTATGCGAATAGTGATTGTAGAATCTAGATTCTAGATTTAAAAGTGAGATATGTTTAAATCCCTGAATTCTAAACAATGATTATAAGTAGTAGGGTGGAGGTGGATAGTTAGATTCTCGTAATTTGGTAGTTGGATCCCCCCCTAAAATCCACTTGTTTGCATCTCATTTTCATTCTCACAGTTTTTAGGAGAACCAAACAAGGCACAGTGTTACCTAGACATTCGTATCCACTTTTTTTTTTCTTTTGCCGAATCAGACAACCTACACCCACGTCAGATTCCTAGTGGCGATTGACATTGTCCACAAAGAACTTGCTAAGTCAGGGTCTGTTTGGTTCTGCTGTGAAAAAAAACTATAATGTGCTATGTGTTGCGAAAAAATTGCAAGCTGTTTGGTTACAACAATTATGAAACCTACCATCTCTCTTTTATCTCCCTTGAAACATTTGTAAAACATCTCTCTATTTCTACTGATTTGGAAAAGTAGAAAGCTGAAAGCCAAAAACAAGATCCAAGGTGATATGAAAATTGTACTCCGCGAAAACAACTGTTTGCTTGACATTCTGTTTTTTGACAGCACAAACATTTTATACAAGCCAAACCAAACGCAGCCTCAAACACCGTAAACGGGCACCTACTATACGGACACCTAAGGCTATCTCCAACAGCACAAACCCAAATTGGAGACATATTCCATAGTTTGGGTCACGCATAGCAAAAGGGTCACGCACCCAAAACTCGCATTCTCCAACAGCCTACCCAAAAAAGCCCGTCCCTCTCTCCACCGCGCCGCCCGTTCCCGTCCCTCTCTCCCTCTCTACCCCGACGCCGCCCGTCCCTCTCCCCCCTCCCTCGTTGAGCACGGCGCCCCTCCCTCTCGGATCCGGCCGGCGGTGGCACCCCTCCCTCCCCTCCCTCCCGGATCCGGCGGTCGCGGGCGATGAGGACCCCAGATCCTCGCTCCCCGCCGGCCGCGCCCCGCTCCCCGCCTCGCCGCGGTACCCGCCGGCCGCGCCTCGAGGCGGACCTCGCCGCGCCGGCTCCTCGCCGCCCGTTCCTGTCCCTCTCTCCCTCTCTACCCCGACACCGCCCGTCCCTCTCTCCCCTCCCTCATTGAGCACGGCGCCCCTCCCTCCCAGATCCGGCCGGTGGCGGCACCCCTCCCTCCCCTCCCTCCCGGATCCCGCGGTCGCGGGCGAGGAGGACCCCGGATCCCCGCTCCCCGACGGCCGCGCCCTGCTCCCCGCCTCGACGCGGTACCCGCTGGCCGCGCCTCGAGGCGGACCTCGCCGCGCCGGCTCCTCGCCGCAGCGGTCCGCCTGGCCGTGCCCCGCTCCTACGGGCCCACCACTACGACGCCAGAGATTTGCGTCGGTCTCTCTCGATGACGCATATTTGCGTTTTGGCAAGCCTCGTATGCAAAATGGGTGAGGTGTTTGGATCTTCTATTGGAGCGTTGTTTTGGGTAGGCAAAACACTGTGAATGACCTATTTTACGTTTGGGTCACGGTTTGCATGCTCTGTTGGAGACAGTCTAAGACACTACCAGCATGTAACACCTGTGTCGAATATACACACTTGTCTTCAGCTAGTCGACACTTGTCTTCACCTATCTGCCACTATTAAAATATTGCATGGTTAACTGAACATGTTTTCTCCTATTAGAAGACTATTCAGATTTCAGAGCAGGGCATATATTTGAGTAGATGAAAATTTTTCTCCTATATAAAAATTGATTCCCAGATTTGTGCACAGCTCTGTTCCGTACTCTAGTACCAAAGCAGAGTCGTCCCCATCAAGCATAAGCATAACCAACTTGGGCAAGGTAGGGCCGAACACAAACAAACAAATGAAATGACTGTGGGTGGGGTAGGCACTAGGCAGGCACCTGAATGAAATCGACGTGGGGGAAAGCCTTGACAAAGTCGTCGATGAGCCCGCCACTGGACGGCGCTGCACCGGTGGACACCTGCACTAAGGATTCCAACGGCATTGCCGCTGGCTTGGTGGCGTGCACCAGCGCCGCCATGATGGGCGGAACGACCGGGAAGTGCGTGACCTTGAATCTGTGGATGGCCTTAACGGCGTCGGCCGCGTCGAACCTCTTCATGACGACCACCGTGGAACCGAGCGAGAGCAGGCCCACGGCGAAGAGCGAGAGTCCGTAGACGTGGAACATGGGCAGCGCCGCCAGGTAGACATTGTCACAAGCAGGTGTGGCGTACTGCGAGGCCTCGAAGCGCACGAAGAGCTCGACCGTGGCGATGAGGTTGCGGTGCGTGAGCACGACGCCCTTGCTCCGCCCGCCCGTCCCCGACGAGTAGAGGATGGCGGCCGCGTCGTCCTGGCCCACCGGAGGGCGCGAACTCGGGGGCGCCGTCGTCCGCGAGGTGGAAGGCATCGGGGACGAGGACGACCGGGACGCGCAACGACGGGAGCTTCCCGACGTTGTCGGGCGTAGCGAAGACGAGGGCGGGGCTGGTGTCCCGAACCCTGGCGACGATCTCGGCGGGGGCGCTGGACGGGCTCATGGTGGTGGCGACGGACCCGGCGGCGAGGACGGCGAGGAACACGACGGGGAAGGCGATGGAGTTGGGCAGGGCGAGGAGCACGACATCGCCCCCGCGGAGGCCCCGGCGGCGGCGGAGACCCGCCGCGAGGGCGGAGACGAGGCGGCGGAGGTCGGCGCGGGAGAGGGCCTCGGCGGTGGCGGCGTCGAGGAGGGCCGGGGCGGCGGGGCGGGCGGCGGGCAGGCGGGCGAAGATGTGCAGGACGAGGGAGAGGGAGGGGTCGGAGGGGAGAGCCACCGGAGGGTGCGTGCTGGCGTACACGCCGGTGGCGGCGGCATTGGCGGGTCCGGGGACCGCCACGGCGTCCTGCATTGTCACTGCAGATTTTGTGGCTCCCCTGGTCTTCTCGTGTCACTCTTGGACTCTTTACTACACTGGCTCTGGCCGGACGAGTATAAATACTGGAGTAGATGCGATTCGGCGGCTGCGATGCGATGCCACCCTCCACCTCCAGTGGATCAAGGCGACGGCGTCAAGCTTCGGGAAGCAAGCTGCGACTGCGAGCAATCGTTTGCTTCATGCAACAGATTTGTAATGCCAGGTTGCCAGCCAGCCAGCCGCGGCGTCCGAAAAGAGAAACCAGCACCGGCAACACATGATGGGCTGAGCACCAACACATGATGGGCTGATCTGCTTCATGTGTTGTTCACTCAACACGTTGCTCTATCATGTGTTGTTGGTCCGAAAAGGAAAATAATTTCTTTTTTTTCATTACACAGTACAACTTGGACACACAGATGTCTCACTGTCGATGAAAACGTCGTCTAACTCTAAAAGCACAACGTCATTAAATTCTAGAATGTTCTCTATGGTAACAAAACTCTTATAACCACTAGGCTACGCCACTTTCACCAAAGAAGAATAAGGGAAGCCATGTTATCCCACGCCACTTGCCATGTACGTTTCCTTTCAATTATATATTAAAAAATCACTTTGATATGCTACTCTCGGTCAGCAATTTGTTGATGCACGAATTTGGCTCGGGATACAAGCACAGGATAACCAAAATTGACATCTGAAATAGTTTAGTTATTGGGTCAGTTTTTAACGTTCAACTAGCAGCCTGTTCGGGAGGCCGTAAACGATCGTGGATTATTTACTGTTGGCTGGTTTGGTGTGAGAGAAAAACACTATTCCTAACTGGAAATTTACGATCGTTTACGAGCAAGCGAACAGGCTATAGATTGACGAATCAATTCAGCTTCTGTTAATTTTTAGCCAATTATTAGCTATAAAGATTGTTGCTAGAATCAGTTATACGAACCTACTTATTATACTACAAGTGCACAATGATATTTTATCTCTCAGAAATGTTATAGGACACACATGTGTTTTGTTGTTTGTTGGCACATGAATTTTGTGTCCGTTGGATGGGCATCGTGTGCTTGTGCTTGCCACCGCCGTTTGTTTCTCTGTGTTGTGGGTCCTGATTATCAGTGCTACTGTTTGAGTTTCTTGGAGACTCCGCGCCTGATTTTGTGTCGTCTGTTTCCCCCTTTCCCCATTCTTATTTCGTTTCGGCTTCCTCCTGTCGACTCCCGGCATGCTCAACGGCCTGCGGCACGCTCGACGCCCGCTACGAGGCCGCGCCCGCCCGCGTGGAGGGCATCCGGTTCGCGTAGGTGGGTGTGGCCCTAGCCAGCCCCGACGGCGGCCTGGCGCTGGTCCGCGTGTGGCGGTTCCACTTGGGTGACCGGCTGGACTCGGAGGACGCGCGCTTCCTCGCGGCCGTCGGCGTGGATCCCCCGCGCAGCGCACCGACCCTGGCTGCCGTGCAGGGCGCTCAGGGCCTGGCACCGCTCTCCGGCACGACGAGCTACGGTTTCTAGGGTTTCGCGAGCTAAGTTCTTCCTGCCCCCCTTCTTTGCGATATGTTCCATCGATGCTTGGGTTTGTTTGTTGCCTTATTCAATTTGTGCGTTGATGTTTAATGCCTTTGTCCTCGTTTCAGATCTGGTTTGTGTGTCTGCACGTATGCGATTTTTGTGTTGTGTTGTTTGTTGTTTAGGGTTTTCCCCTTAGGTGATGCGGGATCCGGTTTCCCATGTTCTTCAGTCTGTGCTTAGGTTATTTGCCCCATTTTTTGATTCGTTGGCGGATGGTGTTGTCTCTGCAGGGTAGTCTGTATAGCTTTTAGGAGTTGACGATTGTTTGTTGGTTCATTGTCATGTGATTGTTGTTCACATGATTTGTGGTTTGAATGGTTCGAGGGATTTGAATGGTTCGATTGATGCAGAGGTAGATGATACGTTATTGTTGTTGATTGTATCTTTATTTTTTTCAATGCAGATTGGTATTTATAATTGTTTTTGGATAGTGGAAATGTGGTGTTGATTTTTAAGGCAGTTTAATTTATGAGAAGAGCTTGGTTCTACAAAATTAATTATGAGTTTGTGTCCCGCTGTAATGCTCATTGTAGAATAATTTTTGTAGTAGATATTTTTTAGCTGCATGTTGTTTTTCTATGATGATAATTGCCTCTTATCCCTTTATGTGATTTTAGTTTTATTGTTCATTTTCGATTAATTTTTCAGTGCTCATTTATTTTCAGTTATAGTGTTCATTTCAAAGTTTTTTTTTTTCTGAATGTGAACTACCTTTTTTTATGTTTCTGATTTTTGTGATGCTACCTGATACATGCTACTAGGTACTATATTTATCTATTTTAGTTTTAGTTAAATTCTAGTTACATGATACCTGACATCTAAATGCTATCTGATGTACTGTAAGTTTTAGTTACCTGATGTATTGTTAAGTTTGAGATATCTGATACCTGAATGCTACATGTGAGAGTTATCTGAATCCCTACAGTCATTCCACTGCCGTTTTCGATGAATTTAATGCTAAGTACGTGTGAGTGTCAACTGGAGAAGTACGCTTGTGCTCTTTTTTTCATGTGTATGTGTGCTCTCTTGAGCTTTGTTTTACAAATATGGTAGGTTGTATAGTTGATTCATTGTTTTGTCGTTTTCTTTTGTAGATGTTTTGGTTCGGATTATTGGGTGGATGTAGAGGTAGATGACATGTTTTGCTACTGTTAGAGAATTTTGATAGTATATATTGATGTTTTGTCATTTTTAGGTAATCATGGCTGCTAGGAGCAAATGTTTTCGTGTTGTAGATGAAAGTATTCGAGCAGAACATGGTCATGAAGGACATGAACCTGTAAGTGTGCGTCGTACATCAGCAGTAGTTATATAAGTTTTTTTTGATTTATATGTGTTCCTCTGTTTTTTAGGCTTTCATTTCTACTACAAATATAAATTTGTTGGAGCAATTTGTTGTGTTTTGCAAATCCAAGGTATCATTTCTACTGCTGATGTACGTTTTTTTGGCTTATGCAAATAAATTATTGTTTTCTGCATTCTTATAGAAAATAAATGAGCATAAGGGAGAAAATAAATTATTGTTTGTCCCTGAACAAATTCAGTTAATATTTAATTAACTCCTTAAATTGACACATAGTTAAGAAACAGTCTGAGTCACCCAGATTTCAAGGTTTCAGTTTTGCATGTTGCATGCATTAAATAATTTTTAGAGCTCTTGAAAATTCATATTTCTTCTATAACTAGGATGTCTGGCGCATGGCTGATATCTTTGATTGAATTAGTTTGCTTAGATTTTAATTAGTTGAGGCCGCACTAAATCCTAGAGTCTTGATTAGCTGTCTTGTGCATGCACGTGGCCGCACTAAATTAGCTAGTTCCCGTGTGTCTACAAGTGTGTGTGTCTGGCTGTCAGCAATCTCACACCTCAGCCTAGCCCGTTTGAGAGGTACCAGACCAGATGCTTGTAATAAGAGGCGCATCATCCGCAACTATCTTTTTTGTGCATGATTGGATGGCTGCACTCATGGGATTGTTTTGCTTGCTATATATGTATCCATCTACATATGTATTTGCGTAGAGCTGATGAAACCTAGTGACTACATCTGCTATGCTGGCTGTATTGGTGAACTATTAACCAAGCTACAATAATCTATGATTTAAGTTTGTGGTGTGAGATTGAGTTATATACTTGACACATGTTTCATATGTGTATGGCTAGTCCTGTTTCGGTTGTTTGGGAAGTATGGGTATTGTGTACCTTAATGTACCTAGTAATACTTAGATGTGCAAGTTTAGGCTAGTTTCATCTAATGTGAGCCACGCAAGGCGTGCAACATGCCTTTTTCTGTTGTGGTGGTGATGGTGCAGAAGTTTGCTGAGTCATGCTGTTTGCTTCACTTGGTTCCAGTAAAGCGTAGTTCGTTACACTAGACTATGATCTATTTGGTTGGGTATGGTTCAATTTACAAGCTGGCTTAGGCTTTCGTTTGCAGCTATGGTTCAACTTCGTTGTGTGAATTTTTTTTCTGAAAATTGTTTCAATTTTCATTTTTTAGGATTTTAGCAGATAGTTTAGTTTATCTTCATAGTTTTCATTTTCTGAATTTTGTTTAGTTAGTTTAGTTTGTCATTGCATCACTTTAACTGCATTATAAATTTAGGTTAGTTCAATAAATTTAGGTTAGTTCAATTTGGTATAATCTATTTTTTAGTTTTAGTTTTGTTCAAGTTCAGGTTAAGTTTAGTATAGTCTATTTTTCGTTATAAATTCAGTTCAAGTCCAGTGGAATTAATTATCAGTTCTACTTCAGGTTTAGTTTTTTTTAGAATTTAGGTTGAGTACCATCGAATTTCATTGAACTGCATTAGGGTTTGGCTGTTATGTATTTTAGTTTTCTTGTGATTCAGTGTTAAATCTAGATTCAGTTAAGTAGAATCTATTTTTAGTTTTAGTTCAGTTTTATTTTCAGGTTAAGTTTAGTAGAACCTATTTTTAGTTTTTGTTCAGTTCAAATCTAGTAGTTTTTTCTCTGTCTCTATCTCTTTATTTATTTTCAGTTATCAGTTTCAGTCATGTTTGTGATGTTCAGTTTAGTTTTGTAACCTGCATTAGAGTTTCAGTGAATTAAATTTTAGTTTTTTCGTGTAGCCGAAGTTCAGGTCTCTATGTTGTAGTTTAAGTTCAGGTTCAATCATGTAGAATCTAGGTTCTTAGCTTCAGTATTTGAGTCTCAGGTTTATTATGGTTGTTCCCATATCTGCTATATTATTATTTTTCATTTCGGTTTCAGGTTCATGATTGTTATCAGTTCAGTTTTTATTTTTTTTAGTTTTATAATTCCAGGTTTCTCGTTCCTGGACTTTAGTTTCAAGTTCAGGATTGTTTTTAGTTAAGTTTTAGTTAATTTTTTATCTTTAATTGCACCAAGGCGGTCTTTATTTTTTTTCCAGTATCCTAGTTTCAGTTTAAGTAACTCAGCTCCATCATATTTCAGTTACTAAGTTTTAGTAAATTCGTGCAGCAGTTGTAGGTTGCCTTGGTCTGAAGCAATGCAGCCTGATTGCTTGATTCAGTGAGTGGAACTAGTTGTAGTTTGACAATAATAGCAGTGGCATTTCGGTATTGCAGAGACAATACCTCAGTCTATCTTACAGGTTTTGCATTGTCACTCCTAGCAAGTCAATGTGTATTCAGTTTGTGAGCCATGTCATTTTCATACTATATTTCTATATTGATCCTTAGTCTATAGCTTTGGTTAATTTCTTTGCAACTCAGTTTATCGTGGTTCAGTGAGTTTTAAAAAATTCGTAGTAGTAGCTGACTGAGATGAGTTTTTTTGTCCTTGTCATTCCATAGAAAAAAATTATCTCTTGTTATTTGTGCTAACACATCTTGAAATCTGTTTATTCTGATTTATGTCAACACAGACCCCACAAACTCAGCTCCTCCTACCTTCAAATATTTCTCTCTTGTGTTTTGGTTATGCCACTACTGCTGGACCTTCAAATATTTACATTGTTTCTTGTGATTTGTGTTAACAAATCTTTGAACTTTGTGATTTGTGTTAGTATGATGCTGCTCTGTCAGTGACTATCAGAGACAAGTAATTTGTTATATGTGAGATATGCTAATCCTATACTAAATAGGATCTATACAAGTTGTTACCAACAGAAAATTAGAACTTGCAATGTATTTTATAAATAATTTAGAGGTGCTGGATTGGCTATTTTTTGTATGTTTGCCTTTTATTTTACCGCCCAACAGTTACCCAATCTGCTCAGCTCATCTTTCTGTTGTTTCCTGCTAGGTTTTCTCCTATGGCATTTTCTGCTATCACTGGCACAGGAACTGGAGATCACCTTGACACCTGGTGTTTTCAGAGTTGAGAAAATTTTAGGTATGAAAATTTTACCTGGTAATGTAATTTTTAAATGTTAATCTGATGTATTGATCGTGCTATATTTTAGGTAGAAACTAAAATTTACCTGGTAATGTAATTTGTTAAATGTTAATTTATAGTTGTGTCTCCGTGAACAGTTCACAAGCCATAGTAAAT
Source organism: Miscanthus floridulus (assembly GCF_019320115.1). Lineage (NCBI taxonomy): Eukaryota > Viridiplantae > Streptophyta > Magnoliopsida > Poales > Poaceae > Miscanthus > Miscanthus floridulus. The sequence continues at coordinate 118,038,697 of NC_089580.1, read as the reverse complement.
ATGTTTAACTCTTGTAAGCTGAAAGAGTTTGCTAGAACTCCAAACTGATGTCTATTCTAGAACTTGGGAAGAGTTAATTGCTAGGACCTGCTTGATGATATATTATGAATTTTACAAAATTGTGATTTGTGAATATGTTAATATGGAGCAAAATTGAGCTGCGTGGATCCTACTGATACCTTGTAATTTTGGTAGATTCAAATTTGGTAGTGTTTATCCACTTTCGTGTATTCTTTAAGAGCTATAAGTTTGTGTTGGCCTTGCCCCTTTTGTTAGTGCCCACTTATTTTTTGATAAATAAGGTATGACTTTTGAATCTCACATTCATTCCATCTGTTTTTTATTCTTTTTCATAGCACTTTAGTGGTACCAAAGAACTATTTCTGAGCATATGTAAACCAAATAACTTAAAGATTTAGTTACATAATTGCAGTCTGCTATAATGTAAATTGCAAGTGTCTAGCACTGCAATTGTAGTTCTGAGACTATGCAATATGCTGTTGTTGAACCGTTTTCCTCGTTTTTTGTGTTTTTTTCTGCTAGCTGATATCCTGTCTGCTATAATGTAAATTACAAGTGTCAGTCCTTTACTTTCTTGCGATTTGTGCTAGCACACACCATATATTTATCACTTGTGATTTATGCTAGCACAAACCATATATTATTGTGATTTTGGTAAACACGCATCTGTCTTCTGTGCTGTCACTGTTGCCTTTCTATAATTTAGTAAGCTGTAGGTTTAGTAAATTGCCTTTTGTCCCTCATTTTCTTGTCTGATCAATACCGTTCTTCTTCTCTTCTTCTGTTTTGGCAGTTGTTCAGTAAAACAGCTTGGTCTAGGGGTTGATTGAATTTTGCTTGTATTATTTTGTGAATCAAGCTTTGATTCTTTATAATTTACCCATGTTGTTTCCATTTATTCGATCTGATTCCAAATGAGAATATGGGAATGCCGCTTTAGTTTGTGTTGTTCAATAAGGAGGAAATATTGTTATCTTTTCTTCACAAGAAATGTATACCCTTAGCCCTGCTACGCTGAGTCATTTGTCGACTTAGGCGTTCAGGATGCTAGTCTATTTTAAACTAAAACTCATGTGTTTTTAACTGAATCTTTGTTATCATATATATGTTAGTTTCCGAATTTTCAGATTATTGGTTGTGTTTGCTTGAGTTTGCTTTTAATTTGCTTTTTATTTTTAACTGAATCTTGTCACTCCGTTGCTAGGCGATGCTTATCACTCCATTCATAGGCAGAGGTGTTTTAATTTGCTTGAGATGGGGCAGGGTTGGCAATGGTCATCACCGGAAGCAAGCCGATGCTGTAGGGATGTGGTGTGTACTGCTGTTGTTTTTGTAGTAACTCATCAATTGTGCATGTTCGTGCTGCTGTAGATGACCAACTTTTAGTCCCCTTATTGTCGAGGTGGGGCAGAGGCTGGGGAGAGAGGGGGTGGTGATGGTGCGACGCCAACTCATCGAGGCGGCCGCTGCATGGTCGGGTGTGGCCGTTGCATAGTTTGACTGAACTGTGCATATTTCTGTTGCTACTGCTATGGGTTTCATGCTTTTAGCCACTACCTGTTGTCTGAACATGTTAGGAGTTGAGTGAACTGATTACTAACTGTAGTCTCCAACCAACATTGAACTGATACTGGAACCTGACTATTGCCTCTTGCTAACATTTAACTAAAACTAAAACTAGAGAACCCAAATATTAAGAGTCTCAAATATGTTAGAATCTCTATATCAATTTGTTTTGTTCTTTTCTAGTCTGAATCTCTCTATCAGTTTTTTGTTCTAACTGTGTTGCTCTGGTGCTTACAAGTTCATATGATCAATGCAGGGCACAAATACTGAAATCAATGAAAAGATTGGTGCTGCTAGTGTATTCAGTCAGGAGTGCAAGAGTGTTGTTTGTCAATATGGACAACAAATCGTACATCTGTTGCAGAAATGACATCATGATGCTTGTCTTTCAGCCAAGGACTGGAGAGGTGGCAGGGCTGCCATCTTTAACATCATTCCCAGTAGCACTGGTGCTGCCAAGGTATATGATAAAACTCATAATGTTGTATACAGTGGAATCTGTATTGGTTGTTTTCACAAACTAGTAATCAGTCAGTGGTGCTATGTTTTTTTTCATTTGTGCCAACATATACCAAGTTTTTCTCCTTGTCCTTTCATAGAAAATAATTGTCATTTATGATTTGTGCTAACACATCTTCGAATCTGTTAATTGTGATTTGTGGCAACACACACCTCTTTTTTGTTCTTGTCCTTTCATAGAAAAAATTGTCTCTTATGATCTGTGCTAAAATATGTTGAAATCTCTTTTTTGTTATTTGTGCCAACATACACCAAGTTTTTGTCCTTGTCCTTTCATAGAAAAAATTTATCTCTTGTGATCTGTGCTAAAACATATTGAAATCTGTTTTTTTGTGATATGTGAGTAGCTGTTTTTATGCTTAGCTTATCCTGACTTAAGATAACTTGCTATTTGTTTTTCTGAACTCATAATATTTTAGTCGCGAGTGCCTTTGTTCCACCCTAGGAAATCATTTCTTAGATTTCTTATGCCTCCAGCGAAATTTCTGTGTTTTAGCATCTCTGTGTTTATACATCTCTGTATTTTAGCATTATCGACTTGCATATCAGTTAAGCCTTTATAAATGGTTTTTGAGGTGCTAGCAGACTTCTGTAAATGTTCTGTTAAATTCCTAGTTCTATTCTTTGTCAGCTTGGTCAAGCAATGTAGTACCCATGTCTTTTTATTGTGATTTTGTGCCAACTCAACTTTTCCTTTGTTTTTGTGATTTGTGCTTCCCCAAGTCTAGTTTTTTCCTTGTCCACATCAAGTTTTCTCTTGTGTTTTGTACTAACACTTCATAAACTTTATTAATTCTAATTTGTGCCAACACATATCTCATTTTTATCATTTGTGTTTCTGTATGTGCAGGGTCTAGTACAGCCAACCTTCTACAGGCCCTTGAAGACTACTTGCTATTTCTGCTAGGACTAGAATAAGGTGAGAAACAACTGCAATATTATGGTGGTTTGGTTGTTTTTGTTTTTGTTCATAGTTTTGTTTTTCTGAATTCTATTTCACCTAGTCTGCAATACGTGCAGGTAGCGTCTTGATGCACAAAGTGCAGTTCACCTAGAGTAACCAAAAGGATAATGCCGAGGTATGTATGTTTAGCTCTGAATTTCATGATCTTGCTGATGTTTCTGTTGCTCCAAATCAACTATGTAACTTTAGCCTTTGTTCAATCTCAAGAGACGGCTATGTCAGATGCCTAGTACGAGGTGGTGTCGGTGCTGCACTTGATGGCCATGGTTTGCTTGCTGCAGGCCAACACCCTGCTTCTCCCAAGGTCATACGGCGATGACTATGCCCCTAGAGTTTCTGAAGGTACTGCAAGTGCTAACTGTAAATCCAAAAGTGGTGTTGTTGTTTAGAGGTTCAGAAGGCTTTGCATTACTGACAAGTAAAACATTCGGTTACACAATTGCAATCACCAATAATGTAAATTACAGATATTGGGCACTGCAATTATAGTTCTCAGCATATGCAATTGTAGATCTAGGCATAATTTAATTTAAGGTTTATAACAGCCTCCTCATTACAGTAAGTGATCCAGTAAGTATTTCTGCATCAAAATTGGTGTTCCTACTGTGCTCATCTCTGTCATTATAACTGATGTCTGATAGATTTGTCAACATAGAATTTGCAAATGCATTCTTTCCGCCCTGCATTCATTTGAACATATATACTTCTTGACATATGTCTAGTTGCACTGATTAAATGATTATTTGAAGCAATATTTAATATAGTACCTGGCTAGTCTGGTATATCAATTCTAGTGCTTCTTGCCACTTTTTTATCCTATCTGTTGTTGTGAGATCAAAGTTTGGCTCTGAGTTTTCACTTACATGTGTATAAGTATATGGCACATGCAATAGATGACTTACAATTAGTAATGCTAAATTTAGAAGGATTCATTTGTATTCTAGTAAGTCTATGTAAAATAGATTTTCATAAACCAAAACTTAATTATTGACATTTATATTACCAACAAGTTATGCTTATCCATAGTTTAAGTGATCTGTACTACTTCCTACTGCAGTCTCAATTTTGCCCTATTGTATACCTGCATTTAGAAATAAATGATATGTCATTAGGAGAAAGTTGGAGCATCATAAAGAATCAGTATGCAGTTTTAGTATCCTGCTTGAATTTGTACTCTTATTATGTTGAAATCTTGGTTCTGATATTTACATACTCATATTATTGTAGAATAGTGTTGGTGATGCAGACAGCTAAGCAATAGTTGGAGCATCAATTATATACAGTATGTGTCATCAAGGTTTTTGGTCATGCTTGTGTGGCTGTTGAGCAGTTTGTCATTCTCTCTATTTACACATTCATGAGCTCCACCATAATGTATATGTATTGATATACATTTACAGTTTAATTGCATTAAGAACACATACTATTTTCACTATTTGAAATATGCAATTTTCATATTTGTGTTTTATAATTTTATCAATATAATGCATTACACTTAATTTGCATCTAAGATTCTGCAAAAGCTAACAGGATCTGAATAGTTGGGTGCTCTAATTGCAAAAGCTAGCAGCATCTAAAATAGTTGGATTGCTGGTACATGCTGCTCTTATCTCATGCTCTCTATTGTGTCATGCAATGCAGGAAATTAGCAGGATCTGAAATAGGCTTGTTTGTAGCCTTTAGACCATAATTACAACCCCCATGTGCTGGATCTGCTCCTTGTGCAAAGTTAGCAACCTACTGTTGGAGCAAGCACAAGCAGCAGGCCATCTTAGCCATCCTAAATGTGTAAGGTCTCATGATTACATATTCCATGGATCTAGGTTCTCCTAGTCTTTCTCATCTGATCTGCTAATTTCTTCGTTTTTGCTTCTTTAGAGAAATTGGAATACTAGAAAGTTGGATTCAAAAGATTAGTCTACTAACCTTGGCTGATGAGGTATGAATCAAACTTCTGGTGCTTGTTCTTCAAATTTCATGTTGTTCTTGTTTGCAATCATATTTCTGCCCCTTTCCCCTGCTCCGCATGAGCAGAGCAGAGCCTTTTCCACACAGAGCAGATCTGTTTTCTTTGTTTTCTTCTTTCCCAAGTATATCTGATATATTCCTATCGATTTCTGCTTTTGGGCTTTTATTATGGGCTCCGTAGTTGTTGAGCTCTACTATTTTACTCTCAACTGCATAGAAATTGCATCTAGATCTGCTCTGCGTGGGCTTTTTTTGTCTGATGGGATTTGTGTGCTAGCTTCTCCTAAAACACACGGTTTTTTTCCCTGTTGTAATTTGTGTATTTTTAGGCAGCCAACAACCATGTGCTAGCTTCTCCTAAAACATATGGTTTTTTGTCTGTTGGAATTCGTGTGTTTTTTAGGCAGCCAACAACGATATGCTAGCTTTGGCTGAAACATACGGTTATACAGTAGACAAACTCTTATCTCTAGGTTCGGATAAGTAGGTTTGTATCCACATAGGCCTCTAGACAAGGGCCGTTTGGAATAGAGGAAGATTTGAGGAAAAATGAAGGTTTCCATTCCACATGAAAGGAAAGCAATGGGCGCGTTTGGGATAAAGGAATTGGAGAGAAACTTTTTAGATGAAAGGCAATGGGAGTTGTCCTTTTGGAGGAAAGGAAAAATCCACTCCAAGCCAAGGGAATTTTTCCTCCAACGCTTGCTCCCACATGCATGTGCTAATCAAGTTTATGTTGTTCTTCTTCGTCACAACGTACTACATAGCTGAAAGAAAGTTTAGCCTGAGTAAGACGAGGAAATAAAAAAAATTATAGACGGAAAATGAAATCCCACTTCCACTTGAGCAAGCTCCGACCAAAATTTTTGAGCTAATTTAGGAATCGAACTCCAAATCTACTATAGAGAGAGAGAGAGAGAGAGAGAGAGAGAGCAAGAACACAATCTAGAAAGCAAGAAGGAATAAATACCTACGATACGATACAACGCGGGGGAGCTTACATTCCTCTGGACACAACCGCAAGCACGCTAGTGTAGGCCTCTATGCGTCGCTAGCACCACCAACACCAATACCCGGCAGCCTTAGAAAGGGAGGGGCCCGAGGGCGGCGGCCGGATAGGAGGTGGCGACAATTCGATCAGCGGCAGAGGCGCCGCCGAGCGAGCAGGGCCAGACAACCGGTGGGCAGTGCCGGCGCGTGGGGGTGACAGGAAGCTTAGGTCACTAGCAGATTGTGGTTAGGGAAGGGTGGGGAAGGAGCTGCGGGGTTGGGTGGCCGACGGTGAGATCGCCGGCGGCCAGGGTGGCGTCCGAGGTGGTGGCAGGCAGGGAGGAGGAGGTAAGTCTCGGACGGATTGGGATTAGGAGAGGCGGGGAAAGAGCGGTTGGGGTGGGCGGCCGGTGAGGTAGCCAGCAGCCAGGGCGGGGTCCGAGGTGGCGGCAGGCAGGGAGGAGGGCATCCGAACGTCCGGGCGCTAGCTGTGCCGAAATATCTATTGTTGTGTGCCTCACCGATTCAGAGGTCATGGGCGCGCGAGGTCTGTTTCAAGGAGCTTCAGAGAGATGGGGGTGAAGGTGCATTGCGTGTGTGGATAAGGAGGATGTGTGGCGCCAAAGGTTGTAGATGGCGTAGAAACCGTACTATAGGGCCCACATGTAAGGGTCTCACAAGAGAGAATAATATTTTTGTTTTTTAGGGCAACAAATGCCATCTTTAATCTTTTGTTCTTGTTAATTTGAATGTAATAAGTTTCTATTAGCCTATGTCTCACGATTGCTATGTTATAGATTCCTGCAATCCAAACAGCCTATAGTTCATATTTATGTGTTTTGGAATCCCGTAGATTTTCACTTTTCACTCCATCCTATTCATATATTTTTCTCTATTCCTATGTTTTTCTCTATTTCTATGTTTTGGATTCCTTTGTTCCAAAAAAGCCCTAAGTAGATGTCGTTGGCCTCTGTGGGGCAGTAGCAAAATCCTAAAGGTGTTGAGTCTTTCTCTCCCTGGCTCCCCCTTCACGTGTTTTTGTATCGTCATGGTATATGTCTTGTATGTGTTGTGGTTCTTTGTTAGATGTCGTCACGGCTCCTGCTTGCACAATGTGTTTTAGCACCTCTTACTAAAAGTACCTAGTCGAGCCCAATTTTATGTAATTTAGCAACATGATCCAGAAACACAAGATATCATTTCACCGGTTAATGTCCGAGATATTGTTTCACATGTTAATGTCAAAGCCAAGTGGCATAGAACCTTTTAAAATAGGATGAAAGAATGATTAAACGCTACGAAAGTGATAAAAAATAGCGCCACCATTTGATACTATGTTGGCTAAGCCTAAACGTGAGATGAGATAGATAGAAAACCTGGTCTTTTTTGCTTAATTAGTGTTTAGAAGCTATAATTCATAGGCCAGGTATTATATCTGTCGAGTTAGAACAGCGTGACCAAGCATGTTGTGTTGTCTGAATCCAAAACAAATTGAAAGACATAACATGATAATTGAATAAATTTTCAAGCTCGGCATGTTGTGTTGTCTGAACCAAAGATAAATTGCAAAACATATCACGATCACCTGATAAATTTCTAAGCTCCCTATGGCATACGAATTATAGCAACTTGCGTTCACGTACGGTATAATGTCTGATTTTAAGATAAATTGGAAGGTGTGGTGTGATCATTAAATCTTCAAGCCTTAAGTGAAGAAGTTGTATGTCATTGCAATACGTGAGCATGTTTGTTATAAAAGGTGATGGCCGATTGACACCACTAAAGTCGAGTATATATATCAATCTATTTTTTTTAAATAGAAAATTTCATTACTCAGATGCCAGTGCCAAATCGTTGGTAAGAGCATCTCCAATAGTTCCAAAAAGTTAATTAGAAAATTATTGAGTTTTTCAAGTGGCTAAAAATTGAGAGCATATTTGTTGTGTTCCTCCAACACTTTCTAGAACTTACTCCTAAAATATAAAAGACAATTTTACATGGGGAATCTCAAACTATTTTCTAAATCACTCCAACCACTTTCATATTTTCTTTTCTCTATTGTACATTTGCATTCGAAACCCTGACCTACTCTTTAATCTCTCACATCCTTCCACCTCCAGATTGGCATGTCAATACGTGCGCATATTTCCACATGATTGGATTGATTTTTCTAAGTGCAGAAAGATTGGAAGTTGAGATAGGGAGTTGTCAGAGAGTGGTTGTTTTTAATCTTGCTAAAAAATCTAGGCCTCGTTTAGATGCCATCCAAATTCCAAGTTTTTTCACTATATCTCCATCACATCAATTTTTAGCCGCTTGCATGGAGTATTAAATGTAGGTAAAAAAAATAACTAATTACACAATTTAGTTGGAAATCACGAGATGAATCTTTTGAGCCTAGTTGGTCCACGATTGGACAATATTTGCCAAATAAGACGAAAATGGTACTATTCATCGGGTTCAAAAAAATTTGCAAAGTGAACAAAGTTTGGAAACTCTCGGAGACGCTCTAACCTAAGAATACAACTTGGAATATACTTTCAGAGATCATCATGATCTACTTGGTTCCACATTCGTGGGACATGCAGGGGATCAAAACATTTCTAAACTATATGCTATCATTTCCAGATTCCTTCCTAGGCTAGGCCACTTGTCGAACATCGATCAAAGCTTGACCATTGTCGCTGCATGTTTGACCATGACGACATCAGTCTCCAGGAGCTATCTCCGACGCCCATATCTGCTGCTCTCTGCAGGGCTTGCATACAGGCAATGAATTCCACATGAAAGACCTCCAACACTTTCTCCAATGTGCCAGACTGTTAAATTTTTATCACGCCTTTTTTTAATCTCCAAACACTATTATGTTTTCGTTTTTCGTGGTTCAAACGAATTGTGAAGATTCAGCGCGAGACATTCTCATATATACCACGCAATACTTAACTTGATTCCTCCACTTTTTTTTTCTGCATGGAATCAATGTTCAGGTCCCATGGCACACCAGAATTTTTACAGTCACTACCACACTACACCTGCATGTACACCCAACAACTCATCAATCATCAGCAATTTTAGCAACCTCTGGGGAACAGGTTAGCCAAGAGAAGCATTCACAAGATACCCAGGAAAACAAAGTTAGAGACAGCTGCTTTTCAGCATCATCAGGGCTGGATGTCGTAGTGGTAGACGAAGTGTGGTGGCGACGGCGAATCCGTGTCGCTCCTCACGTGGATCCCCTCATGATACTGCGTGCTTCTGCTGACATGGCTCTCCTCGTGGTGGTAATGCGCCTCGTGCGTGCTCCTGAAGTGAGTCTCCTCCCGGTACTGCGATGAGCTCCTCACCTGAGTCTCATCCTCCTCATGGCGATGCCGCTGCTTCTCGGCTTTGTCGACCCTCACCTCCACCATCTCCTCCTCTTTCTCTGCTTGTTCGAAAAGGTGGAAGATGGGGTGCAGGTAAGCGTTAGCCAGGAAGGATTTCAGGTTCAGGTTAGGCTCCGATGTGTGCTCCATGGTATCCTTCGCCATTGCTTCCTGGCAAGACAAAACAGAATTACCAACATTAGTACAAATCAGAGGTTGCTCTCATTGTCTCATAGCCATAGCACAGACTGGCTCATGGCTCACCTCTAGAGGATACTTCCTGAAAGCTGGTTCGAACCGGCTCTTGCAGTACTTGTGGAACCAGATCGTCAGCAGTGGCAGGAAGATGAGCAGAGGGGTGGAGTACGCAGCTTTCTTTGTGCTCATCAACCCAAACAGAGTTACATGAGAGATGAGCAGGCTAGCTATTATTCGCGAATGCACCTGAGGCCAGAATGCAGCGGCACTCTCATACTCCTGATTGTACACGTTGATGATTTTGTCGACCCTCACCTCCACCATCTCCTCCTCTTTCTCTGCTTGTTCGAAAAGGTGGAAGATGGGGTGCAGGTAAGCGTTAGCCAGGAAGGATTTCAGGTTCAGGTTAGGCTCCGATGTGTGCTCCATGGTATCCTTCGCCATTGCTTCCTGGCAAGACAACAGAATTACCAACATTAGTACAAATCAGAGGTTGCTCTCATTGTCTCATAGACATAGCACAGACTGGCTCATGGCTCACCTCTAGAGGATACTTCCTGAAAGCTGGTTCGAACCGGCTCTTGCAGTACTTGTGGAACCAGATCGTCAGCAGTGGCAGGAAGATGAGCAGAGGGGTGGAGTACGCAGCTTTCTTTGTGCTCATCAACCCAAACAGAGTTACATGAGAGATGAGCAGGCTAGCTATTATCCGCGAATGCACCTGAAGCCAACAATGAACCAAAGAGGAAGAAGTATGGAGTTCAGTGAAACTCGACTCTAGGGTCATCACAAGGTGAAAGTATCATCAACAAGATTAACTAACCTGGTGTCTGTAGACGAGGAAAGCAAAGGCAAAGAAGACGATTATGAATGGCAGGAGAAGAGGGGGTGACAACAGGCGTATACGAGGCCGAGGAGGAAATACAACTGAAGGGATGGAAGATTTTCTCCAAGTCCTATGCTGCCTGGATCCATCGCCCTCTCCCTGTCCCTCTCCGTTTTCACGATAAACATGTTCTTCAGATGGTATATCACCAGAGCCTTCACTCGAAGGATCTCGTTAGCAATACCAGCCCAGCCATCAACCATTATGTATGTCATGAAAAATGTGGCCTTCATTGGTATAGCTACCCCGATGGTCCTCGGTATTCTGCACAAAGAATATGCCGTCTTGTAGGTTATGACTGTGCATTCCCGTAACTCTTTATTAGACATCTTTGAAAAGTTAACAAGCATTTACTAGTTTTGCGTAAATCGAATAAAAAGCAAAAAGAACTTTTAGATTCATAAATATGCAGGGAGTTAAAAATGAAGTCTGAAGATAATTACTGTGTAGGAGGCTGGTGGAAGAAACGAATATAGCTGTTCAAATGCTGTGCCAGCGATTATGCTTCCAAGGAATACGTTCACCAGCATGAAGTAATAATATTTCGAAGCAGTCCTTCTTTCCAGCGATGATAAAGAGACATAGCCTTCAACCTTTGACATGATTAGCAGAACTGAAGGGAGGACATAGAGGAAAATCTTCAGAGCCAGACCAGGAAGAAATCCCTGAAGGAAAGATTTCACCACCTTTCTGCAGTCAAATGAGAAAGCATATGAGAAAGCAGGGAATAGACCTACTAAGTAGCAGTCAAGAGTTATTTGAATCAGGGAGAGAACGAATGTACAGAGAAAGAAACCTTACGCTTCAATTACTGGCTTCAGAAAAGGAGCAACTTTTTCAAGACCCTCGAGATTGGCAAGTGATTGAACAAACGCGATGGGGATCATGTAGAAAAACACTAAAGCAAAGACCGCGACAGATATCAGAAACCTGCGGATACTGAGAGAGAAAAATGGGATGGCAAGATTTTGCCAATAAACATCCCGCGGTTCAGGAGCCCAATCAGTCAGCCATTGGGTTGGGTTCTTTGACTGTTGTGTCTGTGCACACACAGCAGCACCCCATCTCGAGTCAAATGTCACAAAGGAAACTGGCATAACAGCTTTTGGGTCATTGAGAACTTTCTGGCGCTCTGATGCCATCTGCAAATATCAAGACAATAAACAGCCTGTGTTAAAATTGTACATAGAAGAAATAAAAGGCTTTATTTATGCCATCTGCAAATATCACTGACGATGAATCATAAGATCAAGAACTGCAGACTTACCCTCCTCTCAAGTTCGCTGATTCTAGCCCGGTAGTAGTCTATTTGATCCACTTCCCTGCCACAGAAACCAAGGCATCCTGTCTGAAACACAGGAAAAGAACAACATGCTGAGCCATTTCTTGAAAACAAACTACAGAATGGGTACGGTTGAAGAACTCGGTACGCCAGCAAATGAAAGAGAATAGAATCAATGTTGGAAAAGTTACCCGTCCTGTTGGTCTTCTCTCAGGATGCCTTTCAAACTTCAGCTCGTAGTAATCCAACCAGTTTTGAAAGCCTCTCCTTTTGCTTCACGAGTTTAGCGTACCGATTTGCATTGTAAACAGGCTAATCATAGAAAGCAAGGTTGCCTCAGTAACCACCACAATTCGCAACAACCAAAATTTGCTATCGGTTGAAAACTGAGTAGAATGTAAGATAATCATGCCTGACCAAATGCAAGGTGAAGGAGACGTAAGCAAAGGAGAGGGCCATGTACCTGCTGACCAAGATAGTGGTCTGGATGATTTCTTCGGAAGAACTCGTCCACTGTTTCAGAAGTTGAATGGCTTGAGACGCGAGGAATGTTTCTAACAATCACCTGGAATTGCCAAAAAAAAATCAAATGCTGCAGAAATAACTTAAGGATCTCAGTTCTAAATGTGAATATATTAAGTTATAGCACGAATTTGGTACATGTTCCGCTCAGCAAATTCGCACTAGGGTATGTGTTCTGTGTTCAACTACGCTTTTCCTAGCTATTCATCACAAATGCAGTGGAACATGGTCCATATATATATGGTTAGTATATCACATCATACTTTGTCATTGTACTTACAGTGAATTGATCGGCACAACGCTTCTGGGAAGCCAGGAAATGCAATCTCATAAATGCTACATTGCTGTATTCTTTGTACAGCATAAAGCATGCCCAGAATGTGAACACATATGCCATCAAGAGATGAATAAAGAATCTGAAATGAATTGCAATGACAATGGTCAGATAGCCCTGAGTAGTCACAACATGCAAAACAAAACTGAAAGCATAACAGGCATGGAAAATGTTCTGGACATTGTATGAGTATAAAGGAACAGCCAAAAAATCTAAGAGTTCATAAGATCCATACCTGTTGGATCCAGGGCTAACATTTGATATAGAAAGCTTATCGATATCGCTGAAAACAACTTCCTTTTTTAGATCAAGTAATGTGCCGCCAGATACAGTTGACTGGAATAAGAACCAGAAGGGCGAGAGTTGTAATGGGCAAAAATATCTTGAGGCTGCCAAGGAGACAGAAAAAAATGTGTTAGCATGCTGCACTGAGGGCAACCTGTCTTATTGTGCTGCCAGATAATTGATGCCTTTTTAGAGCAATCCCTTATTTGTCAATGCAAAATTTTGTCATCCGATAAATCTCTTATTGCCATAGAGACCAGTCTTTTTTTTTTTCGTTTTGGCAGAAGCAATCCCTTATTTGTCATTGCAAAATAAGGGGAAAAGAGGCAAAGGCCACAACATTACAGCCTTTGCAACTTTGGTTGAAATTACCCAAACACATCTTGTGTAGATTCAAAGCATTGCCCATGCGGCTAAACGTGAAGTAGAAGGCTGAGAGTAAAATAATTGAATGCTATGTGGTAGTGCTGTGGCTGAATTATTCTCTGTTTAGCCTGTAGTAGTAGTAGTAGTAGTTGTACTTCTAGTAGAGAACCGACAAGGCAAGGACGGCCATTGAAATGAAATTTTGGATCATGCCTTCTTTGGTCAAAGTTGCACCCCAAATAGGGAAACCTTTTGAGTGAATTTTCGTTGAAACGGCCTGTTCGCTGGTTGTTTTTTTTTTAACATAAACCCAGTTGGTGCTGGTTTGTTGGAGAGGAAAACACTGTTGACTGGCTGAAACCAACGTGCGACCAGGCTTTCCAAACTAGTAGCTACAAGAAAAAGCATCTCCAGTTGTAAGGAACGGTCCCCACTCCCCAGCTATATTGAGAATGCGAATCAGTTGGTGCTGCCACAATCACAATGACAAGGGCACAAAATATGTTCGGGCCCTTGAGGGCATGTACAACCCACAGACAGGTGTTCGTCTCTAAGCGCCTCGAATCTATCGTACAGACAGGTATAAAGACAGGTCATATAACCCACAGACAGGGGATCGATCTCTAAACTGTTTAATGCTTTGCATGTAGTTAGGATCAACTATAAATAAATTTTTATATACCATTATGTGGCTATTTGATAGAAAATGTATCAAGGATAAATAAGAGCAACATGATTATAATATTTTTAAAAACATGATTACAAGTTGCAACGCCTTTTGTCTAATTTCCTTTGTTTTCATAGCGTTGCCATATGTGCTCGATTAGATCCTTCTTAAGTTTCCTTTGTGTTGGCCGAGCTTTGATATATTTTATGGGCAAGATAGTAACTCATGTCATATTGTGTTCCGTTTACGTTACAGTGTACCAAAGGAGCTTCCCCTTTTATTGCTTGAATGAAGAGCAGTGACTTGTTTTTAGACTGATATGAAACAGTAATATTCAGTACGTAGCAAAATTTCCCAAACTTCAGTTTTCAGATAGCATATTTGGCTTCAGTTTTCAGACCACATCCAAGCTTCTAGGATGATGCAACAGTGATTTAATTTGATATAAGAAAAGCGGCTATATTGTAAATTAGCATGCACTATGCTGTGCACTCGGTCCATGAACCGTGGATCGGGGAGGAGATGTGAGAGCGGTGCACCATGAACCGTGTCCATGACAAAGGTGTATTTGGAGTGTATTTCTAGATTTGTTTTTGTAAAGAAAAACGGCCATAATGCAAGCATGACGTCGGAGATGATGTCAACTAGCTAATAAGAGAAAGTTCGGCACGGACGGCTGCTTGTTCCATGCGGAGGAGCTCACGGTGCCATGGCTTGCTCGCCGGCGCTGCTCAGAACTTGAGCTACAGGGCGCGGGGCTGGTGAGAAGGGGTGGAAAATACGGAGGAGCTCACCGCGATTCCGATGCGGGGTGTTTCGGCGTCAATTACTGCACGGAGAGGTAGGGAGCCGAGGCGAGGCGGGCGGCAGCTCCGGCGAGGTTGCGGGAAAAGGCGTTGCGGGTGCGGACTGATGCGAAGGAGCGGTGTCGCGGCATCTTCGTGTCTCTGCGGACTTGACGAAGGAGCAAACGAGACCACGAGCGCCCGCGTGGGATCCGAGCACGCCGTCGACTCGAGGGGGCGAGGTCGTACAGCGCAGCTGACCCTGTCGATTGAGCCTCGGAGCACGGGCCTTCATCGTCGCTTCACGAGACGACGGGGAGACCGTCTCTAAGCAGAACCGAGGGGATTTTTGCAAACTTGCAAGATAAAGACGGGGAAAGGACGACCGCGGTACGTGCCCTAAGCGTGAGAGCGTTGGTCTGTAGTGGGCGAGCACTAGCTAGGAATAGAATAGCAGGATAAACACAAAGTTTGGCACTCCAGTAGTAATGAGGCTGTGTTTAGTCGTAAGAATTTGGATTTTGGGGCTACTGTAGCATGTTCGTTTTTATTTGGCAAATAGTGTTCAAACATGGACTAATTAGGCTCAAAACGTTCGTCTCGCAATTTCCCACCAAACTGTATAATTAGTTTTTCTTTTCGTCTACATTTAATGCTCCATGCACGAGCCACAAACATTCGATGTGACAGGTACTGTAGCAACTTTTTGGAAGTTAGGGTGAAACTAAACAAGGGCTGAGTAAACCGTCCAACTAGCCTCTAGGAAATCAATAATGAAACCACAGAAGTTTGTGCCGTCCTCCTGAAAGAAAGCCAGGAATCGTGCGGATCAAATCAAAGATTATTTGACGACACCATTTTCAACGCCACGACTGAATGGGATAAAGCAGTAGTACAGCACTACAGCCGAAACGTGCCAAGGACAACATTATCACTGGATATGCAGATTGAGTGAAAGTGATTAGTATGTGACTAAAAAAATCAACCGTAATAATTATCAAGATTTCCCTAAAATAAAATGGCAGGAGTAATTAATTTTCTTTTTGGAAGGAAAAGATCTAGCAACTAATTTTGGAAGGAAAAAAATGCCGTTTTTTATTTGTTTCAGCAAGCAATACGCAGAGTGCCTAAAGATGACGGCTTCCTATGCTGTGCGTGAGACGATGAAACAAGCACAAGTGCGGCCAAAAGGTGCCATAATTAAACATGGAAAGAAGCAAGTTGCTGTGAGGAGTGCAGTGCCCAGACGCAAACCCTCATATGCATCCAGCCAGGCAGGCAAAGCTGGCGATGGAAATCTGGAAACCGTCATTAACAAAATCCTTGACACCGCAACAGTTTGCAGGAATTCAGCAAAAGAGGGGAAAAGTGAGATAGATTAAGAACTTCACCCCCTCGCCGTGGGTGGTTTGGTTGAACCGTTGAAGGAAACAATGATGCATTTATTTATTTAATGGAATGGCACTCCAAAACTTGAAAGTGAAATGATAGCAGTAAGTAGCACAGACGAACACATATAGGCAAATAAACAAGATGAAAAAAAATGCACCTTGAATGAACTTTAACTAAGGCAGAGTCCCAGTTGAGTGAACGAGCAGTAAGACCAACGAGAATTGCAATCGCAGAAGGAGTAATAATTGATTTCGCAAGAAAAAAAAATCGCCGTAGTAGTAGAAGAAGAAGGAAGAAGCAGCAGAGGGGCGGGCGAAGAGAAATAGAGAATTGCGGCGGCGTATAGCTAGTACCCGAGCGTGTAGATTCGTAGGCAGACGGCGGAGTCGAGTCCGGCGTGGGCGATGAGCTCCATCTCGGACATGCGGAGCGCGCCGGGCACCCAGCTGAGGAAGGTGATGTAGGTGCAGATGTTGAGGTTGACGAAGCGTCGGACGGCGGAGCGGGCGGTGTGGTCGTGCTGGCGCTTGTGCGCGAGGTAGAGCTTGGGGAAGTAGACGCGGTCGTTGACGGGCTGGATGCGGAGGACGGCGAAGAGGAGGAGGAAGACCAAGGCGCTGAGGATGTTGATGAAGGCGGAGACGCCCAGGTCCTGCAGCGTCGCCATTGTCTTGTCTCTGTCTCTCTCTTGGCCTTGGGAGGTGAGCGGGAGGGAGAAGGAGGGAGGACGAAAGGGAAGACCGGATGGGAACTAGGGAAGAACGAACAAGAGATGGATCGATCGGTGGCAAGGAAGGAAAGGAGAGGAAGGTGTCGCCGCGGCCGCCTGATGCAAATGCAGGGAGGGAAAGGGAATCCAGGAAATCAGAAACCAGAGGCGGCGTGCGCCGCGACGGTGTGTGTTGGTGCCCAGAATTGAAGCGCGGCGCGCGCGGGGAGCACTGAGGCAGAACGGACGCGGAGCACGCGGCGGCCCTAGCTCTAGTAGCTGTCGCGTGGTGCTGGCTAGTAGGGTCACGGCCATATATGCGTTGCTGATGACTTGCTGTGCGGCCCGTGGATGATGTCCTTGCGGTCCTGCTGCCCTGCTCTCTCTACTCTTCTTCAGCGCCGCGCAGGCCCAGGGACAAGGTGACAAAGAGAAGAACGCGCTGCTCAGTGGCGAGTGCTGAACAGCATGACAAGGAGAGCACGCGGCGGGCTTTGTCGTGCCGTCCCGACCCGTTACCCCGACCGACCGAGCCCCCCTGCGTCTGCGCGTCTCACAACACAACCGAATTGCATATAACCTTTTGGAACTTTCCACCAACTGACCCACATGCGTCGGTGTCACATGCCCGTCCAATTCTCTGTGAAGACACTACTAGTAAAACAAGCAGCCAGCCTTGGGTTATCTGTAGTCAATCACGGGCGGAGAAGCGGCCCCGGTAATCACGCAACTGGTTGTGTAACCTTAGCATAAGCCTGCCTGGTGGAAGAAAGGAATGGAGCACGTACTACTACTAGTAGCACACGACGCCAGCGGTGAAGCAGGCAGGGTCAACACAACAAACGTGCGTTCCCTCCCCGCCGAGGAAAGGGAAGATGCGGCGTGGCGGTTAGGCATGGCCGGCCATGTGCTCCAACCAACCAATCGACTTCTTATATTTCGTTTAGCTGATAAATCATGACTAAAAGTACTATTAATTGATTTATTAAAAGAGCAAAATACTATTAGTTGACTAAAAAAAGTACGGCCTATTCAATACCTGTACTGTACACCGCGCAGACAAGGCCGCACGTCCAGGGATCATGGACAAAGGAGAAGAGGGTACCTATTGCCACTTGTCAACAAAATTATTTCCCTTTTTCTTTAGATTTTTTTAAACCATCTGGATTTTAGGATCACCATTCAACAACTTGATACTTCATTTATCCCTAAAAGAATGTAATTCTTCTCGCCTCCAAAGAGTCAAAAATTTGAAATTCAATTTTTGTGATGGAATGATCTATGTATTCTAGATCACAAACCGCTCCTGCTATAAGACTGTCCACGGCGTTACCAATGCTCAAAAAAATTTAACCCTGCAATGGGGTACCGATGCCTCAACTCCTCCATACCCACAACGTCGGCACTGATGTCTTTCTGTGTGTGGACCCCGACCACAAAACCATCCCCTTCCTTCTCGATATTTCACGCATGAGAGACTTTTCCCCTTCCATCTCCGCTCCGATCTCTCCGTCTCCACCCAAATCGACCCCTGGAACCGCGTGAATCGATCTCTCCATCCCCAAATCAAGCATGCCTTCCTCCAAATCATGAATCCATAGCACTCTATGGTCAATCAGGTCAAGGTATGCCGCGCCGCCGATACGGCCGCCAGCACGCCGCGATTCGCCGCCACCAGCCACATCACGGGGGGCGCTGCCAGCCAGGCCGCGGGGGCCGGCATCAGCCGCGCAGCAGGGGGCACCACTAGCCACATCGCAGGCGCTGGCATCAGCTGCACGACAGGGGCCGCCGCAAGCCCCACCGCGATGGCTGCCAGTAGTGGAAGCCTCGCCGCGGGGACCGACGGTAGCTGCGACAGCTCTCGACGATGCTCGGGCGGGAGCCGCAGTTAACCGAGCCCAGCTCCAGGTGTGTCCTCCAAATAATCCCTTTCTTGTTGACGAAAAGTATTGATGATATTGCAAATTGGAAGTGTGGAAGCATAATAGTGGTATGTTGCGATGGATTTAAAATGGAAGTTTGAAATCGGATATTAAGTAAACAACACTGATTGTAGCATAATAATACAAATATTACATCGATTGTAGCAAGATAATATAAACATTACAACCAGAAATTACATAATACACTAAGCTTGATTTTGTCTAAATCGCTACCATATATGCTCAACTAAGTCCTCTTTTAGCTGACGATGCATATCTTTGTTCCTAATGTTTTCTTTTACCTCCCGCAGCGTTGAAAATCCGTGAATAGGCCCATGTCAAAATCCAGCCAATGTGGATGAAGAGCTGGGCTGGTCATATTCACTCTCATAGTTGTCGTCATAGCGAACTCTAAAAGAATCCCTCTCATCCTCCACAATCATGTTATGCAATATAATACATGCATACATGATTTCAGCAAGTGAGTTCATTTGCCACATACGTGATGGGTTGCGTATAATAACAAAGTGAGCCTGTAAAACACCAAATGCACGCTCCATGTCTTATCTTGCTCCCTCTTGATGCTCTGCATACAGTTTGTCTTTCTCACACTGAGGCAAGGGTATTGTTTTTACAAATGTTGCCCACTAGGGATAAATGCCATCTGCTAGGTAATATCCCATGTTGTACTCAGTTCCATTGATCGTGAAATGAACTTCTGAGGCTCTTCCTTGAAGTACTTCAGTGAACAAAGGTGACCGGTTTAGGACGTTGATGTCATTGTTGGACCCAGCAACACCAAAAAATACATGCCACATCCAAAGATCACGTGAGGCAACAGCTTCTAGCATGACACTAGGATATTTTATGTCGCCGCGGGTATACTGCCCCCTCCATGCCTTTGGACAATTCCTCCATTGCCAATGCATGCAATGTAGACTTTCCAACATACCAAGAAAACCACGAGCTTCACCTATATGAAGTAAACGTTGAATATCTTCTCTGGTTGGCCTCCTTAGGAATTTTTAGCAAAATTTGCAATCACACCTTGACAGAATTTTTTCATGCACTCAATAATTGTGGTTTCACCTATTCTGAAATTTTCATCCCACATGTTAGCTGGTGTACCATATGCTAACATGTGCATAGCAACTGTGCATTTGTGCAACGGTGAAAAGCCCATCTTCCCAAATGCATCGTTCGTTTGACAGAATTATGGAGACCAAGTACTTAAGGTATGTGCAATTTGTTGGAATAGGTGACGTTTCATACGGTACCTATGCCGGAACTGAATATCATTGTACACTGGATTTTCTGAGAAATAGTCTGCAACTAGCCTATCACTAGTAGCTTCACGATTTGTTTCTATATACCTTCTAGGAAATTGACGATGGTCATTGGACGTACCTCCTAGTTGAGCCTCAATCTTATCTTCAAACTTTGCCTCAATATGAGTTTCCACGGGATCATTCATGAACTCCCAAAAGAACTACTGGATGTTAATCCTGTTTGTTGATTCTTCATGAGAACTTGCTGCAGGCTCATGTGGATTCGATGTCATTTTGAAAGTGCAATCAAGCCTTAATTGTGGGTTTTGGTGATAATGACCACGTAATTAGAGAACTAATGAGATTTATCGAGATGACATGTAGGGAATTTATATTCGAGGATGCTACACGAAACGGAGGAGCCCTTAATTACAAATGTAGATGGCTTCAAACTCAAAGAAGGTTTAAGTTCTTTTATATATCGAATTTGAGTATAGGAAAAGCCGTACTATAAAGGGGGGCACAATGCTTAAGCTAATATGTGCTACCAAGTGCTCAAATAACCACATGCATCCTCAGATTCATAGTCAAGACAGTCTACACTTCACTATTACCCTTGTTGTCTTGCATGGTGTGGCACTACCGCACTTGAAGAGAGGCACAAGAAAGTTAGCGCACACATTGACTTCCTTGGATGGCTCGAGACGTATTAAATAGTCTTGCCCGACCCCTTGGGTGCGGGATCCGTCTTGCCCGACCCCAAGGTCGCGGGCTCCGTCTCGCCTGACCCCTTGTTACAGGCTCCTTCTCGCCTGACCCCAAGGTCAAGGGCTCTATCTCGCCTGACCTCTAGGCCACGGGCTTCATCTCGTCCGACCTTGAGGCCGCGGGCTTCGTCTCGCCCGACCCCTTGGGTACAGTGACCATTTTGGGCTAGGGGTATATATACCTTTCCCTTTCCTCCCCAACGGCTATCTATGATTTAAGTGACCGTTGGGGGCTAGGGGGTATATATATATCTTTCCTCTTCCTTCCCAACGGTCACCTGCTCTCTTCTTCCTCACTTCAGCATGCCCAAAATAGAGCAGGAGCTCTCTCTCTCTCTCACTCCACTGTTTACCTTAAGCCCCCAAGCAAATCCATTGATTTCCCCATCAATCCTTGAGGGAAAAGGGTATAAAACTCGATTAGAGAGCAACTCCATTAATTCCCAAACTCTAAAGAGCACTTGGTTCATGTTTTAGCCGGTGGTTGTGTTTGTTACTCTTGGAGCTTGGCTCCTAGTTGGCTTGAGCATCGCCCGTGGAGCTTGCCAACTTATGTGGCAGCCCCGGGAGGTTTGTAAGCACCTCTTGCAACGAGTAAAATCACCCCTCATCTCAAGAGTTCACTCTCTTGACTTGATAATGAGGTAGGATTGCAAAGCTCTAAGCCTTAGTGGTATACCTCAACAACATGGACTTAGGCAAGCCTTGGTGGCGAGCTGAACCATGGGATAAATCCTTGTGTCATCTTGTGCTTGTATTGCTACACTTGTGTGTTGTTGTTGTTGTTGTTGTTGTTGTTGAGGTGATTTCTAGAGTTTGAGTCTGATCTACTTATGTGTGGTGTTCCCACCACTTTCAGTTGTCGATCTGTGATCTACTACCCTGTAGGAAGCTAAGAAATTTACCCGATCTAAATTTCATTGGATAGATTTTGAACTATGAACTAATCTCTCTTGTAGATGCGGTAGTGCCGCGGGTGAATTTGACTTCAGTTTGAATTGAATTTTTATAGGCCTATCCACCCCCTCTAGGCGTACCAGAGATCCTACAAGTGGCATCGGAGTAGGTTACCTCGTGTGCGCTTCACCGTGTGAGGTATGGAGCCCGGGGGAGGATCCGGTGTTGTGAAGCCTATCAACGTCGATCCAGAGGACAGTTGGGCTGCATGACACCGACAATAGTGAGCTTAGCGCCTCTACAGCAAGCAACTCCATGCTCCCACAGCTAGAGGCAACGATGCTAAAAAGCTCAAAATGAAGAAGAAAGAAGAAGAAGAAGGGCAAGCTAGAAAAGAGAAAAGAGAAGCAAGAGAGAAGAAGAAGGAGCAACAACGGTTAGAAGAGAAGAAAGCAAGAAAGAAAAAAGAAGACTCAAGAGAGAAGCTAGAATGAAAAAGAAGAGAAGCAAGAAAGAAGAAGGAACAAGAAGCGAAAGCCTCCAATGCATCTTCAAGTGAGCTATGTAGCAGCTCTGAAGATGGTGATGATGATGAGTCCTACCAAGTGCATAGCCAAGAAGGACAAGAAAGAAAGGGCAAGAAGAATGACAACAACAAATATGCCGCCATATCCTTTAACTATTCTTCTATGTCTATGACTAACCATGATCGCAAGTCTTTCATCAATGTGCCCACGGGCAAGTTACCTCATTTCGATGGGACTAACTTTGCCAAGTGGAAGCACTTGATGAGAGCCTATCTTATAGGTCTTCATCCTGGCATTTGGGAGGTTGTTTGTAATGGATTTGAGCCACCGATTGATCCCAAGAATCCAACCATGGAAGAAATGAGAATCATCCACCTCAACGGTCAAGCTACTAGTGTGCTACTTAGTGCCTTGGATGGTGATGAGTACAATAGAGTGATTGGTGTGGATGTTGCCAAGCAAATTTGGGATACTTTGCATCTTGCACATGAAGGGGTTGACAAAGTGAGAAAGGCAAGAATTGATTTGTTGATGTCCAAGCTCAATCGATTTGTTATCTTGGATGGAGAAGGGCCACAAGAGATGTTTGATAGGTTGATGACCATGGTGGACAAGATTAGAGGCTATGGTTGTGATGAGCTAGATGATCACAAAGTTGTCAAGATTATGTTGGAAGCTTATTCACCAAGAAATGAGACCAGTAGTAACTCTAATTAGAGACAAGAAGAAGTTTGAGTACTTCACACCAAATGATGTACTTGGGAGGATCTTGACCTTTGACATGCAAAGAGAAGAAGCAAATGAGAGGAAGAAGCTTGGAGAATTGCAAGCAAAGCTAGAAGGCATCAAGATCAACAAGGATGTAGCTCTCAAGGCCAACAAATCAAGCAAGCAAGGCTCTACTAGCAAGTCCAAGACCAACAAGCAAGCTTCAATTAGCAAGCCCAAAGCAATCAAGCAAGTTCAAGAAAGAGTAGAGACCACCTCATCCTCTAGTGAGAGTGAACATGATGATGACCAATATGAGAAAGTGGATGATGTTGCTCTCTTTATGAGGAGGTTTCACAAAGGGTTGAAGAAGCAAGGGTACAAGGTAGTAAAGAGGAAGTTTCCAAACAAGAAGAAGAGGACATGCTACAATTGTGGAAGCACCGATCACTTCATTGCCAAGTGCCCACATGAGATCAAGGAGAACAAGTATAAGAAAGAGAAGGAGGACAAGGCCTAACCGGAGAAAGAGCAAGAAAAACATGGGAGAAGCTCACATTGGGCATGAATGGGATTCATCTATTGAAAGCTCAAGTGAAGAAGATGAGAAAGTTGCAACCATTGCTATCCATGAGCCATCTTCTTCACCAAGACTCTTCACCAACATGTCCGATGATGACTACTACTCCCCTCACATTTGTCTTATGGCAAAGGGTGAGAAGGTAAAATCTAAATCCAAGGCCAAAGCTCCTCCACCTCCACCTCCTAGTGATATCTCTAGTAGTGATATTAGTGATAGCTCTAGTGATGATGAATCTAGTGATGAAGAAATTGATAAATTAACTAAGAACTTAGATGGAAAGACCAAACTATTCATCACTAAACTAATGGAGGACTTAGAGAGTGTCCAAGCCGAGCTAGAATCTAGAGAGGAAACTCTTATCCAACAAGAGGATCTCTACATTGCTAGCAAGGAAGCTCTTGCATTAGAGAGAAGTGAGGTGGAATCCTTGCGCAAGGCCTTGGCCAAAGAACAAGGGGACCATGCTATCACAAAGAAAGAAAATATTGCTCTCAAGAAAAAGTATTATGACTTAGATGAAAAGCACAAAGAACTTGAGCTGCAATATAACATTCTTTGGGATAGCAACTCACATCCCTCTAAGGCAAAGGATGCCTCTACTACCTCCACTAGTCAAGGTTGTGGAAAATGTTATAATATTGATTTGAATGCTTATTCCACTAACCTTGCAAACATGGAGGCAATGAGAAAAGAAATTGCTAGACTCAATGAGATCATTGGCAAGGGCTGCTTGAGTGGTAAGGCTCAAGTAAGTGACAAGAAGGCAAATGATTCAAAAGTGCCTCAATTCAAGCAAGGGAGACACCCCTCAATCAAGCATGGGCTTGGGCACACTGCAGGAGCCAAGACAAATGGAAGAAAGATCATAAATGGCTATGAGTGTGTCAAGTTTGAGAGGAAGGAAAAGAGTTGGTATAGATCAACCTACACAGACAGCGACAGTGCCATAGTTCAGAGTGGCCGTGTCGCAGTGAAGGCCGGCTGTGCCACTCCCCGCAAAAATGGGAAGGCTACCAATTCTGCTTCCGATCAAACTAAGCCCAAGAAGAAGGTGTCCCAGTAGAAACAAGTTCAGTAGAAGCCAAAGGAATCAGTGTGGGGCACTATGAACAAGTATGCCTACCAACCAAAGTTTCAACCACCCCGACTAAGCTTGACTTCATATTTTGTTTTAAGGAACAACAACAGTGGAAAAGTGGTTGCCAAATATGTTGGAAAGAAAGCCAACATATATAGGAATACTTCTATTTGGGTTCCTAAATTTCTTGTGACTAACATGCAAGGCCCCAAGTCTAATTGGGGACCTAAATCAAGCAACTAAATCTGTTTTGCAGGCATACT
The DNA here is from genome assembly GCF_019320115.1 of Miscanthus floridulus. NCBI lineage: Eukaryota > Viridiplantae > Streptophyta > Magnoliopsida > Poales > Poaceae > Miscanthus > Miscanthus floridulus. Next base: position 118,013,862 of record NC_089580.1, on the reverse strand, counting down.
CCTCCGGTGGGTCAAGTTGGGTGCTTGATAGTGGATGTACAAATCATATGACCGGAGAAAGGAATATGTTCTCATCATATACCCCGAAGATGGACTCAAATGAAAATATTCTCTTTGGAGACAACTCTAAGGGGGATGTGATTGGTCTCGGTAAAGTTGCTATAACCCTTGAGCATTCAATTACAAATGTTTTACATGTTGATTCGTTAGGTTACAATTTGTTGTCCGTCTCTCAATTATGCGAGATGGGCTTCAATTGTCTCTTTACGGATAAGGGTGTGGAAGTCTTTAGAAGGGAGGATTCCTCTATTATCTTTATGGGTCATTTAAAGAACAAGCTTTACCTAGTTGATTTCAACAAAAGTAAAGCTAATCTTGAGACTTGTTTAGTGGCAAAATCTAGCATGGGGTGGCTTTGGCATCGCCGACTAGCCCATGTTGGGATGAGGAACTTGGCCAAACTTCAAAAGGAGGAACACATCCTTGGGCTAACAAATGTTCACTTTGAGAAAGATAGGATATGTAGCGCTTGTCAAGCCTGAAAAGCAAGTTGGCGTACCTCACCCACCAAAGAGCATCATGACCACGACGCAACCATTAGAGCTCATACACATGGATCTCTTTGGACCGGTCGCCTACCTAAGTATCGAGGGTAACAAATATGGTCTTATTATTGTTGATGATTATTTCCTGTTTCACTTGGGTATTTTTCTTATTTGATAAGTGTCAAGTTAGAGACGAAGTGAAGACCTTTGTTAGAAGAGCTCAAAAGGAGTTTGGTCTTCCCATCAAGAAAATGAGAAGCAACAATGGGACTGAATTCAAGAACACCCAAGTTGAGGAGTTTCTTGATGAAGACGACATGAAGCATGAGTTCTCAACTCCATACACCCCTCAACAAAATGGTGTAGTACAGAGAAAGAATCATATACTAATTGACATGGCAAGGACAATGCTAGATGAGTACAAGACGCCAGACCTCTTTTGGTGCAAAGCCGTCAACACCACTTGCCATGCCATCAACCGCCTCTACCTACACAAGAAGTTAAAGAAAACTTCATATGAGCTTCTAACCGGTAACAGACCAAAGGTGTCCTACTTTAGAATGTTTGGGTGCAAGTGTTTCATACTTAATAAGAAACCCAAAACCTCTAAGTTTACACCTAAAGTTGATGAATGTTTTCTTCTTGGTTATGGATCAAATGAGCATGCCTATCGTGTTTTCAACAAAACCTGTAAGAGAGTTGAAATAGCGGTAGACGGGACATTTGAAGAATCTAATGGCTCTCAAGTGGAGCAAGTTGATTCAAGTATTGTAGGAAAGGAGGATCCACCATGTGAAGCAATTAAGCAATTGGCTATTGGTGATATAAGACCATAAGAATACAAAGTCACTGAAGTGGAGGTTCCTCAAGCTGCTGATGAATAAAGTTCTACTGACGTACCTGATGCTGAGGAGGAGCAGACCCTTGCTGCAAATCAGTAGAGTGGCAGTGCTGCACATAAGAGCTCCCTCTAACAGTAGCAGCAAGTCCAACTCTAATTTAAGGACAGAACCTACAATCCATATTCGAGCAAGAATATAATGAAGATCCAGAAGATGGACAAGAGGCCATTGATCATCTAAGTCTAAGGCTAACAATACAACGGGATCATCCCATTGACAACATCCTTGGGAGTCTTCGAAAGGGGGTAACAACTCATTCACATTTAGCAAACTTTTGCCAATATTATTCGTTTGTTTCCTCTTTGGAACCTCTTAATGTTGAGCAAGCACTTGGTGATCTAGATTGGGTGATGGCCATGCAAGATGAGCTCAACAATTTTGAAAGAAATCAAAGTGTGGACCTTGGTGAAGAGACCCAACACCAATATCATTGGCACCAAGTGGGTCTTCCGCAACAAGCAAGATGAGAATGGCGTGGTGACAAGAAACAAGGCAAGATTGGTTGCTCAAAGTTTCACTCAAGTAGAGGGCTTAGACTTTGAGGAAACATATGCACTGGTGGCAAGACTAGAAGCAATCCAAATGCTTCTAGCCTATGCCGCTCATCACAATTTCAAGCTATATCAAATGGACGTGAAGAGTGCATTCCTCAACTGGCCCCATTCAAGAACTTGTCTATGTTGAGCAACCACCGGGTTTTGAAGATTCCAAGTTCCCCAACCACGTCTACAAACTCCAAAAGGTGCTCTATGGGCTTAAGCAAGCACCAAGAGCATGGTATGAATGCCTTAAGGAATTCTTGTTTAAACAAGGCTTTGAAATAGGCAAAGCCGACCCTACCCTTTTCACTCACAAAGTTGGCAAAGATATATTTGTGTGCCAAATGTATATCAATGACATAATATTTGGTAGTACTAATCATTCTTTTTGTGAGGAATTTAGTAGGATCATGACCAAGAGATTTGAGATGTCCATGATAGGTGAATTGAAGTTCTTCCTTGGATTTCAAATCAAGCAAGTGAAGGATGGAACTTTTATTAGTCAAACGAAGCACACCCATGATATGCTCAAAAAGTTTGACATGGTGAATGCCAAGCCTAACAAAACTCCCATGCCAACCAATGGACTTCTTGATCTCAACATTGATGAGAAAGCTATGGATACCAAGGTATATCGTTCCATGATCGCTCTCTACTTTATTTGTGCACATCTAGGCCTGGTATTATGCTTAGTGTGTGCATATTTGCTAGATTTTAAGCTAACCCAAAAGAGTGTCACTTAGTGGCAGTTAAGAGAATCTTGAGATATTCAGTACACACTCCTAACCTTGGCTTGTGGTATTCTAAGGGCTCTAGGTTTGATCTACTTGGGTATTTGGATTTTGATTACGCCGGTTGTAAAGTAGATCGAAAAGGCACTTCAGGGACATGTCAATTCCTTGGACGGTCCCTAGTGACTTGGAGCTCTAAAAAGCAAAATTATGTAGCCCTTTCCACCACCGAGGCCAAGTATGTTGCAGCCGGTGTATGTTGTGCTCAACTACTATGGATGAGGCAAACCCTTCAAGATTTCGGATGTCACTTCACAAAAATTCCATTCTTGTGTGACAATGAAAGTGCTATGAAGTTAGCCAACAATCCCATAAGCCACTCAAGAACTAAGCACATAGACATCCGACATTATTTCTTGGGAGATCATGAAGCCAAAGGAGATATCAAAATTCACCATGTGAGCATCGAAAAACATCTAGCCGATATCTTCACTAAGCCTCTTGATGAGTCAAGTTTTGTGCTTTGTGTAGTGAGCTAAACATTCTTGATTCTTGTAACATGGTTTGAACTTTAGCACACCTTGATTGATGAACTAGCATGGATAGGAGAAATAAATTGGGAAGGGTTAAATATTATGCTTCAAAATAATTTATCATTAGAAACAAGTGCATTATGATCATTGTTTGTATTGATTAATTGCTGTTGATCATAGTGTGCTTGAGATATGTGTCCATATCCTATATGTATATAGCTATTTAGTTAGTAGCTAAATCTTGTTGTTCTGGGAAGTGCGGCTGTGCCACGTGAAAGCTCTAGTTTGATTTTGGTGAATTGATGAAACCCTAAGTGCTAACCTAGTTTATCAAGTAATCATGAGATAGGTAGCACATTCCAAGTGGTGAAGCAAATGGAGATCATGACATGATGATGGTGATGCCATGGTGATGATCAAGTGCTTGGACTTGAAAAGAAGAAGGAGAAAAACAAAAGGCTCAAGGCAAAGGTATAAATAGTAGGAGCTATTTTATTTTGGTGATCAAGACACTTAGAGAGTGTGATCACATTTAGGTTTGATAGCCGTACTATCAAGAGGGGTGAAACTCGTATCAAAATGCGGTTATCAAAGTGCCACTAGATGCTCTAACTCATTGCATATGCATTTAGGATCTAGTGGAGTGCTAACACCCTTGAAAATATTTGTGAAAATATGCTAACACATGTGCACAAGGTGATACACTTGGTGGTTGGCATATTTGAGCAAGGGTTAGGAACTTCACCGGTGGAGTGTCCGCCTGTAGAGTGCGGACAGTCCGATGGTGCCACCGACGCCCTAGACAGAAAAGACGGAGGTCACTGTAAGTGACTGGACGCTGGTCTCGGTTGGACCAGCGCGTTCGGTCAGTGGCAGCAAAGGGCGTGCGTTTTGGTCTCATGACTGGACGCTGGGTTGCTCAGCGACCAGACGCTAGAAGGCTACGTCTGGTCATGCTGACGTGGCAGCACTGAGGAAGACACCATGTGACCGGACGCTGACTGGGTCCGATCAAGCATGACCGGATGTGTCTAGTCAAAGAAATTCGTTTCTGCAACCTTACTGGAAACGACCGGATGCTAGAGGCTCAGCATTCGGTCACTTATGCCGCAGCGTCCGGTCGACTGTTGACTATTGAGATTAGGCGAACAGTATTCAAAGAGAGGGGATATGTGGCGTGTATCACGTGACCGGATGCTGAGGGCTAGCACCCGATCGATCCGACCAGAGCGTCTGGTCACCTCGTGTTGTGCCCAGTTGAAAGGTCCTTGTTGGTTTTGGTAATTGAGTGACAACTTAGGTGGACTAATTGTGTTTATGTGAGATACACAGGTGATTAGTCCACAGGTACATGTGTGTGAGCAACATATGCCATGGAGGTGAAAATGGCTTGGAGATGTTGCGAAGCTCACACATGTGATGATGAAGGAGCTTATTGCACATGAGACATGACATTGAGTCATGTGATCAAGGTGGAGAAGATCAAGACATGACTTGGCTTGATGGACCGGTTGCAAGCGTGAAGGGCAAGTCGAAGGCTTTGGAGTGATGGACCGCGTGGCGGTGAAGCTTGAGCAAGACTTGGCGCCGATGGACGATGGCAACGGTGAAGAGCAAGTAGAGTCAAGATCGATGAACCAATATGATCATGTGATGATATGAAGTGGATCATATCATTGTTGATCGTGTTGGTGCATATGTTGCATCGACATTGAAGGAGATGGAATGGAATGCGCAAGGCAAAGGTATAACCTAGGGCATTTCATTTCACCGGTCATAGGTGTGTAGAGAAGTTTATGACCGGGTTTAGGATAGATGGCCGTACTATCAAGAGGAGCAAACTTGTTTGCATATCGATCATCTAGTGCCACTCGAGTGATCTAACTTTGCATTGTCGCTAGGATCGAGTGGCGTGGCAAGTTGAGTGGCTAACATCCTTTGGGAAATGATTGTGAAAATGCTAACACACATACACATGGTGGTGTACACTTGGTGGTGTTGGCACATTTACAAAGGAGGTGGTGTTTGCAGGGGTGAGATGGGTTTTGGGTCCCTCTCTCCCTCCCGCCGAGCTTGCGAGGCGGGATTCGGCGCTTTCGAGAAAATGGAATGCCTATTTTCTATTATGCCGGATGCAAACTCTTGGTGGTTAGCACATTGGACCAAGGGTGAAGAAGATAGAGGAGAAAGGAATTCGGTCTCACTGTTTAACAGTGACCGGACGCTGAGTCCGAAACGACCGGACGCTGAAGTGGTGCGTCCGGTCAGGCTGTCGGTCAGACACAGTGCTTAGGGTTAAGCACCGGACGCTGGGCTGTGTCCGGTCGAGTTGACCGGACGCGTCCGGTCATGCTCGGGAGCTTACTGTAAACGACCGGACGCAGGGGCTTCAGCGTCCGGTCAGTTGAAGTGCTGCGTCCGGTCGGCAGATGACCGTTGGGATCGGAAGATGACCGTTGAACGCAGGGGACACGTGGCGAGTATCGCGTGACCGGACGCTGAGGTCCAGCGTCCGGTCGATCGGACCGGAGCGTCCGGTCGTCCCGACCGTTGCCCAGTGAAGGGGTAACGGCTAGTTGAGCCCTTGGGGCTATAAATAGAAGTGTCCCTCGGCCATGGCTGGTGTTGAGCACCTTGGGGGACTTTGTGTCCATGTTTGAGAGTGCTTGGGAGCCCTCCATCACACACATACTTGATAGCGATCATCCGATTGTGTGAGTGAGCGATTCTAGTGCGATTGCATCGTGAGGTTGCATCGAGTGGCACTAGGTGATCGAGTTGCAAGCCGGTGGTGCTTGTTACTCTTGGAGGTTGCCACCTCCTAGACGGCTTGGTGGTGGTCTCCGTCGAAGCGCGCAAGAAGCTTGTGCGGCGCTCCGGAGAAGTGCTTGTGAGGGGCATTGTGCTCGCCCCGCGGGAGTCGCGAAGAGCAACTTTAGTAAAGCGTGTCATTGAGCTACCCTCACTCAAGGGGTAGGTTCTTGCGGTGCCCGACGTGCGGGCTTAGCGGGTGATGCTAATTAGCCGCCGAACCACCAAGTGAGCGGTCGACACAACGGGGACTAGCGTGTTGGCAAACACGTGAACCTCGGGAGAAAAATCATCGTGTCAACCTTATTCTTCCCGTTGGTTTGCACCCTCATTACACAAGCTTGCAATTACTTTTATACATATTAAGCTTGTGTAGTTGCTCTTGTAATTAGATAGCTTGTGTAGCTTGCTAATTACCTTCTTGCTTGTGTAGCATAGAAGTAGCTCCCTTGCGTGGCTAATTTGGTTTTAGTAACCTTGTTAGTCACATTGCTTAGTTTGTGTAGCTAAGTATTTGCGCTCTCTAATTAGGCATTGGTTGCCTTGTTATTGAGCATTGCTAGTGAGCATCGTTAGCTTTGTGCTTTTGCTTACTAGCATGTGTAGGAGCTCCCTTGTCGCTTAAAGTACTAGTGGCATAGGTTTGTGTGACCTTGCTCCTAGAATTGTTTAGGAGAGCTCTAGCTAGCCCGGCACCTTTGTTGCATAATTGTTATCTTTGCAAGGTGCTAGTGAACATATATAGTGGGGTATAGTCTTGGCTAGACCGATAGTTTTAATTCCGCATTTGTATCGGTTAGCCGACACGATTAAGTTTTAGAAAAGACTATTCACCCCCCCCTCTAGTCGCCATCTCGACCCTTCAAGTGGTATCAGAGCCCGGTCTCTCATTTGTGGTCTTCACCGACCCGAGAGGATGGCGTCTAATGGGCTAGATGGTTGTGAGAATCACATTTTTAATGGCACTAACTTTGCACTTTGGAAAAATCATATGCTTGATCATTTTCGTGCAAAGGGACCTAAATTTTGGTGGGTTGTCACTAGTGGTCTCTCCCATGTCTTGGATCATAGAACTCTAACCAAAGCTCAAAGAGTCCTCTATGAACTTGATGCAAATGCTTGTTGTTTTCTATTGGATGCTTTACATTTTGATTTGATGAAGCAAGTAAACTACAAGGGGACCGCTCGTGAGATATGGGACTCCATCAAGGACACCTTCGGTGATTCCTCCACATGGGATGATGGAAAATTCAAGAAGGAGGATGAGCCCAAGAAGGAGACACATGAGTGTGTTGAGCATAACCACAATTTGGTGATTGTGGAATGATTGCTCCACCTCATTGTCAAGTGAGGATGATGATGATCAATCCACTACAAGTTCACTTGACAAGGTTGATGATGATTCCACAAGTGTTGCAAGTGAAGATGCTACCCCATGCACACTTGATGGTGATAATGGTTCATGCTCAAGCCATGATGAAGATGCTACCACAAGCCCATCCACTACACCACATTGTCTCATGTCACAAGGTGACACTAAGGTATCAAATGATAATGTGGTTGATCATGTTGATTCATATGATGAGCTTGTTAGTAGACTTGCTAGCATGACCATGTCTTTAGAAAATGAGAAAGCTAAAACATTGAAATTAGAAAATGAAAACTCATTTCTAAAGAACTCTTGTGAAGATCATAAGAAATTACTTGATGCATATAAATCTTCACTTGATGAGCTTAAATTGAATCATGAGACACTACTTGCATCTCATGATGAATTATTAGAAAAACAAGCTTCTCTCATTAAAATATTTACAAAGAAACTTAAAAATAATGAGAGCTCATCACATGGGTCAATTGATCAATCACATACTATTGCTAACCCTTGTGATGAAGGCAAGAAGCATGTATCCACCTCTTGTGATGATTTATTAGATATGCCATGCTCTTCACATATAGATGCTTGTTCTACTTCTATGTCTTGTGAGACTAACCTTTTGAAGGAGAACAATGAGCTCAAAAATGAAGTGAAGAAATTGAGCAACAAGTTAGAGAGGTGCTACAACTCTCAAGTCACCTTTGAGCATATGTTGAAGACTCAAAGAAACTTTGGTGACAAGAGTGGAGTCGGCTTCGTGACTAGCAAAGTCAATCATCAAGAAAGCCGCAATGACACAAGTGGCATTAGCTTCAACAAGAGCAAGATCAAGGGCAAAAGGTGGGGCAAGAGAAGATATGAAAGAGAGATGAAGAAGCAAGAACAAGAGAAGCTATCTCATTTCATGTGCTTCAAGTGCCATGAAGTGGGACACTTTGCAAATGGTTGCCCTAACATCGAGAAGCTCAAGAAGCTAAAAGAAGAAGAGAGGCTAAAGCATGTCAAGTGCTTCAAGTGCGGCACTTGGGGTCATCTTACCTCGATGTGCCCAACCAAGCAATTGGTGAAGCAACAAGTGAAGCCTCAACCAAAGCCACAAGTTGAGCAAGAGAAGACACCCCAAGAGCAAATCAAGATTAACCATGAAGATGGTGGTGATTTGATGATAAAGAAGAAGAAAACAAGAAGGGGTGGAAAGACAAGGCATCCAATGCAAATTCAAGATGCCAAGATGATGAGCAAGAATGACAATGAGAAGAAAGTCTATGCTCACATAAAGTGCTTCAAGTGTGGAAGTATGGGACACTTTGCCTCTAAGTGTCCTAACAAGCTTGAGAAGAAGGCTCAAGCAATCCATGAGAGGCAAGGCAATGAGAAGCACCACATGAGCAAAGAAGAGAAGGCTCAATCAAAAGAGAAGTGCTACTCATGCCGGGAAAGGGGACACATGGCACATTCATGTCCCCTAGGTAAAATTTCTAAGCCTATTTCAATTGATAATAATGATATGCTTAGAAAGGATAGTAATGGTATCCTCTATGGTTGCTATTGCAAGACATCCCGCTACTCATACTAAGGCATTGCCTAAGTATGTTGCTCCTAACTTGAGAGGACCCAAAGTTGTTTGGGTACCATCAAAAAGTGGATGATTGATTGTAGGTACCATCGGCATTGGAGACTTGATTCAATTGATCTCACATTGTTCATCATATGTTGAGTCAAGATATGAAGCTTAGTGCTCATCCAATCCCAATGCCATGACTAATTGAATGAAGTCCAAAGTGCTACAACATACAAGTGATAATATTCAAGTTGTGGTGATTTATTGGAATATTTGATGACTTGCAAATAATTGAGTTGAAGCTTGCTAGTTGGATGATCATGAGCTAACCAAGGTATATCTCTTGTTGATCATTTCATTTGGGTGCATATGAGTTGATTGAATTGGATAAATATGCAATGTTGCTTGCTATGAGATGATTGAATGGATAATTGATTAGTAATCAAGTTTGGATTGATTTGTGTTGGATAAATTCATGAGATGACATTTAGTAAGTGATTTGAATGGATATATGTCTTATGGAAGTATTCAAACAAGTTAGTATCAAGTTTGATTCATATTTGATGAAGTATAGCTCAATTGCTTGAAATCTGTCCTATATTCAAAATCTGAGCTAGCTGTGATCATAGCCATGTTTGAGTATTGAAAACTTATTGGATTGGCATGAAAATTGGTGTACATGCTCTAGACTTATGGTATGAGATGCTGTAGAAATTTCATGAAAATTGGATAAGAAATGCTTCGGTTTTGGAGTGGTTCTTGTCAGCTATAGTGCAGCAGTTTTCAGCATGTAGCAGTGGTGGAAGAATTAAAATTTGGCAGTCATATGAGATCAAATGAAGCTAAAATTTTTATGGCTGCTAGATAACTTAGTGAAGCTCATCTCCACCAAATTTTGTGGTATTTGGATTTGTACTTTGAGAATATGCTTATTTCTTTGGAGAGTACAGAATCTGCCATAAAAGTGACAAGTATTGGATTGATCTAGAGTCACTTTGATTGAAAGGTCCTCAAGTTGGAAACATGTTTACAAGTGTTTGAGGTACCTAAGTTTGGTTTTTGAGATGATCTAGTAAGCATGTACAAGATATGAGTACAAGGCTATTTGATTGATGGAGTGTACTTTGCACACTTTTGGTACTCAAATTAGAAGATCAAGATCAAACTCAAGATGAAGATGAAGTTTAAGTTCTAGTGACTATTGGAAATCATTTGGTAGAAAGAAAAGAACTTAAACAAGAAGAAAGAAAAGGACTTAAAGAAGGAATCAAGGTTACTCATCAAATTAAGTCCATCACTTGGATCAATCAATCAAGTTATTTCAAGTGAGTATCAAGCAATGGTTCTTGGAGAGAGGTCACTTCTCCCTAGTGTAGGGGCTTGCCGCCTATGTGTAGGTGAACCAAGTGTGGTACTTGGAAGGCTAACATGGAAGTGGTGATCCGAGGAACATTTGAGATGCTTAGTTGAAGCAATCAAAAGGATTGATCAAGAAAAGCAAGCAACACCCAAAAGAGAGCTAGTCATGATATTTCAAGTGGTATTCTCATATTGATGCTCTCATGCAAGCTAAGATCAAAAGATGAAGCAAGTCAACCACAACAAGAAAGTGCACTTGATCATAAGTGGTATTCATTTCATATGGGTGAAGAATGAGATTCAAATTGGTATCTATCGGTCTTCACCAAGCTTTTAATTGGACTTCACATTGCTATTGGAGTAATGAATTGGAATCTATGTGACTATCCTCTACTCCAACATAGCAAAGGTATCATTGTAATGTGCATGATCATTTCATCCCTTACTAGTATGCGGTTAGTGCATATAGTACATGCTTCATAGGATCATGCATTACAAATGAAATGTTTGAAATTCATAGCCTACCACTATTGCTTGAATGATTACTTGATCTAGTGGTTAGTACATGAATTTGTTCATGAGCTAGTAAACCCAAGTACTTGACTTAAATTGGATTGCTAACAAGTGACAAGTACAACATTGGCAAGATAACCCTTGCAAGAGGTGTGAAGAAGCTTGTCATTGGTTCAAACCGGACTTGAAAGCTTAAGCAAATCAATTTAGTTCAAGTCACATAAGAAGCTCATGATAGTGATAAGAGTACAAGCACAAGACAACAATGCAAATGGATATCTAGTTTGTATGTTTCAACTCACAAGTGATATCCTATAAGTGGTACTCATGAAGATAGCAAATGTTCAAGAAATGGTCTTTATTGATAAATCAAACAAGTGGTTTCATACTAGAAGATTCTTTCAAATGGTATTCACTTTCTACAAATGGTATCTATACATAGTAGACGATGGTTCCACAAGTGATCCTCAACTTTAAGTGATCATCAAATGAAGAATGCATCCCTCACCTACAAGAGCTTAAGTGAAATAAAATGGATGACCCATACATAGAATGATAAGATACAAGTAGTACAAGTTGCAAATTCCAAATGGTATCTACATGTGGTGTCATTCCAATATTCAAGTAATGTCCATCAAAAATGTAAAATTCTTAGTCTCAACCATCTACCCCAAAGAGCATACCTTTGCATCAATAAGAAACACACCTTTTATGGAAATTGATGACAAAGGGGGAGAAGTTGTACAAAGATATGATAGATATGGGGGAGAAGATTGTAAAGTAGAGATAAGATATGAAAGCTTAGAAGGTTGGACATGGACATGGACAAAGAGGGAGCAACATTGAAGAAAAGAGATGGATCAAAATTCTTGGACAAGAGAAGCACACAAGTAGGGGGAGCAAGCTCATGAACTTTGATTGATTGCATTTGATATGTGCATAATCATGTGCTTGCTTGCATTGCATAAGCTTTTAAATTCAATATGCATGCTTGTGTGGTGTATGCTAGTTGTAGAACTTGGATGATGATTTGATAACTAGCATGCATAGGATGATAGCTAGACACTTGGATATGCTTTTCAAGTAATGCTAGTACCTTGCTTTTAATGTTGATCTCACAAGGTATCTAGTGCTTTTATTATCAAGTGATATCTAGCTAACCATGGTGCTAAGGATGAACTTAAGAGTGCAACTACGATTGGTACACGCTTCAAAGGTTTATTCTATACACCTTAGCATCATTTTGTAGTATTTACTCTCCCACACTTTTAATCTATGCATATGTGCAAGCTTCAAATTAAATACTTTAGCACATATGTAGGGGGAGCTAATACTACCATTTCGGGTTTGTGGTACTTGTCCAAAATCATTTTCACATGGTAAAATTGCTTGGGCAAGCAACATGAATCCAAAAGAGCTTAATTTCCATATCTTTGTAGAGTTGTCATCAATTACCAAAAAGGGGGAGATTGAAAGGTCCTTGTTGGTTTTGGTAATTGAGTGACAACTTAGGTGGACTAATTGTGTTTATGTGAGATACACAGGTGATTAGTCCACAGGTACATGTGTGTGAGCAACATATGCCATGGAGGTGAAAATGGCTTGGAGATGTTGCAAAGCTCACACATGTGATGATGAAGGAGCTTATTGCACATGAGACATGACATTGAGTCATGTGATCAAGGTGGAGAAGATCAAGACATGACTTGGCTTGATGGACCGGTTGCAAGCGTGAAGGGCAAGTCGAAGGCTTTGGAGTGATGGACCGCGTGGCGGTGAAGCTTGAGCAAGACTTGGCGCCGATGGACGATGGCAACTGGTGAAGAGCAAGTAGAGTCAAGATCGATGAACCAATATGATCATGTGATGATATGAAGTGGATCATATCATTGTTGATCGTGTTGGTGCATGTGTTGCATCGACATTGAAGGAGATGGAATGGAATGCGCAAGGCAAAGGTATAACCTAGGGCATTTCATTTCACCGGTCATAGGTGTGTAGAGAAGTTTATGACCGGGTTTAGGATAGATGGCCGTACTATCAAGAGGAGCAAACTTGTTTGCATATCGGTCATCTAGTGCCACTCGAGTGATCTAACTTTGCATTGTCGCTAGGATCGAGTGGCGTGGCAAGTTGAGTGGCTAACATCCTTTGGGAAATGATTGTGAAAATGCTAACACACATACACATGGTGGTGTACACTTGGTGGTGTTGGCACATTTACAAAGGAGGTGGTGTTTGCAGGGGTGAGATGGGTTTTGGGTCCCTCTCTCCCTCCCGCCGAGCTTGCGAGGCGGGATTCGGCGCTTTCGAGAAAATGGAATGCCTATTTTCTATTATGCCGGATGCAAACTCTTGGTGGTTAGCACATTGGACCAAGGGTGAAGAAGATAGAGGAGAAAGGAATTCGGTCTCACTGTTTAACAGTGACCGGACGCTGAGTCCGAAACGACCGGACGCTGAAGTGGTGCGTCCGGTCAGGCTGTCGGTCAGGCACAGTGCTTAGGGTTAAGCACCGGACGCTGGGCTGTGTCCGGTCGAGTTGACCGGACGCGTCCGGTCATGCTCGGGAGCTTACTGGAAACGACCGGACGCTGAGGGTCTCAGCGTCCGGTCAGTTGAAGTGCTGCGTCCGGTCGGCAGATGACCGTTGGGATCGGAAGATGACCGTTGAACGCAGGGGACACGTGGCGAGTATCGCGTGACCGGACGCTGAGGTCCAGCGTCCGGTCGATCGGACCGGAGCGTCCGGTCGTCCCGACCGTTGCCCAGTGAAGGGGTAACGGCTAGTTGAGCCCTTGGGGCTATAAATAGAAGTGGCCCTCGGCCATGGCTGGTGTTGAGCACCTTGGGGGACTTTGTGTCCATGTTTGAGAGTGCTTGGGAGCCCTCCATCACACACATACTTGATAGCGATCATCCGATTGTGTGAGTGAGCGATTCTAGTGCGATTGCATCGTGAGGTTGCATCGAGTGGCACTAGGTGATCGAGTTGCAAGCCGGTGGTGCTTGTTACTCTTGGAGGTTGCCACCTCCTAGACGGCTTGGTGGTGGTCTCCGTCGAAGCGCGCAAGAAGCTTGTGCGGCGCTCCGGAGAAGTGCTTGTGAGGGGCATTGTGCTCGCCCCGCGGGAGTCGCGAAGAGCAACTTTAGTAAAGCGTGTCATTGAGCTACCCTCACTCAAGGGGTAGGTTCTTGCGGTGCCCGACGTGCGGGCTTAGCGGGTGATGCTAATTAGCCGCCGAACCACCAAGTGAGCGGTCGACACAACGGGGACTAGCGTGTTGGCAAACACGTGAACCTCGGGAGAAAAATCATCGTGTCAACCTTATTCTTCCCGTTGGTTTGCACCCTCATTACACAAGCTTGCAATTACTTTTATACATATTAAGCTTGTGTAGTTGCTCTTGTAATTAGATAGCTTGTGTAGCTTGCTAATTACCTTCTTGCTTGTGTAGCATAGAAGTAGCTCCCTTGCGTGGCTAATTTGGTTTTAGTAACCTTGTTAGTCACATTGCTTAGTTTGTGTAGCTAAGTATTTGCGCTCTCTAATTAGGCATTGGTTGCCTTGTTATTGAGCATTGCTAGTGAGCATCGTTAGCTTTGTGCTTTTGCTTACTAGCATGTGTAGGAGCTCCCTTGTCGCTTAAAGTACTAGTGGCATAGGTTTGTGTGACCTTGCTCCTAGAATTGTTTAGGAGAGCTCTAGCTAGCCCGGCACCTTTGTTGCATAATTGTTATCTTTGCAAGGTGCTAGTGAACATATATAGTGGGGTATAGTCTTGGCTAGACCGATAGTTTTAATTCCGCATTTGTATCGGTTAGCCGACACGATTAAGTTTTAGAAAAGACTATTCACCCCCCCCTCTAGTCGCCATCTCGACCCTTCACCAGTGAAGGGGTACAACGGCTCTATTTCGTGGGGGCTTCTTTTTAAGCCCCATAGCTATAACACCCTAGGTGTTTGGCTTCCATGAAATTGCATGTCATTTCATAAACATATGCATCATCTATGCCATCATGCCATTGTCACTGAAACACACATATGCAACATTCGCAAATTCTGTTTGTTTCATACTTGATTGCTTATGAATGGTAGTAGTGCAACCTGTGAATGCAACATGAATTTCTCATACCTTGAAACATGGCAATATGGTAGTAATGTGACAAGTATAAAATAACAACAAAGTCATGAAACATGTGAAACATTGCATTGCAACATTTGGGTGAATTGCTTGTTTTGTTGTTTCATCACATGTGATCATTTGACATGGGTATAGCACTTGTGTAAAGTGGTTGATTATGGTCTAATACACCTTAACTACACTTAGGGTAATTGTTTGGACATTGTTCATGTGGACCAAAATGACCAAATTGCCCTTTTGGAGAGGTTTGACTTGAATTGACCCTTAGAGTGCCACTATTTGACTGATTCAAAAGACTAACTTAGAGACCTTGCATAGCTGTGCACTCTTTAACAAAGTTGTAGCTAATTTATCAAGGAACAAAATTTGTTTTATGACCAACTCATGAAAATGTGTGGAACATCCTCAAACATGGCCCACAAGTCATTATTGATGGTGGATTCAACACTGAAAAAGATTCTAAGTCCTAACTGTATTTTCAGTTTGATTGAGCCACCTTTGGCTTGATACAACTTAGGATACAGGGTGAATTAGCTGTAGATGTCTAAATCAAAGTTGTAGCCCTACCATAGCTCTACAACTTTCGTATACATTACTTCCACTAAATCGTCACGGTTTAAGAGATCCATCATGGTTAAGTTCGCCTGTCAGTCGTCATCATTGAACACTGAATCAAAATTTCAGAAAACGGTCAGGAGCTCGCCGTGGCCGACCGGCATAGAAGCTACTCGCCGCATGGCGCACATGCTCTGTTGAAGCCTCCACATCGCACGTCCGAGCTCTAGAAGAAGGCCAGCGCCTGCCCAACGCACTCGCCTGCTCCATTTGCCTCTTTCTCGCCTCCACCGCGCGCAGCGCCGAGCTACAGCAGCTTCCCCATTTCTGACCGAGCATCATCATCATCGTGCGTGCTCGCCACTGCAAAAACACGTTGCCCAGTTTGTCAACAGCTTCGCCGTGATCCCCTCTACCACCTCCATCTCTCAGTCGGTTCGTTTGAGTCTTGGTAAGCGCGAATTCGTCATTTCTTCCATCACCGCCATGGCAGGACCTCGCCGGAGTTGGCGCTCCACACGGCCAACTGTCATCGCGCCCCTTGCCGTCCCTTCTCTCCCTTGCACTAGGTCCAGTGAAGGCCACTGATGCTCGTAGGGACACCCAATAGGGCCGTGACGCAGTAGCCTTGCCGGAGCCGGTCATGCCGTGGCCGTGCGCCGCCATGATCGTCGCCACCCCCTGTAGCCACAGCAATAGCTTTAATTGAGGGCACCACTAGATGCACACGGGTGAGGTGACCACCGTAGCACCGTTGGACTCGCCGGAGCTATCACCGGCGACGAGCTACGCCGTCGTCTTCCTCCTTTCCCCTACCTGTGTCACTGTCGCGCGGGTCGCCTTTGTCAGTCGCTGCTGTAGAGGCGGGAGCTAGCCTGGGCCGCGCCGTTCTAGGCTACATTGGCATTCGCTTGCGCATGCGCTGTGGGCCGCCGGATCTGTTCGGGCCGGCCCAGCAAGTAGAATTAGGGTTTCAAATTCATTTCTGTTTTATTCTTTTCACAGAATTGTGTATAGATTCAAAAATATGTATCTCCTAGTTGGTAGCTTCAAATGATGTGGTTCCAATTTTGTTGAGTTCATGATAATGTCTAGTTTTTATTAAAAATATAAATTATGCTATGTTCTGTTATGAAAAATGGAGTTGCTAATTATCTCTTTTAATCATGAAAGAAATAGGGGTAATTATATCTTTTTCTATGTAACTCCAAATGGCATGAAATGTTTATGGTGTACTGCTCATATCATGAATAGCTTGTAGTTAAATTTTCATACATTTTGGACACTATATGTAGGAGTTATAAAATTCTCTTGTTTGCATGGATGGATCTTGTGTGAATTTTCATAATTTTTCTATAGATCCAGTAAGGGTAAAATTTGGTGAGTGCTATTCTTATGCTAGAATGATGTTAGGAAAAATGTGAAATCTGTTGCTTGATACTTTTCAATAGGGTTTCCTAATTATGCTAAAAATAGACATGCCACCTGTTATTTTGGGTATAGCAAGTTTTGCTTGCTCAATGGCTTTGAAATTTTTATGATAGTATATGTGAAGCATGAGATAGCTACTGTAATTTTTGTAGATTTTTCTGAACAGTTTTACTATATATTGCTTTAATCACCTAATTAACTAAATAAATTAGAAAAGGATATTAAATAATTTATTTAGAAGTTGGCACTATACTTTCTAATATTCCTCTGGTATGTACAACAAGTTGGTAAACTTGGTTTGGTCCAATTATGCTTTTGCATCATCACTAAATATTTAATTTAGTAACCCTGTCATTTTTGGACAGATTCTAGGTTTACTGGAATTCGATTCGGTTAACGTAATAATCATGCTTTGATGTTTACAAATGATTTGTAGAGAATTTCATAAGCTTTCCAGAATGTCCTCTTGCAAGTCATTTGAATTTATAGAACTCTGGTTATGATTGAATTAAGGAACTACCTGTATGCTTATGAAACTTTAACTGTTGTTTTAAGTATGCCTTTACTATTTCTAAGTTGTGGTAATGTTCCTAGGTGTTAGGCCTTTAACTGAAGATGAGCATCTTTATCTTAGGTTATGCAAGTTAGGTAAGTTGATCTCGTTCTTCAAGTTAAGTTAGATACACGTTTTAAAGTGATTTGAATAGAGTTACTCTTAATCGGTAAACGAGTGTCCAGTGATGTTTTCGTTAAACACTTACTGTGATTCATTCATTATGATCATCATGTCATTCCTTATGCATCCATGATATTTATCTTGTGCATCGGTATGCAATAGGTGTACCGGAAGGAGTGACCCTGCTGGAATTCGAGGAACCGAGCGAGCAGCAGCAGCCGACACCAGAGGTTCAGGAGGTGCAGCCTTCAGGAGAAGTGCCAGACGAGGTCGCCATTGAGTGCCCGGATCACCGTCCATGCAACTTTGTGAAAGGCAAGCCCTAGAGCATATTAAGCCTCCTAATTTCCGAAATGCAGTTAAAGTATTATTGTTACATATATATATTGTTGCATTAAGTTTAGGTGTTGGATGCAAACACTTGCTGCATTGGTTATCCAATCCTTGTCCAGATATTGATACCCTGAATCCTATGTAGCTCAGGCTCATGTAGTGCTTAGCCCTGCTTAAACATGGTAGAAGTCAAGTGATTTCCTGTCACCTGTGAGATATAGGAATATACATATGGCACGGTTGGCTATATTTGCTATCATGGAAAAGAACCAGTCTTAATTTGAAATGAAGACCGGACGGAGGCTTGCCGGTTTGCAGTGACTCCGTCTGTGTCGATTAAGGACTGAATCTTGGAGCCTTTCCTATTCATGTTGAACGCATGCCTCTCTCTTAGTTGGCCGTGTCTGCAGACCGACCCGAAAGTCCGAGTTAGCTCACCTCAGGCCGGGAGTCGATAAGTATAAAGTGCGCCTCAGAAGGGAGCCGTAGGCGTGAGTCCAAGGGCAGGTGATTTAAAAGTCCTGATCATCCTGGCAGAAGGGTAATCCCTGAGAGTGCTGGCGCTGATTGAACCCACGAATTTGGTTCCTGAGTTGTTCCAAAGGTGACCCACGGCTACCCTTGCTAAGTATGCTAGGGTGAGAGTTAGGAATACCCCCTCAGCTGAGTTGTAATTCGATTCGAGTCGCCGTCTCTCCCGGTTAGTGAGAACTTGACGGGCTTATCTCCAAAGTAGATACACTAAATAACCTAATGGTTCGAAAATGATGAGATGATGATGACAGCCTTATTATACCTGCTATGGTTAATATTGTTTGCTCCTAATAAATGAGTGCTCTAGTACAGGTGCTAATCTAGTGGACAGGTAAATGATGATAACTTGATGCTAAGATAAATTGGTTACTATATTCATAAGCTCTTTTATGCAATTGTGTCAAGCTAGCCCACCTCTTAAGCCTTGCATGACCCTTGGTGTCTTTTATTTCTAGTTTTGATGGGTAAGTCTAGCTGAGTACCTTCTCGTACTCAGGGTTTATCTCCCACCTGTTGTAGATGACCAGTTCTACTTTGGTTGCTGCAAGTACTGCCTTCTCCCAGCTGGGGATGAAGACTAGACTGTTGGGCGCGGTCTCTACTAGTTCTCATACCTGATGATGCTTTTGTGGGACATGACTCAGACCTGGCAATGTATTTGAAACTATGAAGTTATGTATTAAACTATGTTGCTTCCGCACACTCGAACTTGGTTTGTAATATTTTATTTGAACTCTGATGGATGTAATTCGAATGCTACTTGTGAAATGTTGTAACGAATGATGTGTTGTGTTGAATCACTATGGTCTTGGTTTGTATGTCGAGAGTTGGTTGAAATCCTTCGTGATTTCCGGACTACCGGGATTATGGGAGCTTAAGTACAGGAATTTGATCGCTTTGGTGATTGTTTTTGTACTTACGTTCTTATGATTTGGTCGGTTCTATTACAGCTGGTACTAGAGCAAGATTCGACACTAAACATGTCATTTGTGTATTTAAAACAAAAGTATTTGTAAAAATCCTAAATTAAATACTAAGTATGGCCAGTGGTCATATCCCTTATGCCCAAATAAGGACTCTTAGGTGGCTTATTAAAGTACTAACTTGGGGGTTCCTACTTGTTTCTGTTTTGTTGTCCATACGACGTGCTATTGTATGGATGCCATCCGCTTGGGTGGTAATGTATGGATCAAATACCTCTACGCTCTGGTAAGTGGGAGTTGTGAGAGCATGACCGTCCAACCGTCGGTCTAGGGGAGAGTAGTTGTGGTTGCTCGCATACTTACATGTTCGATCATGTATCTATGAGAGTACTTAAATGTGGGTATCTCTGTTGGGTAGCTGTGATACTAGAGTATATACATCAGGGGATGTATGTATGAAAGTATTTAGTTTACTGCTTACTTTCATGCCTTTTTGGGAAATTATTAGGCTGAAATGAACTTTTCTGCAGGTACACTAACAACGTATCGTTGTAGATCGACTAGCTACCGTATACGAGAGAACGTATGTATGCCACTATATATTCCGCTAGCCTTTAAATTTTCTAGGTTTGTGAGGACGTACGGATCGTGCATGGATCATGTTCGAGCATACATGGCATTTCTTGCATTACTCCCTCCTTTAAACTATGATTGTCCCGACTAATTAAATTTCATATCCCTTAAATGATTCTCCCCTTATGTTGCAACTTTTTGCTACAGATGGTGCGCACGAAACTCACTACTCGCAAGTCCGCTGGAGGCAGGGTGCCTCGTCACCAGTTAGCTCCTCGTGAGCCCCGTCCTGAGCCTACTGAGGCAGAAAGGCCGAGGACAGAGCTAGCCCGGGTGACTACTGAGAGGAATACAGTTCAGCACCGTTTGGAGCAAGTAACACAGGAACGGGACCAAGAGACTCTGGAGGTTCAGAGGTTGACAGTTGCTCACCACAACTGTGAACATATGTTGATTCATGTGATGAACCAATGGAATGAAGCCTGGCACAAAGAGAATGTGTTGAGAGCGCAACAGGTGGAGCTAGAGCAGCAGTTGGCAGTTGCCGAAGAGTACAATGACCATCTCCATGAGGAGGTTCACCTGTTACACAATCAACTTCACCCTCTCCTACCACCTGATGATGAGGATGAGATGGGCTCTGGTGTCATCATGGCTGAAGGTGATGATGACATGGAGGTCAATGGACCTGAGGACGTTCCACCTAAAGAGGAGGATGATGAGGAGTTAGAGCCTGCTAGTGATGAAGATGGAGGAGAGATCTTCGACACTGACTCTGAGGACGATGCGTAGTTTAGCTTACTACTTAGCTAATGCGCTAGAGCTAGTCTTTTGTTGATCCTCATGCACGAACGAGTAGCTTTGTAATAAGTTAATCGTGGGATGTAATATCGAACCTTAAGTTATCTTTGATGTCAGTTTGGAACCGCTATGGCTTGGATGTAACCTATCAAACGTGTTATACTCCATGTATGTGAGGCTTTGTTAAATTCCGTCTTTGCGGTCTATAGATCTCGTTGTTGGTTAAGTTCATCGCATTTATGTGTCAATTGATGCGCCTGATGAGTTGTGTGATTGTGATGAATGATTGTGCCTCTATTGATTATATAAATGCATTCTCTCCAATGGAATCAGTTTGGCATAATTATACAATTCATCTACAAAAATTTCCACATCGTCAGTGCTCATTGGCTATACATTTTACAGATGGCTTATAACCTTCGTCGCGGTCATAGCATGGGAGATGAGGAACAACCACCTCCTCCACCGCCCACACCAGCTGAGCTAATGCAGACAGTCGTTGAAAGTCAGCGCATGCTAGCTGAGGCTATGCGCCATATGGCTAACTGCGATGATCGACATGTCCGCCAGGGACCCGAGCCGAACCAGTACAACAGCTTTAAGGACTTCATGGACACAAAGCCTCCTATCTTTAGAGAGGCAGAAGAACCATTAGAAGCTGATGAATGGTTGAGTACAATAGAGCAAAGGTTTAGATTGCTCTGTTTGACAGAAGGTATGAAGGCTTCGTATGTAGGACACCAGCTCCAAGGCCCTGCATGCATCTGGTGGACCCATCACAGGACCACCTTCCCTGCAAATGTCGAGATAGTTTGGGATCAGTTCTAGGTAGCTTTTAGGGGACACTTTATCTCTCCTGGTCTCATGGCCATTAAGCATACCGAGTTTATGAAGCTAACCCAAGGCAACAAGAGTCTTAATGAATACCTCTAGGCATTCAACAACCTGGCAAGGTATGCTCCCGAGTTCGTTGATACTGACGCTAAAAGAATAGCTAGTTTCAAGAGGGGACTTTCCCCTAAACTGATGAAGTCTATGGGCAACTGCAAGTGTGTCACCTTCAATGAGTTTATCAGTGACACCCTGACTCAGGAGAATAATGATAAGATATAGCTGCTTCCAAGAACCATAAAAGAAACTTTGAGGCAGGTGCTTCTCAGTCTAAAGCACCAGTGGTATCCAAAACCCAATATCGTCCACCCAATGCTAATGTCCGGTACCGCCCACCTCAGAAGAAGAATCAAGCTAAAACTGGTTTTTGCAAGGGGTACACAATTTCCTTGCCAAAGAATACCTCTGGGCAGGGCAACTCCAATGTCCCGCCAGCAAACAGGCCGTGCTAGAACTGTAACCAGCCTGGTCACTGGGCTAATAAGTGTCCCTATCCTTCCAAGCAGAATGCTCAAGGAAACGTTCGTCAGGGGCGTGTTCACTACACGACTGTGGAGGAAATTCCTGCTGGTGAAGTGGTCACCGCTGGTAAGTTCCTTGTTAATGATCACCCTACAGTTGTGCTCTTTGATTCGGGTGCTTCGCATTCCTTTATGAGTTCTACTTTTGCATCTAAGCATAAGCTGAATGTGATTACAATTGTCAAGGGTGGTTATTGTATTAGTGCTGCTGGAAATAATATCATGACTAACCAAGTAGTTAAAGATGTAAAGATTGAGATTGGGGATCGAGAGTTCCTTACGGATCTTGTAGTTCTGCCAGGGGTAGGAATCGATGTAATCCTAGGGATGAAGTGGATGAGCAGGAATGGAGTGTTGATCGATACATCAACCCGTGTGGTAATGTTGAGGGATCCCATGGATAAGAAGGGTTTTCTAGTGTAGTTACCTCGTGATATCACTATCCACAATACAGCCAATGCTACCCTAGCCAAAGCCATTGAGGATATACCGGTTGTCTGTGAGTTTCTAGATGTCTTCCCTGATGACTTGCCTGGATTACCTCCAGACCACGATGTAGAATTTAAGATAGAACTCATTCCGGGTATGGCTCCTATTTCTTGAAGGCCCTATAGAATGCCGCCCAATGAGTTGGCTGAGCTAAAGAGTCAGTTAAATAAGCTATTAAAGAAAGGTTGGATTCAGCCTAGTTCTTCTCCTTGGGGTTGTCCGGCTATCTTTGTGAAGAAGAAGGACGAGTCTCTACGCATATGCGTGGACTATCGCCCCCTTAATGCTGTTACTATCAAGAACAAATACCCTCTTCCTCGCATTGATATTCTGTTTGATCAGCTCTCCAAAGCTAAGGTATTCTCCAAGATCGATTTGAGGTCTGGCTACCATTAGATCAAAATTCGTCCTGAAGATATACCTAAGACAGCTTTCTCTACTCGTTATGGCTTGTTCGAATACCTTGTCATGTCCTTTGGGTTGACAAATGCTCTGGCACACTTTATGTACCTGATGAATTCAGTATTCATGCTAGAATTAGACAAGTTTGTCGTCGTGTTCATTGATGATATCCTTGTATATTCTCAGAATGAAGAAGAGCATGCTGAACATCTAAGAATTGTTTTAACTCGGTTATGTGACAACCAGCTTTATGCTAAGTTCAGCAAGTGCGAATTCTGGTTGAACAAGATACCTTTCCTAGGTCATGTGTTATCTGGTGATGGAATTTCGGTTGACCCTACTAAGGTGCAAGAAGTCCTTGAGTGGAAGGCACCTACTACAGTCATAGAAGTCCAAAGTTTCCTGGGTTTGGCTGGCTACTATCGTCGCTTTATCCTGGATTTCTCAAAAATCGCCAAGCCCATGACTCGATTACTTCAAAAGGATGAGAAGTTTGTGTGGACTTCGAAGTGTGAAGAGGCTTTCCACACTTTGCGGACCTTACTAACCTCTGCTCCTGTATTGGCACAACCTGACATCGAGAAGCCTTTTGATGTCTTCTGTGATGCATGTGGCACTGGTTTGGGGTGTGTTCTTATGCAGGAGGGCCGGGTCATTGCTTATGCTTCGCGTCAGCTTCAAAAACATGAAGTCAATTATCCTACCCATGACTTAGAGCTAGCCACGGTTGTTCATGCCCTGAAGATTTGGAGACATTACTTGCTTGGTAATGTGTGCAACATCTATACGGACCATAAAAGTCTCAAGTACATCTTTACTCAACCCGAGTTGAACATGCGTCAATGACGATGGTTAGAATTAATCAAAGACTACAACCTTCAAGTGCACTACCATCCTGGTAAGGCAAATGTGGTTGCTGATGCCTTAAGCAGAAAGGCCAATTGCAATTCCTTAGTTAGTGAAGATTTCCATCTGGCACACCTTCTTCATCCTGTAGTACTCCACAGTATCACTGTGGATTGCTCTCTTAGAAGTTGAATTATCGAACTCCAGAAGACTGATGTGGGTGTGTTTCATATCAAGCGGAAGATGAAAGATCAGGAGACCAAGCACTTTAGGGTCAATGACAAAGGAATTCTCTAGTTTAATGATAGGCTTGTAGTATCCAAAGACAAAGAACTTAGAAATCAAATTATGGCTGAAGCCCATTCTTCTAAATTGTCCATCCATCCTAGTAGCAGTAAAATGTATCAAGATCTCAAGTTGTATTATTGGTGGACCAAGATGAAGAAAGAAATCGCAGCCTACGTGGCAAGGTGTGATAACTGTTGCAGAGTCAAGGCTATTCACATGAGGCCCAGATTATTGCAGCCACTCTCTATTCCTGGCTGGAAGTGGGAAGAAATTAGCATGGATTTTATTGTTGGATTACCCACTACCAAAAAGGGTTGTGATTCCATCTGGGTTATTGTAGATCGTCTAACTAAATCCGCTCACTTTATTCCGGTCAAGTCTACCTATCACCCTCACAACTATGCTGAGATTTACTTTCAACAAGTGGTACGTCTCCATGGTGTACCCAAATCCATTGTTTCAGATAGAGGACCGCAATTCACGGCTCGCTTTTGGGAGTGCTTACATCAGAATTTTGGCACTCATCTAATCCGCAGTTCTGCCTATCATCCGCAAACATCAGGACAGACTGAGCGTGTTAATCAAATTCTTGAAGACATGCTTAGAGCGTGTCTTATCTCTTGCAAAGGCTCTTGGGAGGACTGGTTGCCTCTCGCTGAATTCGCTTATAACAACAGTTGTCAAGAGAGTATCAAAATGGCTCCTTTTGAAGCTCTTTATGGCCGCAAGTGTAGAACTCCTTTGAACTGGGTGGAACCCAGAGAAAGAAGATTCTATGGTATTGATTTTGTAAAAGAAGCCGAAGAGCAAGTCCGAACTATATAGAAGAATATGACTGCCGCTCAGGCTAGACAAAAGAGCTACACTGACAAGAGAAGAAAACCTATTGAGTTTGAAGTAGGTGACCATGTTTATCTGAAGGTATCCCCTATGAAAGGAGTAAAACATTTTGGAATCAAAAGGAAACTTGAGCCTCGATATGTTGGACCTTACCGCATTATCGAGAAAAGTGGAAGAGTAGCCTATAAACTCGATCTACCACGTGAAATGGGAGCTATATTCCCAGTATTCCATGTGTCCCAGCTGAAGAAGTGTCTCTGTATTCCCGAGGAAAGAATGGCAACAAGGAAAATCAACTTGAAATCTGATCTTTCTTATGAGGAGAAGCCCATGCAGGTTCTGGATACTCAAGAAAGAGTGACTCGTAGATGAGTAGTTAAGTTATACAAGGTAGTTTGGAGTAATCATAGTGAGTGGGATGCAACATGGGAGCGGGAAGATTATCTAAAGGAAAATTATCCGGCTTTCTATTTTAAATGGTACGCTTTCCAAATCTCGGGATGAGATTTTTCTAAGGGGGGAGGGCTGTAACACCCTAGGTGTTTGGGTTCCACGAAATTGCATGTCATTTCATAAACATATGCATCATCTATGCCATCATGCCATTGTCACTGAAACACACATATGCAACATTCGCAAATTCTGTTTGTTTCATACTTGATTGCTTATGAATGGTAGTAGTGCAACCTGTGAATGCAACATGAATTTCTCATACCTTGAAACATGGCAATATGGTAGTAATGTGACAAGTATAAAATAACAACAAAGTCATGAAACATGTGAAACATTGCATTGCAACATTTGGGTGAATTGCTTGTTTTGTTGTTTCATCACATGTGATCATTTGACATGGGTATAACACTTGTGTAAAGTGGTTGATTATGGTCTAATACACCTTAACTACACTTAGGGTAATTGTTTGGACATTGTTCATGTGGACCAAAATGACCAAATTGCCCTTTTGGAGAGGTTTGACTTGAATTGACCCTTAGAGTGCCACTGTTTGACTGATTCAAAAGACTAACTTAAAGACCTTGCATGGCTATGCACTCTTTACCAAAGTTGTAGCTAATTTATCAAGGAACAAAAGTTGTTTTATGACCAACTCATGAAAATGTGTGGAACATCCTCAAACATGGCCCACAAGTCATTATTGATGGTGGATTCAACACTGAAAAAGATTCTAAGTCCTAACTGTATTTTCAGTTTGATTGAGCCACCTTTGGCTTGATACAACTCAGGATACAGGGTGAATTAGCTGTAGATGTCTAAATCAAAGTTGTAGCCCTACCATAGCTCTACAACTTTCGTATACATTACTTCCACTAAATCGTCACGGTTTAAGAGATCCATCACGGTTAATTTTGCCTATCAGTCGTCATCATTGAACGCTGAATCGAAATTTCAGAAAACGGTCAGGAGCTCACCATGGCCGACTGGCACAGGAGCTGCTCGCCGCGTGGCACACATGCTCTGTTGAAGCCTCCACGTCGCGCATCTGAGCTCTAGAAGAAGGCCAGCGCCTGCCCGACGCACTCGCCTGCTCGATTTGCCTCTCTCTCGCCTCCACCGCGCGCAGCGCCAAGCCGCAGCAGCTTCCCCATTTCCGACCGAGCATCGTCATCATCATGCGCGCTCGCCACTGTAAAAACGCGTTGCCCAGTTCGTCAACAGCTTCGCCGTGATCCCCTCTACCACCTCCATCTCTCAGTCGGTTCGTTTGAGTCTTGGTAAGCGCGAATTCGTCGTTTCTTCCACCGACGCCATGGCGGGACCTCACCGGAGTTGGCGCTCCACGCGGCCAACTATCATCGCGCCCCTTGCCGTCCCTTCTCTCCCTTGTTCTAGGTCCAGTGAAGGCCACTGATGCTCATAGGGACACCCAATAGGGCCATGACGTAGTAGCCTCGCCGAAGCCGGTCATGCCGTGGCCGTGCGCCGCCATGATCGTCGCCACCCCTTGTAGCCACAGCAATAGCTTTAATTGAGGGCACCACTAGATGCACACGGGTGAGGTGACCGCCGTAGCACCGCTGGACTCGCCGGAGCTATCACCGGCGACGAGCTACGCCGTCGTCTTCCTCCTTTCCCCTGCCTGTGTCACTGTCGCGCGGGTCCCCTTTGTCAGTCGCTGCTGTAGAGGCGGGAGCTAGCCTAGGCCGCGCCGTTCTAGGCCGCGCTGGCGTTCGCTTGCGCATGCGCTGTGGGCCACCGGATCTGTTCGGGCCGGCCCAGCAAGTAGAATTAGGGTTTCAAATTCATTTATGTTTTATTCTTTTCACAGAATTGTGTATAGATTCGAAAATATGTATCTCCTAGTTGGTAGCTTCAAATGATGTGGTTCCAATTTTGTTGAGTTCATGATAATGTCTAGTTTTTATTAAAAATATAAATTATGCTATGTTCTGTTATGAAAAATGGAGTTGCTAATTATCTCTTTTAATCATGAAAGAAATAGGGGTAATTATATCTTTTTCTATGTAGCTCCAAATGGCATGAAATGTTTATGGTGTACTGCTCATATCATGAATAGCTTGTAGTTAAATCTTCATACATTTTGGACACTATATGTAGGAGTTATAAAATTCTCTTGTTTGCATGGATGGATCTTGTGTGAATTTTCATAATTTTTCTATAGATCCAGTAAGGGTAAAATTTGGTGAGTGCTATTCTTATGCTAGAATGATTTTAGGAAAAATGTGAAATCTGTTGCTTGACACTTTTCAATAGGGTTTCCTAATTATGCTAAAAATAGACATGCCACCTGTTATTTTGGGTATAGCAAGTTCTGCTTGCTCAATGGCTTTGAAATTTTTATGATAGTCTATGTGAAGCATGAGATAGCTACTGTAATTTTTGTAGATTTTTCTGAATAGTTTTACTATATATTGCTTTAATCACCTAATTAACTAAATAAATTAGAAAAGGATATTAAATAATTTATTTAGAAGTTGGCACTATACTTTCTAATGTTCCTCTGGTATGCACAACAAGTTGGTAAACTTGGTTTGGTCCAATTATGGTTTTGCATCATCACTAAATATTTAATTTAGTAACCCTATCATTTTTGGACAGATTCTAGGTTTACTGCAATTCGATTTGGTTAGCGTAAGAATCATGCTTTGATGTTTGCAAATGATTTGTAGAGAATTTCATAAGCTTTCCAGAATGTCCTCTTGCAAGTCATTTGAATTTATAGAACTCTGGTTATGATTGAATTAAGGAACTACCTGTGTGCTTATGAAACTTTAACTGTTGTTTTAAGTATGCCTTTACTATTTCTAAGTTGTGGTAATGTTCCTAGGTGTTAGGCCTTTAACTGAAGATGAGCATCTTTATCTTAGGTTATGCAAGTTAGGTAAGTTGATCTCGTTCTTCAAGTTAAGTTAGATACACGTTTTAAAGTGATTTGAATAGAGTTACTCTTAATTGGTAAACGAGTGTCCAGTGATGTTTTCGTTAAACACTTACTGTGATTCATTCATCATGATCATCATGTCATTCCTTATGCATCCATGATATTTATCTTGTGCATCGGTATGCAATAGGTGTACCGGAAGGAGTGACCCTGCTGGAATTCGAGGAACCGAGCGAGCAGCAGCAGCCGACACCGGAGGTTCAGGAGGTGCAGCCTTCAGGAGAAGTGCCAGACGAGGTCGCCGTTGAGTGCCCGGATCACCGTCTGTGCAACTTTGTGAAAGGCAAGCCCCGGAGCATATTAAGCCTCCTAATTTCTGAAATGCAGTTAAAGTATTATTGTTACATATATATATTGTTGCATTAAGTTTAGGTGTTGGATGCAAACACTTGCTGCATTAGTTATCCAATCCTTGTCTAGATATTGATACCCTGAATCCTATGTAGCTCATGCTCGTGTAGTGCTTAGCCCTGCTTAAACACGGTAGAAGTCAGGTGATTTCCTATCACCTGCGAGATATAGGAAGATACACATGGCACGGTTGGCTATATTTGCTATCGTGGAAAAGAACCAGTCTTAATTTGAAATGAAGACCAGACAGAGGCTTGCCGGTTTGCAGTGACTCCATCTGTGTCGATTAAGGACTGAATCTTGGAGCCTTTCCTATTCATGTTGAATGCATGCCTCTCTCTTAGTTGGCCGTGTCTGAAGACCGACCACGAAGCCGAGTAGCTCACCTCAGGCCGGGAGTCGATAAGTATAAAGTGCGCCTCGGAAGGGAGCCGTAGGCGTGAGTCCAAGGACAGGTGATTTAAAAGTCCTAATCGTCCTGGTAGAAGGGTAATCCCTGTGAGTGCTGGCGCTGATCGAACCCACGAATTTGGTTCCTGAGTTGTTCCAAAGGTGACCCACGGCTACCCTTGCTAAGTATGCTAGGGTGAGAGTTAGGAATACCCCCTCAGCTGAGTTGTAATTCGATTCGAGTCGCCGTCTCTCCTAGTTAGTGAGAACTTGATGGGCTTATCTCCAAAGTAGATACACTAAATAACCTAATGGTTCGAAAATGATGAGATGATGATGACAACCTTATTATACCTGCTATGGTTAATATTGTTTGCTCCTAATAAGTGAGTGCTCTAGTACAGGTGCTAATCTAGTGGACAGGTAAATGATGATAACTTGATGCTAAGATAAATTGGTTACTATATTCATAAGCTCTTTTATGCAATTGTGTCAAGCTAGCCCACGTCTTAAGCCTTGCATGACCCTTGGTGTCTTTTATTTCTGGTTTTGACGGGTAAGTCTAGCTAAGTACCTTCTCGTACTCAGGGTTTATCTCCCACCTGTTGCAGATGACCAGTTGTACTTTGGTTGTTGCAAGTACTGCCTTCTCCCAGCTGGGGATGACGACTAGACCGTTGGGCGCGGTCTCTACTAGTTCTCGTACCTGATGATGCTTTTGTGGAACATGACTCAGACCTAGCAATATATTTGAAACTATGAAGTTATGTATTAAACTATGTTGCTTCCGCACACTCGAACTTGGTTTGTAATATTTTATTTGAACTCTGATGGATGTAATTCGAATGCTACTTGTGAAATGTTGTAACGAATGATGTGTTGTGTTGAATCACTACGGTCTTGGTTTGTATGTCGAGAGTTGGTTGAAATCCTTCGTGATTTCCAGACTACTGGGATTATGGGAGCTTAAGTACAGGAATTTGATCGCTTCGGTGATTGTTTTTGTACTTACGTTCTTATGATTTGGTCGGTTCTGTTACAATAGCTGACTCAAGCTCACTCTCTTGGCCATTTGCATTGACATAGCAATCTTGTGAGCTTAACCAAAGCCCTCCCACTCATCTCCATCATTGATTCTTCATCTTTGTGAGATTGGTTGAGAATCCAAGTGCATTGCTTGAGTGTTTGCATCTAGAGGCACTTGGTGTTCATGTTTCACTGTGGGATTTGCTTGTTACTCTTGGTGGTTGCCGCCACCTAGATGGCTTGGAGCAGCAAGGATCGTCGAGCGGAGGGTGGTGATTGTCTTCGGCTCCGATCGTGGTGATTGTGAGGGGTTCTTGACCTTTCCCCGGCGGAGAGCCAAAAGGTACTCTAGTGGATTGCTTGTGGCTTGTGTGATCCTCATCTTGTGTTGGCTGTGCAGCACCCTATTGAGGGTTTGGCGTGTGATGCCAATTAGCGCGTGAATCTCCAAGTGAGTGAATCGCCACAACGAGGAGTAGCTTGTCGGCAAGCAAGTGAACCTCGGTAAAAAATCATTGTGTTCATTATTTGATTCCAAGGTGATTGATCTTCATTGTTATTCATTCTTGTGATTGATTGGCTCCTTCCTCGACATGGCGGTATAACCTTCTTGCTCAATCTCATTACATTACCGCAAACTAGTTATCAAGCGCTTTAGTGTAGCTAGTTGTGAGAGCTTGTTAGTTTGGTTAGTGTGGCTCTTTAGTTAGCTTTTGAGAGCACACTAACTTAGTGTATTGTCATAGTTATTGTGTGGATAGAAACTACATAAACTAGAATTGTGGTAGGTGGCTTGCTATTTTAGTAGGCTAGCGCAACACTTGCTTCGCCTCATAATTATCTAACCGGTTTGTTAAGTGTTGTTGTAGAAATTTTTAATAGGCTATTCACCCCCCCTCTAGCCATTAGGACCTTTCAAGTGGTATTGGAGCTGAGGTCACCGTGATTTGAGGCTTAACAACCTTCGGTGTAAAAATGGCTCAAATCAACAACACTAAGAAGCCACCCCAATTTGATGGCTCAAATTATCCCTATTGGAAAGCTAAGATGACAACTTATATCAAGTCAATCAATAGGAAGGTTTGGAAGGTGGTAGAGACAAAGATTGAGATTGAAGATGAAGAGGCTCCCACCGCCGCCAAAGAAATACTACTTCAAAATAATGACATTGCTCTTAGTGCCATCCATGATGCTTTGGATGAGAGAGCATTTGAGCAAATCAAGAACATTGAGAGAGCTCATGAGGCATGAAAGAAGTTGGAAGAATCATTTGAGGGCACTCAAGCCATGAAGGGTGCAAAGGCATACATTCTCAAAGAGAAGTTTGCAAGCTTCAAGATGAAGAAGGATGAGAGTGTGCCGGAGATGTTTCATATGCTTCAAGTGCTTGTCAATGATATCAAAGCACTTGGAGAAGAGGTGAAGGACAAGGACTTCTCCCACAAGTTCTTGAGATGCCTACCTTCAAGATTTGGCACATTGGTCACTATTCTAGTGAGTAGTGGTTTGGACACCATGACACCAAACCAAGTGTTGGGAGATATTATGACCGATGATACATATAGAGATGATTATGAGAAGGAAGAAAAGAAGGATAAGAAAGATGAGAAGAAGAAGAGTGTGGCATTCAAAGCCACATCATCCAAGGGTAAGGCAAGGCAAGAAACATCAAGTGAAGATGATGGCTCATGGGATGATGATGATGATGAGAAGATGGCTCTCTTTGTCAAGAAATTTGGCAAGTTCATGATGAAGAAAGGGTACCATGCTAGAAGAAAGAAATCTTCATCCAAGAACAAGGAAGAGTCAAGAAGGTGCTTCAAATGTGGAAGCAAAGATCATCTTGTTGCTCAATGTCCATACAATAGCGATAATAATGACGACAACAAGAAGAACAAGAAGAAGGACAAGAAGGAAAAGAAAGAGAAGAAGGACAAGATGACCTTCAAGAAGAAGAAGGGTGGTTCATATATGGTCACTTGGGATAGTGATGCTTCCTCAAGTGATGATGATGATAGTGATGATGACAAGACCACCAAGAAGAAGGCACTTGCAAGCATTGCAATCAATGAGAAGCCTTCTCTCTTCGACACTCCATCATGCTTCATGGCTAAGGCTACTAAGGTACAAATTTGTGATGATGGAAGTGATGAAGAACATGATAATGAAAATGAAAATGAAAATAAAAATGATAGTGATGATGATGAACCTACTAAAGATGAATTATTTGACATGCTAAAAGATGCTAAAGAACACTTTGATATTAAGAGAAGGGAATGCAAGAGCTTGAATAAGGAGGTAAAATCCCTTAAGCAAGCCCTTGATGAGCTCAAAGCAACTCATGAGAGGCTAGAGGAAGCCCATGAGCAGCTTGGCAAGGCTCACAAGAAGCTTGAAAAAGCTCATTCCTCTTTGCTTAATGAGCAAAATAAAAAGAAGCATGTTGAAACTTGCAATGTAGGCTTAACTTGTGATATAATTGATGAATCATTGTCTATGCCTATCATTGTTGCTCCCACTAACCCTTCTTGTAGTACTTCTACTTCCACCTCATCTAGTAGTGATGGTTTCACTTGTGATGCCTCACTAATGGTTGAGAATGAGAACCTCAAGAAGGAGGTTAATAAGCTTACTCACACCTTAGCTAAGGCCTATGGTGGTGAGGACCGCTTACTTATATGCTTGGGTAGCCAAAGAGCTTCTCTCTATAAAGAGGGATTGGGCTATATATCCCCAAGAAAGGCAAGGCGGCCTTTGCTCCTCACAAGACTAGTTTTGTGAAGAACAATGGTCGGTTTTGCACTAGTTGCAAGTAAGTTGGTCATAAAGAGCATGAGTGCAAGAACAAGAGTAAAAATGCTAATGTATCCTCCATTAAGATTAACTCTTTCTATATGCTTACTAAGGGTGCAAATAGTGTAAAGGCTAAGTTCATTGGTAAACCATGGATGGGCTCAAAGAAGAAAGCCATTTGGATACCAAAGAGCTTAGTAACTAACCTTCAAGGACCCAAGCAAGTTTGGGTACCTAAAAGGAATTGATCTTCTTTTGTAGGTCAATTACAAAGCCGGAGGAAGGTGTTGGGTTCTTGATAGTGGGTGCACTCAACACATGACCGGTGATGCAAGAATGTTCAACTCAATCAACACCAATGGCAATGATGGTTATGATAGTATTACATTTGGTGATAATGGCAAATGCAAGGTCAAAGGGCTTGGTAAGATTGCAATATCCAATGACATGAGCATATCCAATGTGTTGCTAGTAGAGAGTTTGAACTTCAATTTGCTATCCGTGGCTCAATTGTGTGATCTTGGATTTAAATGCATATTTGGGGTAGATGATGTAGAGATCATAAGTGTACATGGCTCTAACTTGATCTTCAAAGGCTTTAGATATGAGAATCTATACTTGGTTGATTTCAATGCTAGTGAAGCTAGATTATCTACATGCTTGTTCACTAAGTCTAGCATGGGTTGGTTATGGCATAGAAGGCTTGATCATGTTGGAATGAAACAATTAAATAGATTGGTTAAGCATGACTTGGTTAGAGGCTTAAAAGATGTTGTGTTTGAAAAGGATAAGCTTTGTAGCTCTTATCAAGCCAGAAAACAAGTTGGAAACACCCATCCCAAGAAAAGCATGATGAACACTAGTAAAGCATTTGAGTTATTGCACATGGATTTGTTTGGGCCAACACAATACACTAGCATCGTTGGTAACAAATATGGCTTTGTGATAGTGGATGATTATACTAGATACACATGGGTATTCTTTCTAGTGGACAAAAGTGATGTGTTTGCAACATTCAAATCATTTGTCAAGGGCATTCACAATGAGTTTGAAACAACCATCAAGCGAGTTAGAAGTGACAATGGTAGTGAGTTCAAGAACACTAGAATTGATGAGTTGTGTGATGAATTTGGAATTAGACGTCAATTCTCGGCCACTCCATAATTAAATGGCCTTGTTGAGAGGAAGAATAGGACACTCATTGATATGGCAAGGTCTATGCTTAGTGAGTACATTGTGAGTCAATCTTTTTGGGCCGAAGCTATCAACATGGCTTGCTATTGTAGCAACCGTCTCTATTGTCACCCATTGAAAGAGAAGACACTATATGAGCTCTTGAATGGTAGAAAGCCCAACATTGCATATTTTCGGGTCTTTGGTTGCAAATGCTATATCTTGAAGAAAGGCACTAGATTGAGCAAGTTTGACAAGAAATGTGATGAAGGATTCCTACTTGGTTATTCCACTACAAGCAAAGCATATAGAGTTTGAAATTTGGATAGTGGTACTCTTGAGGAAGTTCATGATGTTGAATTTAATGAAACCAAGGGTTTACAAGTAGAGAATGAGAACTTGGAAGATGTTAGAGGCATTCAACTTTTAAATGCCATAAAGAACATGGATGTTGGTGAATTGAGGCCTAGGCAAGTGAATGATGATGAAGATGATCAAGTGCAAGTGCTCTCTAACTCAAATGTGCAAGATGATACAAATCAAGTTAGTACAAGTGGCTCTCATGAAAATGAACAAGATCAAGTGGCTAGTACATCATCTCAACCCAATGATCAAGCAAGTGCAAGCAATCAAGTTCCAATCCTCCAACCAACCAATATTGCAAGAGATCATCCATTGGACACTATCATCGGTGATATTTCAAGAGGTGTGCAAACTAGATCAAGATTGGCTTCATTTTGTGAGCATTTCTCATTTGTGTTATCCATTGAACCAAAGATGATAGATGAAGCTTTGAAGGATGTTGATTGGGTGAATGCTATGCATGAAGAATTGAATAATTTCACAAGAAATCAAGTATGGGAATTAGTAGAGAGACCAAAGGGACACAATGTGATTGGAACCAAATGGGTCTTTAGAAACAAGCAAGATCAAGATAGGATAGTAGTAAAGAACAAAGCAAGATTGGTAGCACAAGGCTATACACAAGTTGAAGGTCTTAACTTTGGAGAAACATATGCCCCGGTTGCTAGATTGGAAGCTATTAGAATCTTGCTAACCTATGCTTGTGCCCACAATATCAAGCTCTATCAAATGGATGTTAAGTGTGCATTTCTCAATGGTTACATCAATGAAGAAGTATATGTTGAGCAACCTCCCGGTTTTGAAGATGATAAGAAGCCTGACCATGTGTACAAGTTGAAGAAGGCATTGTATGGCTTGAAGCAAGCACCTAGAGCATGGTATGAGAGATTGAG
Source organism: Miscanthus floridulus (assembly GCF_019320115.1). Lineage (NCBI taxonomy): Eukaryota > Viridiplantae > Streptophyta > Magnoliopsida > Poales > Poaceae > Miscanthus > Miscanthus floridulus. Next base: position 117,978,338 of record NC_089580.1, on the reverse strand, counting down.
GGACTTTCTACTCTCTAAAGGGTTCATGATGAGCAAGGTTGACACCACTCTTTTCATCAAGAAGATTGGAAAAGATTTGTTTGTATTGCAAATCTATGTTGATGACATCATATTTAGATCAACCAATCAAGATTTTTGTGATGAGTTTGGAAAGATGATGGCTAATGAGTTTGAGATGTCCATGATTGGAGAGTTGAGTTACTTCCTTGGTCTTCAAATCAAGCAATTGAAGAATGGTACATTTGTGAGTCAAGGCAAGTATATCAAGGACATGATCAAGAAGTTTGGCATGAATGATAGCAAAGCTATTAGCACACCAATGGAAACAAATGGTAACTTGGATAGTGATGCAAGTGGCAATATGGTGGATCAAAAATTGTATCGGTCTATGATTGGAAGCCTACTCTATGTGACCGCATCAAGGCTGGATGTCATGTTTAGTGTATGCATGTGTGCAAGATTTCAAGCCTTACCAAGAGAAAGTCATTTGAAGTCTACCAAGAGAATATTGAGGTACTTGAAGCATACACAAAATGTTGGTTTGTGGTATCCCAAATGAGCAAAGTTTGAGCTAGTTGGTTACTCCGACTCAGATTATGCGGGATGCAAGGTTGAAAGAAAGAGCACCTTGGGCACATGTCAATTCTTGGGAAGATCACTTGTTTTATGGTTATCAAAGAAGCAAATTAGTGTTGCATTATCAACCGCCGAAGCCGAATACATATCCGCCGGTAGTTGTTGTGCACAAATACTTAGGATGAATGCCACTTTGAGTGACTTTGGAATCAAGTTCAAGAAAGTGTCATTGCTATGTGACAATGAGAGTGCAATCAAGTTGACCAACAATCCGATTCAACATGCAAGAACAAAGCACATTGATATCCGTCACCATTTCATAAGAGATCACCAACAAAAAGGGGACATTTGCATTAAGAGTGTAGGCACCGAAGATCAACTTGCCGATATATTCACCAATCCATTGGATGAGAAGAGGTTTTGCAAGCTAAGGAATGAGTTGAACATATTGGATTTCTCAAATATGTGTTGATGCACCCCCACTTATATGACATGCCTCTCCTTCGAGCAATGCTAGGTAAAAGTTGATTGGCATGGCATACATACTTACTAAGGACATGTTTAGTTCATCTAGACATCTTTCATATTTAATAGGTGCATTAATGAAAATCAAATGAATTTGATGATTATATGGTACTACTATTGCTTCTATGCTTGACTTGATCTAGTGGTAGCATATGACATGTTTGTGGGCTTGTAAACCTAGTGTTTGATCTAGAAAATGAGTTCTAAGTGTTTAACTCAACATGGTACAAGATAACCCTTATTTGAAGGTGTGAAGAAGCTTGTCCTTGGATCAAATCGAGTTAAATATCTTTGGCAAATGATCTAGATTTAACCAAATTTGGAAATATGATCCTCACACCATTGATTGACATTGATAATCTCTACCTATCTATATTTTAAACCTTTGTGGTCATTGATGACAAAGGGGGAGAAAAACAAAGATATTAGTACATGGGGAGACAAACAAAGATATTTGTATACTAAGATAGTGAAAAGACAACAAAGGAGAAGAATTTGACATAGGGGGAGGAATATGACAAAGGAAAGGGATCAATTATTATTTTTGAGCACACAAGTAGGGGGAGCAAGCTCATGAACTTGTATGGTGCATTTAAATGTGCATTTCATATGTTTGCTTGCATGGCACAAGTTTTAAATTTCAATATTCATGCTTGTGTGGTGTATGCTAGTTGTAGGTTTGAATGATAAAATGAAAAACTAGCATGCATAGGATATCTAATGATTTCATTTCCAAGTATTTCCAAGTGGTATCAAGCTAACCATGGTGCTAAGGATGGTATAATGGTGCACTCTGATTGGTATCATACTTCAAAGGTCCATCTTTTATACCTTAGCATCATTGGGTAGACATTGTCTCCTATATTTTCTATCTAAGCATATGTGCAAGCTACAATCCAAACTCTTAGCACATATGTAGGGGGAGCAATTGCTACCATTTGGGGTTCATGAAACTTGTCCATATCCTTTGACACATGGTAAATATGCTTGGGCAAGCAACATGGATTCAATTGAATTTCAATTCATATCTTTGTGAAAGGGTTGTCATCAATTACCAAAAAGGGGGAGATTGAAAGCTCTAGTTTGGTTTTGGTGAATTGATGACACCCTAAGTGCTAACCTAGTTTATCAAGTGATCATGAGATAGGTAGCACATTCCAAGTGGTGAAGCAAATGAAGATCATGACATGATGATGGTGATGCCATGGTGATGATCAAGTGCTTGGACTTGAAAAGAAGAAGGAGAAAAACAAAAGGCTCAAGGCAAAGATATAAATAGTAGGAGCTATTTTGTTTTGGTGATCAAGACACTTAGAGAGTGTGATCACATTTAGGTTTGATAGCCGTACTATTAAGAGGGGCGAAACTCGTATCGAAATATGGTTATCAAAGTGCCACTAGATGCTCTAACTCATTGCATATGCATTTAGGATCTAGTGCAGTGCTAACACCCTTGAAAATGTTTGTGAAAATATGCTAACACATGTGCATAAGGTGATACACTTGGTGGTTGGCACATTTGAGCAAGGGTTAGGAACTTCACCGGTGCCCTAGATAGAAAAGACGGAGGTCACTGTAAGTGACCGGACGCTGGTCTCGGTTGGACCGACGCGTCCAGTCAGTGGCAGCAAAGGGCGTGCGTTTCAGTCTCATGATCGGACACTGGGTCGCTCAGCGACCGGACGCTAGAAGGCTACGTCCGGTCATGCTGATGTGGTAGCACTGAGGAAGACACCATGTGACCGGATGCTGACTGGGTCCGGTCAAGCATGATCGGACGCGTCCGGTCGAAGTTGAAGCAATGGGGCTGCTCTCATCATCCCTTGAGTTGCTTTGCACCATCATCTATGCTGCTCTCACTGTCTTCTTCAATGTGAATAGGTATTGACTCCATTGTAGGGGCTCTGGATGCCGGAGAAGATGAAGCAATGGGGCTGCTCTCATCACCCCTTGAGTTGCTGCCACCACTAGGTCCAAAGAAGGCCATCGATCCAATTGGAGATGCTAGACCATTGCCGTGGTAACCTCCATGGTTTGCTGCTGGTGGAAAAGGGATGTGCTGGAAACTTGGTGGTCCTCCAAAGGGATTGCTGATATTTTGTGGGTAGGGACCATGCAAATTGGTGGGTTGATAGTTCATAGGGTAGTGTTGCTATTGATGGAAGTTTTGGTACTGCTGTGTGTTTGGATTTGGTGCTTCTAGACTAATGTGTGAGTTGAGAAGATTTGAGAAACCAGAAGAGGAAGAGTTGCCCATCTTTGAACTTTTTGCTTTGGATATACGCTTGGTGTGTGTTTGTTGAACTAGTTCATGTGAGTATATATATGCAGCAAGCAGCAACGACTAGGAAGCAACGCAACGGTCAGGACCAACAGCTGCCTGGGATGTAATATTTTAATCATCCAGGGCCAACGGCCGGTTGGAAAATCATTTTTTACTCTTCTAGGCACTGAAGAAGGAACATGCCTCGGCTCAACAAAATTTGAACTTGGCATCGATAGCCAAAATAGTCGACACTGATGCTCCAACACTCTCTCTCCTCTTTTAGCACCGCATAAAACATACGTTGTGGCTAGTCTAAGACTATCCATAGTGTTACCGGTGCTCAAAAAATTTAACCCTACGATGGGGCACCAATGAGTCAACTCCTCCGTACCCACAACGTCGGCACCGATGCCTTTCTTTGTGTGTGGACCCCAACTACAAAACCATCCCCTTCCTTCTTGATATTTCACGCGTGAGAGACTTTTCCCCTTCTGTCTCCGCTCTGATCTCTCCGTCTCTGCCCAAATAGGCCTCTAGAACAGCATGAATCGATCTCTTTATCCCCAAATCAAGCATGCCTTCCTCCAAATCGTAAATCCATAGCACTCCATGGTCGTTCAGGTCAAGGTATGCTGTGCCGCCGATGCGGCGGCCAGCCCGCAGCGATTCGCCACCACTAGCCACGCCGCAGGGGGCACTGCCAGCCAGGCCGTAGGGGCTAGCATCAGCAGCGCGGCAGGGGACGCCGCCAGCCACACCACGGGGGCCGGCATCAGCCGTGCGGTAGGGGGCGCCGCTAGCCACGTCGCGGGCGCCGGCATCAGCTGCATGGCAGGGGCCGTTGCAAGCCCTACCGCGATGGCAGCCAACAGTGGAAGCCCCGCCGCGGGGACCGACGGTAGCCGCGATAGCTCTCGACGATGCTCGGGCGGGAGCCGCAGTTAACCGAGCCCAGCTCCAGCCTCCAGGTGTGTCCTCCAAATAATCCCTTTCTCGTTGACGAAAAGTCTTGATGATATTGCAAATTGAAAGTGCGGAAGCATAATAGTGGTATGTTGCCATGTATTTAAAATGGAAGATTGGAATTGGATATCAAGTAAACAACACTGATTGTAGCATGATAATACAAACATTACATCGATTGGAGCATGATAATATAAACATTACAACCAGAAATTACATAATATACTAAGCTTGATTGTCCAAATCGCTGCCATATATGCTCAACTAAGTCCTCTTTTAGCTGACGATGCATATCTCGGTTCCTAATGTCTTCTTCTACCTCCGGCAGCATTGAAAATCCGTGAATGGGCCCGTGTCTAAATCCAGCCAATGTGGATGAAGAGCTAGGCTGGTCATATTCACTCTCATAGTTGTCGTCATAGCGAACTCTAAAAGAATCCCTCTCATCCTCCAAATCATGTTATGCAATATAATACATGCATACATGATTTCAGCAAGTGAGTTCATTTGCCACATACGTGATGGGTTGCGTATATTAGCAAAGCGAGCCTGGAAAACACCAAATGCTTGCTCCCTGTCTTTTCTTGCTCCCTCTTGATGCTTTGCATACCGTTTGTCTTTCTGTCAGATATATGAGCTAGGGGTACCTGTACCGCCCGTATATGTGACCATCACTAGGCTATCGGCCCAACAGCCGTCAAGGAGGAGGCCCACAAGGGCTCACACGATCGATCAACGTGGAGATCAAGGCAAACTAGGACGGGTGTATCTGGACGATAGCTAGGATCAATCTGTTGCGCATATTGTGTATCAAACTAGGAATACAATCTGTTAGCCTGATCGTCCTTTCTGTAACCCTACCTCTCCTGCCTATATACAGGAGGATAGAGTCCTCGAGCTCTGGATCTATCTTTCACCATTCCAATCTACCTCGTAGCTAGGAGCAACAACCCCCTATAATTGAGCACACGAATACAAGAGCAGCCTACAAGAGCAGCCGCACCACTGGAGTAGGGTTTAGCGCGCCATCGCGTTCCAAACCAGTATAAATCTCTGTGTTTTGTGTACTGTCAACTGATTCTGTCTACGCGATCACGTTGCTGGATATTGTCGAAGCAAAATAATATGATATTTAGCGCGGCAGGTAGGGCCCTTTCCCGATGTAATATGTTTGAGATGCGGATTTTTCTTCACCAACATCATCCCCGCGACGCAACCCGCCGCGGCTCCTGACGCAACTCGTGCGAGCACGCTTTGATGCATGGCGGCGGCCCTCGATCGGCGGAGTCGACTTCCACCCTGTTCGATGCGGCGTCCAACAAGAAGCAGCGCAGTGTCGTCATCGGATGATGGCAACGCAACGTCGAAGGCTATCGGATGATGGCACCGCAACGTCGAAGGCTACATGCACCACCGACGAGCAAACGCAAGATAAGTAAAAATAATCAATAATTTGGCTTGCATATAGATCAATTGTTGCATATCTGTTTCTTCGTGAGCCGGACTCTATCAACGCCGTCCGTGGTAACTCGGCGTCCTGCGACGCGTCAGCGGACTCGATGACCCGTGACGTCAACCGCAGCAGATCCCATCTTAAATGACGTCTAGGCCTCCGGCACACGTCGACGCTGAATATCAAGTCAAGGTTTCGCTGCTACGCACGCGCCTACCCGAACAAGCTAAGTTAATCTTTAATCGTCAATCGTCAATCAAATCCTGTGATATGATATATGTGTGTATTCCGATATCTACATATGTCTATACGAGCATTATTGTCAGGAATTCGGTCACGACCCGTGCCATCATCGCCCCGCGTCGTCATCCGGTGGCGGTTCTCGATGTCTCACGTCGTTGACTCACCATCATCCTGCAGCAATCCTCGTCAACAGCCCTCGTCGTCGGCACACCCGCAGCTCGCACAGTCGCCTCGACGTCCCTTGCCGACAGCGCGGAGCTCGTCATCGGCTCGTCACATCAGCATGCTGTGACACTCGAGGATGGTGCGCCTCACCGTTGACAATGGCTATTCGACCACGCCGTCAACAAGCTCTCCCGAGTCATGCATGCCCACTTGCCGAGCAAGTTAAGTCATATCTTTTATTTTAATGAAATATTTTTATTTGTATATCTCTGGATATCTCTACTTGTCTTCGTGGCTATTGACGACAGCGACGACCCTCGATTCGTCCACGGCGACACTCACCATCAACTCGTTGTCGTCGGCCCCCGATCCCTCGCCGGCAGAGCGGGTCTCGTCGTCGACTCATCAGTCCTCGTTGCAGCAACACATGTCTGTGGAGTCAAGCGGCGGCCTCCAGCATTTGGGTCCTGGCTTCCGGGACTTAACACGACATCACCATGTGGATTTCAACAATGCAGCTTGCATAAACAAAGAGACCATACGATCGGCTATGCGACAAAATTCCAAATAACCAGAAAGTTGGCTTTGCCTGGACGTGCACATGCATGTATGCATCACGTATGCACATACAAAGCTACCCGACTTCGACGTTATACATCTCCGCACGAAGATAAAATGCCTATTTATACCGAACCAGCTAAGTCATGTCTCATTCATTTTAATTCTACGGTGTATACATCTTCGGATATCTCCATGACTATTGCTGGCAGGCAAACTGCACCCCTCGCAGCTCGTCTCATCGGCTCGACGGCCAAATCGCTGAACATATCATCAAACCAGATGTATGGCGACAACGTCACCGGCAACGATAACTCGGGTGCACCATCGATGGAATACTTCAGACTGGCTATGCCGTCTCCGACAACATCGTCGACGACTACAACTCGAGCACGTCGTTGACAAGCTTTCTCGAGTTAGTCACGCCCAACCTCTTGTCACGGCTCTCGACTTCCTGTCATCTTTCGCCGAGGCAGCATAGGACATCGACACCATCGACAACAATGACACCAACATCCCGATGGATCAGCTAAGCCGTTTCTATAATTATTATTATTATGTTATTTTTTGCTCTCACTTTCTATTAAGTTACTTCAAACTTAGTAGAAACTCAGAGGGCTACTACACATAATAATCACACTCTAGGGCATGTTTGATTTTTTCTCCGTGATTTAAGTACCTGCATGATACGTTCTATGTGTAAAGCTTTGTCACGACAATGACTTACGCCATAACCCAACGCTGTACGGTTCACGCCATCACGTGGTTGACAACCAACGCACGGGGGCTACGGTCTAGTTAACAAAGTGCATAACACGCCGAGCAATTCATAAAGGGAAAACAACATCAAGGAGAGAAGGCAACAACCCTTAAAACTGCATTAAGTACTTTTACGACACATGTTCTATGTTGGCAGCGACGACCTACACCGCAAACCCAATGCTACACGGGCCGCATCTCGACGGTTAGCACGAGGTTATGGTCTAGTTGACAAAGCACATAACACAGTGAATATAACTCATAAAGAGAAATTGATACTTGCTTTACTACGTGCTCATTTTATTCAACTACCGAATAAATACTCACTGATATTGTCTTCATGATTTAAGATGCACAATAACAAAGCCTACGTCGATAACATAGAGTCAGCCAAGCTGCCTCTAGCTACGTCGACACGCCGCCTCCGGGCATTCCATCGGTAATGACCCTCGGGTACTCCCTCGAGCCGGTCACGCCGTCTCTGGCTACTTCGTCGTGCTGCTACCAGCTATGTCGACATGTCGCCTTTGGGCACTCCGTCGACAATGACCCTCGGGTGCTCCCTCGGAGGCTACCCTGAGTCGGTCACGCCGCCACCATCTATGGCAAGCAACGAAAGGTGAGAATACATACGCTATAGCACATACTTACTAACTCTCCTCTGTTTCCCTATTTTTATAGGCAGGGGACGTGCACGGCTAATGGAATTCCAAAAATCTCCTCGAGTGGTGGCGTCAGTTAAGGCTATGCCACGTCCCCACAATCTCCGAGGGGATGCCTTCCGAGAAAAACGCATGGGGAGATGAGCCTCCAAAACTGATGCCTCAGCTTCACCGAGAAGGAATCCATCCGTGCAACCGCGGGAACCATGGGGCCCACTAGTCCAAAACCCGATGTACCGTCACCCGAGCCCGTGCAGGCGAGTGACCTGACACTCAGGTTGAGTACTCGGCTTGGCTCACCCCTCTAGTAGGTGTAAGCGGTAGTGACTTGTTCACTATCGACCCAGCCCCGACTAAGAGTCAGGGGGGTATTTGGGAGGGTCACCAGTCTTATCCCAAAACCTCTGACACTCGGTGTCATGTAAATCTCCCAATGCCCGGACGAGCTCGAAGTACATTATTTCAGTGGATGTGTGCCCTTTGTGGGAAACCGGAAAACTGGTTGGCCCATGGCTATAACCAAAGTACAAGCTCCTGGACTCTGGAAAATGAGTTTTATGACGTGCCCCCACTGGTCAGGCTTTGTCCTGCCACCCCTATTCATTAGGACGTGGACATTCACTCGTTTTACCCATTACCAGCTCGAAGAGTAATATGCACAACTGCCCACAACTACTCATGTGTTCATTACTCGCCCATAGTAGTTCTCGACCTGGGATGTTGTTATATTGGCCTCAGGGCTCCAAGACAATGACCTCGCTTTTTCCACTAATGAGGCCCACAAAAAATTCGAGATCTATTACTTAACGGGTCTCGAAGAAAAACGTGACGCCCTTAGTGTTTGTTTACAAATGACCCAAATCGGGTCACCCAAAAACCAACTGGCATAGTGACGCGCTGGCGACGGCGGTGTGACTACCCCGTCCTCATTATTGTTCTACGACTAGGACTTAATGATGCCCAACCACTAGTTACATGCCGGAATACCTCGGGAATCGACTTTTTGAGTACAGCGGTGCTACCACCCTACCATGGCGCCTACGGAAGTCCTGGAAGCTACGTTTCTGGTTATCGGGTGCCACCACCCGAACGCGGCATTGACAACGTCCCGAGGGCTACGCCCAGGAAACTACGTTTCTCGATGTTGGGTGTACCACCTGTCGGTGCAGAAAGTGACCGACAAGTAAATATTTGTAGTTTTGCCGTACGTTGTGATCGGAGGTAGCCTAGCACTCAATGACACAGGGTTTATACTGGTTCAGGCAATGTGCCCTACGTCCAGTTTGAGTCGGTCGGTGACTTTATTCTTAAGCCCAGGTGCTCGAAGTTTGCAGTGGGTTACAAACGAGAAGGAGAAAGATGGAGTGTACAAGAGGTCCGGCCGGCTTCGGTTGGAAGGGCCAAGAGCAACAGGAGCTCCGCTATGAGCTAAGTGAACTTGATCGATCTGTGGTTGTGAGCTAGTGAACTTGATCGATCTAATGAATCTGGAATCACTTGAATCGACCTGGGTTAACTTGTGTCTTTTGGGAGAGAGCGCATCCCCTTTTATAGATGAAGGGGATGGCCTTACAAGTGAGAGGAAGAGAGTACGTATGCTTCTAAACCTTGTTGCCCATGCCGGCAGGTACAAGATGCTGGTAGGCACCCACAACACTGTTGGATGTTGGATGCACGTGGGAGGTTACGTCGTCTTTGTTCGGGTATGGCAGATGTCGGTACCTGCATATACTGTTGATGCCTAGAGGCATGTGAGGAGTTTCACTATGTTCACTCGGTACGGTAAATCCCGGCGCCCACAACACTGTCGATGTCCAGAGGCATGTGGGGGGAGCCTTATCGTATGGGAGTTAATGGCGCCCACAATACTGTAGGGGAAAATGTCGGCGCCTACAACACTGTTTGCGTCAGGGAGGTTGCAGAGTACTGATTTTGTAGGTGTACAGGGTATGGTCCCTAGTATTGAGGTTTGACTTATGCGCCCTGCCTTACTTTCTCCATCCATTTCCTTGTCCTTTCTGAGCGGGTGTCCCCGGTCCGTTGGTCCCAGCCGGCTCTGATTGCGCCAGTCGGAGAAGAGCAGTGAGCAAGGTATTCGCGTACCCCGGTCGGAGACATGGGGTCAGAGTCGGAAGTAGTGCTTTGGCCAGGCCTTTCGGTCGAAGAGGCCATCCGGAGGCGGGCTAGAGACCGAAGCGAGCGCTCCGGTCGGAGAGGTGGGTCCAAGTCAGAAGGCGGGTGCCATTCCTCCTCGGCCAGGCCTTCCAGTCGGTGATAGGATCGCCTTCCTGGCCTGCCGTTCCGATACTTAGGCCGGCCCTTGAGGTGCGCGTTGTCTGCTTGGGCCAAGCCTTTGTTGGGAAGCTGGTCCACGAGGGACCCTGGGTTTATGAACCCGACAGGAGCCCTCGAGCCCCTGGGCGATTAAGGCAGAATCGTTAGGGGGATTTTTTTATCCTGACGGCGCGCGCCCCCGCGGGTGTAGCCCCCGAGCCCTCGGATGATTCAGGCAGAATCGTCTGGGGTTTTTTTTGTGTTGCCAGCGAGTGCTCGTGAGCGCACCCGCGGGTGTATCCCCCCAGCCCCCGGGTGATTTGGGTAGAATCATCTGGGGGGTGTTTGTTAGCTGGCATGCGTGCATGTTTTTTAGTCGAGATGGGATTGTTAACCAAGGCGTCATTGCACAGCCATGGCATTTAGTTTTTTAGGGATTGGGTGAGATGGAGCTCGCGGATCCTGGCGTCGATGCACGCCGTGGGATCGGGCGAGGCAGTTAGTCAAGGGATCGGACAACACAGAGCTCATGGGTCCTGGCGTCGATGCACGCCATGGGATCGGGTGAGGCAGTTAGTCAAGGGATCGGACGAGACGGAGTTTGCGGGTCTTGGTGTCAGTGCACACCGTGGGATTGTGTGAGTCTAAGTCGTGGATCTTGGCCTTGGTGCTGCCTGTGCAGCCGAGGAGGTTTTGTATAGGGATCGGACGAGACGGAGCTCGCTGATTCTGGCGTCGGTGCGCACCGTGGGATCGGGCGAGTTGGAGTCGTGGATCCTAGCCTCGGTTCAGTCTATGCAGCTGAGTTAGTTAGTTAGTTTAGGGATCGGACAAGATGGAGCTCGCTGATCCTGGCGTTGGTGCATGCCTTGGGACTAGGCAAGTCAAAGTTGTGGATCCTGACCTTGGTGCTGCCTGTGCAGCTGAGGCAGTTTTGTATAGGGATCGAACGAGACCGAGCTCGCTGATCCTGGCGTCGGTGTGCGCCGTGGGATCGGATGAGTTGGAGTTGTGGATCCTGGCCTTGGTGCAATCTGTGTAGCTGAGTTAGTTAGTTAGTTTAGGGATCGGATGAGGCAGAGCTTGCTGATCCTAGCGTCGATGCGCACCATGGGACTGGGCGAGTCGGAGTCATGGATCCTGGCCTTGGTGCTGCCTGTGCAGCCGAGGCAGTTTTGTATAGGGATCAAATGAGACAGAGCTCGTTGATCCTAGCGTCGGTGCGCGTCGTGGGATCGGGTGAGTCGGAGTCGTGGATCCTGGCCTCGGTGCAGTCTATGCAACTGAGTTAGTTAGTTAGTTTAGGGATCGGTTGAGACAGAGATCATTGATCTTGGCGTCGATACGCGCCGTGGGACTGGGCGAGTCAGAGTCATGGATCCTGGCCTTGGTGCTGCCTATGCAGTCAAGGGGGTTTAGTATAGGGATCGGACGAGACGGAGCTCGCTGATCCTGGTGTCGGTGCGCGCCGTGGGACTGGGCAAGTCAGAGTCATGGATCCTGATGGGGTGAGTTTGGGGTCACAGACCCAGGTGTTTTGGAGTGTAGTCAAAGCATAGCCGGATGGGGCGAGTTCGGGGTCACAGACCCAGGTAGTTTTGGAGTGCAGTTGAAGCATAGCCGGATGGGGCGAGTTCAGGGTCACAGACCCAGGTAGTTTTGGAGTGCAGTCGAACCGTAGCCGGATGGGGCGAGTTCGGGGTCGCAGACCCAGGCGTTTTGTGTCTGGAGCCCCCGAGCCCCATTGGGCTTTAGTAGGGGTTGGTTTGAGTTTTGTGTGTTACCCCGTCCTTGGTTCCTCACAACCGAAGGGGCTGAGTTTTGTTGCTTGTCCCGATCGCTCGGGCTTGAGTGATGCGCTCGGTGAGTTCGCTAATGGGTATGATCGAGTGGAATCTAGGTCCATCATTCATGATGGGGTCGGCATAGCCCTCTTGTGACATTCCACTGCTCCTTTACCTGCAACCCAGTAGATGCCTGGGTTGTTCCAGAGATCGACCCAGGTGGCCTAATGGCCTCACCTTGATGGAGATTCTGTGGGCTTGGCAGAGGCTTAGGATCAAATGAGAAGGTTTGAGATGACCCTGTCTACTAGACTGTCCCTTTGCTCCTTACCTGTCTCTCGGTATTTTTCCTGAGCTGTTCGATCGATTAAGAAGCTCGATGGTCTTTTCTGGCGAGGATCTCATTTTGGGTTTTTTCTAAGTCCTGCCTTGGGTTGCGGAGAGCCGCCTATGTGCGGTGGTGCTTTGGTTCTTGTGCCCGACGTGCGGTAGTGGCTGCATGCGGTAGTGGCGGGCCATACCCATGGCACGTCTTGTCTCACCAGGCGGCGTTCTGTTTGACAAGGCATCATTCCGTCGGTCAGCGTGTGTCCCGTCGATCAGGGTGTGTCCCATCGTTTCCCATCCACATTGAATGGGGGAAGGGAAAGAGTTTTTTTGCTCTGATGTTTTGCCCCTCTTCGGCTGTCATGTTTCTTCCTTTAAATAGGGGGAGGGAGAGGGCTCTCCGTCGTAGTCCTTTGCCTATTCTCCAACTTTTGTCTCTTCTCCTTCTTCCTCCTCACCGAGAGTGCCTAAGTGAGAGAGGGGGTGAGCGAGGGGGAGGACTTATAGATCCTTTCATGAATCTAGAGCACGATGTCGAGCTAGAGGCTACCTGGGGCGGTGCTGGATTTATCTACGAGGCCTTCTTCGGGATGGAGCCGTGTGTGGACTTTCTCTGATGGATCTTCACCGGGCGAGCCTTGTCGGAGGGGAAATCGCTCAGGATCGTGCCGGTGGAGGGTTTTGCGCCTGCAGCTGCTTGGGTTGGCCAGTTAATAAAGTTTGATGAGATCTCTTCTAGCCATGGTGGCCATACCCCGGTGGCTACGTCCCTGCCCAGGAGCTGCCTCGACTGCATGAAAAGGTTAGGAGCTCCGTGCTCTTTTGCTGAGCATCTATGGGTGCAACGCCCTTGAGGTACCTGTTGCGCTCGCCGAAGTCGAGGGAGCGGAACTGGGCGGGGCCCCAGCGGTGGTGGTTATGTCCAGTGGCGTGTGCCATGGTTTCTCCTTTGGCATTCAGGCGATGTCATCGAGCGACCGCAATAGTATTTGGAGTAGTAGTAGAAAATGTAATAGTTGAGTTCATGGGTGAGTCCCCATGTGAATAGTTTTTTGTATCGATAAATACATCAATACTACTCTTGTGATAGAATCACTATCTGTTCCTTGTTTTTATCCTAGCATAGCTATTGTTTTTATCCTTTCTTTTTCACACCTGCCCGTTAGTTCTGTAGGCTGCAACTTTTTTAAGAGCCTGGGCATGGCCCACGGGGCTCGGCTACTCGTAACCGTAGGTCGTGGCGGGGTGCGTTCGGTTAGGAGTAAGAACAAAGTTACATAGGACAATCAAAGGAAAAGGAAAACACTTCCATTCGGGGACAAAGTTGTTTACCATGTGACAGTAAAAAGAGAGTAAAAAAGAGATGTAGTATTCAGTATTGTACCCTTATGGAGCCCCCGAGCGACCTGGGCCGAAAGTGTTTGGGCTGGGGTGCTTTACAGGGGGCAAGTATTGACTAAAAAAGCGGTAAGACCAAATTTAGGGGAAAACAACATAGCTGTTCAATGTTCCAAGTGTTGGTGAGAACGTTGCCGTTGTTGTCCTCTAGTTGGTAGGTGCCCGGTCGGATTACTTCGGTTACCATATAGGGCCCTTCCCATGGTGGAGAGAGTTTGTGTTTTTTCTTTGTGGATTGGGTCCTCCGGAGTATGAGATCGCTGACTTCAAGTATCCTCCCCCAGATCTTCCTTTCATGGTACCTGCACAGGGTTTGTTGGTATCGAGCGGAACGGATGATGGTCGTATCGCGAGCCTCTTCAAGCAGGTCGACTGTGTCTTGCTGCGCCTCCTCGGCTCGATCGCAGTCAAAAGCTTTCACTCTTGGGGCGCCGTGGTTGAGGTCGAAGGGCAGCACTGCCTTAGCCCATAGGCCAGGAAGAAGGGTGTGAACCCTATGGATTGGTTTGGGGTCGTTCTTAGGCTCTAGAGGATCGTTGGGACCTCTACAACCCATCGCGCAGCGTATTTGTTGAGTAGGTCGAAGATGCGTGACTTAAGTCCTTTGAGGACCATGCCATTAGCATGTTTGACTTGACCGTTAGTTCATGGATGTCTAACCGAGGCCCAATCGATCCTAATGCCATATCCATCACTCAAGTCTAGGAACTTCTTTTCGGTGAAGTTAGTCCCGTGGTAGGTGATGATACAATTAGGAACGCCGAACCGGTAGATGATGTCGAGGAAAAATTGACTGCCCCTTTCGAGCGGATGTTGGTGATGGGCTTCGCCTCTATCCACTTGGTGAACTTGTTGACTGCTACGAGTAGGTGAGTGAAGCCATCTAGGCCCTTTTTGAGGGGTCCCACCATGTCGAGGCCTCAGACTGCAAATGGCCAGGTGATGGGGATAGTTTAGAGCTCCTATGCCGGCAAATGGGTTTGCTGAGCGTAGAACTGGCATCCTTCACACCTGCGGACGACCTCCTCTGCATCTCGTAGCGTGGTGGGCCAATAAAAACCTTGGCGAAAGGCTTTTCTGATCAGTGACCTTGGGGCTGCGTGATGTCCGTAGATCCCGGCATGGACCTCGAGGAGGAGCTGCTTCCCCTAGTTGGTGGGGATGCACTTCATGAGTACCCTAGATGGACTCTGATTGTAGAGTTTGTCGCTGAGCACGATGAAGGTCTTGGCACATCGAGCGACCCATCGGGCCTTAGTCTTTTCAAGCGGGAGAACCTCATCAAGGAGGTAGGTGAGTAGCGGCGCTCGCCAGTCGGTTTGATCAAGTGCCAATACGGCGATGTTGGTGGGTGACATCGTCATGGAGGTATTGGGATCAGAGCCCCCGAGCGCTGGCTTGGCATTAGGGTCGGAGCCCCCAGGCACCGGCTAGGCATCGGGGTGTGTCTAGACCGGACCTTCCAGGATGCGGGTGGATGGCTTGTGGACATCATTGATGAAGACCCCTCTTGGGGATGGATCTCGCCTGGCGGCCAATTTTGCAAGAAAACCGACGGCATCGTTGTCCTTTCAGGGGACATGATGCAGCTCGATCCCCTAGAATTTGTCCTTGAGCTTGCACACCTCTTGGTAGTATGCTGTCATGAGGAGGCTTTTGCAGGAGGACTCCTTCATGACATGATCAACGACTAGCTCCAAGTTGCCGTGAACATAGAGTCGCATAGCACCCAGCTCGATGGCGATGCGTAATCTATTGATGAGGGCCTCGTACTCCGCGGCATTGTTTGAGGCTGAAAAGTGGAGGCGGATGGCGTAGCAGAGCCTACTCCCATCTAGGGAGATCAAAACCACTCTAGCCCTCGAGCTGGGTGCCATTACGGACCCATCGAAGTACATTGTCTAGTACTCATGGGTGACGTCCGGTGTCGGTAGCTGTACCTCTGTCCATTCAGCGACAAAATCCACGAGAGCCTGAGATTTAATGGTGGTATGAGGGATGTACCTCATGTCGTGGCCCATGAGTTCGAGCGCCCACTTAGAGATCCGTCCCATGGCGTCACGGTTGCGGATGATGTCCCCGAGCGGGTATGAAGTGACGACCGCGACTTCATGGTCGGTGAAGTAGTGCAGGAGCTTCCGGGTCACCATTAACATGGTGTATAGGAGTTTCTGTACCTGGGGGTACCAGACCTTGTGGTCGGTGAGTACTTCCCCGACGAAGTATATGGGCCGCTGGACCTTAAGTTGGTGTCCTGGCTCCTCCCTTTCGATGACCAGCGCGGCGCTTACCACATGGTTGCTGGCTGCGATGTAGAGGAGAAGGGGTTCTCCTCGTTGGGGAGCGACATGGATTGGGGCTGACATTAGGGATGCTTTGAGGCTCTCTAGGGCCTGCTGGGCTTCCTCAGTCCAGACAAAAGTGTCCGTCTTTTTGAGGAGCTTGTAGAGTGGCATCCCCCATTCGCCGAGCCGGGAGATGAATCAACTTAGGGCAGCCAGACAGCTGGTGAGCCTTTGCACACCCTTGACGTTGCGTGTGGGACCCATGTTGGAGATGGCCGTGATTTTTTGGGGTTGGCCTCGATGCTGTGCTCGGACACAATGTATCCTAGCAGCTTCCCCTTTGGAACCCCAAAACACATTTTTCAGGATTCAGCCTGATGTTGAATCTTTGGAGGTTCATGAATATTACGGCAAAGTTTGTGATCAAGTCACAGGCTTGAGTTGTTTTGGCCACTATGTCATCAACATAGATGGCGATCGTTGGTCTTGGCCGCTCGGTTTGATTAGGCTAATCGAGCGGGTCAATTTGGTCAGCGAAGCATTGCTGCATGCACCTTTGGTAGGTGGCACCAGCATTCTTCAAGCTGAATGGCATGGTTACATAGCAGTACGAACCATATGGGGTGATGAATGAGGTTGCGAGCTGATCGGACTCTTTCATCGTGATCTGGTGATAGCCCGAGGATTTTTTTTTGTTCCGCTTCTTGCTCTAAGCAGAAAGACTTGTTGGAAATCGCCGGTTGGGTTGGTCCGACCAAGAAAGGCATGGGAGTGGAGAGGCAAAAGTGAAAGACTAGCTACCAATAAAGACCCTCACTACACACTTTCTATAGTTCTGTATCTAGGATCGGCTGCATGCTCTAGTGGCATCCAAAAAGGAGAGGATCTCGCAACCTGAGGTGGAGTCAACTATCTGGTTTATGCGTGGCAAAGGCAAGTGATTCTTTGGGCATGCTTTGTTGAGGCCAGTATAATCAACACACATTCTCCACTTTCCGGTCTTCTTTTTAATAAGAATGGGATTGGCACGCCAGTCGGAGTGGAAAACCTCTCTGATGAATCTGACTGCCAGGAGTTTGGCGATCTCTTTGCCTATGGCTCTGTGCCTCTCGTCGTTGAAGCGATGTAGGCGCTGCTTGGCAGGCTTCATGCCTAGGATGAGGCACAGTGCATGCTCAGCGACCTCCCGCGGTATGCCTGGCATGTCAGAGGGCTGCCATGCGAAGACATCGTGATTGGCACATAGGAAGTCAGCGAGCTCGCATTCCTATTTGGCCAGGAGCTGGGTCATGATCCGCACTGTCTTGGCTATGTCGGTGGGGTCGACCCCCACCACCTTGGTTTCCTCAAGCGGATGGAAGGCCATTGAGAAGGTTGGTTTGTTGTAGTCTAGGACTGCTAGGATCGATGATTCCCCGAGCCGTGGGAGTTCGGCTGTGTTGATGATCGCAGTGGTGAGCTCGTAGTGCTCGTGGTCGCACGTGAAGGCATGCGAGAAGGCGCTACTCACGGAGATGACGACCTTCGGTCCTGACATCTTCAGCTTGAGGTAGGTGTAGTTGGGGATTGCCATGAGTTTGGCGTAGCATGGCTGCCCCAAGATGGCATGGTAGGACCCTAGAAAGTCCACCACTTCAAAGGTGAGGACCTCTGAGCGGAAGTTGGCTCGGTTGCCGAATGTGACGGGCAGGTCGATTTGCTTGAGCGGGTATGCCTGCGCTCCCGGGATCACTCCGTGGAAGGGAGAGCCCACCAGGCGGAACTTGTAACACCTCAGTGTTTTGGTTGCACTAAAACACTTGCATCACATGAGCATGTGCATCATCATCTCATTCATAAGCATCATTCATTCATGCATAAGCATTTCTATATGAAACATTGCTATGAAACATGTGAAACATGCTATTGTTCTTTTAAGTTTCATTGTATGTATGCTTTATGATCATGTGTGATTGAGTGCAAGTGATGAATGTGGATAACTAAAATACCTTAGCTACACTTAGAATGTCAGTAGGAACAATGTTCATGTTGATCATATTGCCTAATTACACTTCCAAGTAATAGTTTGACTTGTGTTGACCCCTGGAGCTCTGTTGTTTGACTATTTAAAAAGTATGGCTTAGAGTGTTTGCATGCCTGAGCAACCTAAAGCAAAGTTGTAGCAAATTATATTTGGAACAAACTTTGTTTAGAGACCAAGTCATAAAAATTTGTGGAATAGTCTCAAACATGGCCCACAAGTCAGATTTGGGGGCTGATTCTACACTTAGAAAATTTTCTAAGTCCTGCTTTGAGTTTCAGTTTTAGGGTAGGTTACTTTGGTCCTTAATAGTTTGAAAACCGTGGAGTTTTAGACGAAGTTAATATTGACAATGTTGGAGTTTACATGTAGCTCTACCACTTTGATTAATGGACCTTTTGCTAATTCACCGTGGTTTAGGACGTAGGAGGGGTAGAAAACTCGCTCACAGTCGACTGATGCTGCACCTTATGATCATCCCGGCCGGTCAGTCATGGCCAACAGAGCTTAGGCCATTCACGCCATTTGGAGGCCGTACGTCGGCGCTGCCCCACTGGTCAGGCCATCATGGACACGACGACACCACACGCCTACTGGTTGCTTATTTGCTTCGCCCGCGTCCATCTTGCCTCGCCAGTTCGCCAGAAGCGAAGCCACCGCCGTCGCCATTGCTCTGCTGAGCCCGTGCACCCTCGCCATCGTGTGTTGCTTGCTCTAGCTAGCCCATAGCGCCACCATAGCCCACTTTAGCGCATCCACCTCGCCGTCGAGCCGGACAGTCAAGGTAGAGGCCGCCTCTCTCCTTCCCCGCGATGAAGCTCCATTGCTGCCGAGAGTTCCGTCGAGCTCTCGCGCTCTCATCACCGCGCCTTGCCTCGCTCCATCTCGCCCTTAGCTCTGCCTTGAGCTCCTCTATCATGTCATCATATCCGCGTAGCCGCCCAACCTCTGGTGTGGCCGCACTGTCATTCCTGTCGCCGCTCGAGGCTCACTGGTGTGGTGCTCACCATGGCCAACCACCACCGGAGCCCTCTCACTCCTGTTCTTCTTTCCCTTAGCTTCCCCATGTGCCCTTGAAGCTCATACCGAGCTTAGCCACGCCCTTATGGTCGGACTTCACCGGAGTGCCGATGGGTCCTCGCCGCCGTCCGCCATTACCATCGCCGTCCTAGCTGGAGCTTAGTAGCGGTTGGGGAAAGGACATAGATAGGTGCGGTTCGTCGCGAGGAGCACGCTGGTGTCCTTGGTTTCACCGAAGAAGTCGCCATCGGCGAGCTCCACCGATCCACGTCGCCGGAGAGCCACCTCCTCTGTTTTCCTTTCACTTACATGCGGGCCCGGGTGACTGACGGACCCCGCGTGTCAGTGGCTTAAGGACAGAAAGCTAGCTCCTTTATTTAGTTTTTGAATGCAATTTGTAAAATTCATATCTTGAGTTTGGTTGATCTAAATTGGGTGGTTTCAATTTTGTTAGGATCATGGTGAAGTGTAGTATTGAGGAAAAATATAACATGAACACTTGTAGTGGAATTTTTGGAAGGATTAAATTGAAAATTGAAATATGTTTTTAAATGAATGCAAACTTGTTGAACTTATATCTTGTGTTCCTGTGCTCTAAAAATTATGCAATTTTGTGGGTGAGCTCTTCTTGATGAGGAGAAGCTTTGGTAAAAAGTTGAGAATCAGTGCATGTATGGTTTATGATTTATAGATTTTCCTTTTATCATTGGATGATCCTTGTGTGAATTTTAGTAATTTATCTATGAATTCAATGACCATGAAATTTATTGAAGGATGTCCTAGTACCTTAAAGATGCTAGGAAAAATATAAAATCTGATGCTTGACACTTTTCACTAGGGTTTCCTATTTATGTCATTTTAAGCCTTTATGCCTTGTCATTTTTGTGTAGTACTTTATACTTGCTCAAATGATGTGAAAATTATGTAGTAGCCAATTGGAGATATGTATAAGCTACTGTAATTTTTGTGGAATTTTCTGTACACTTTGGACATATGTTTATTATTTAACCTAAGTATCTAAATAAATTAATAAAGGCATGAAAATAATTTATTTAGGAATGGCCACTATGTTTTCTGGTGTTATTTCAACATGTATGATGAGTTAGTAAAGTTGGTTTTGTCCATTTGTATGTTTACAACGTAAGTTAATAATTATTTTCTTGCATTGTGTCTTTCTGGACAGTTCTGAGAACTTTATAAAGTTCACCATGATAATTTGGGTTGCTGGGAAAGTGGTGAATATAAAAGTTGTAGATAACTTATGTATCTATCTCCTGTTAACATTTGGTGGCATTTGGCCTAGTAGTTTGAGAGTTATGTCAGTTGGAAGACAGCACTTCCAACTGCCTACTCTCTGGAATCCACGGACAGTTTTGCAAGATCAGTCTGTTTGACCTAATTTGATTTTGAATTAGACATTGGTGATTAGATCAAAGTTGTAGACAATTTCATAAGCTTTCCAGATTGTCTTGTTGCATGTCTTTTGGATTAGTACAACTCTAGTTATGGATAAAACTAGTTACTGCTGTTTGCAGACTTGACTCTATGATTTCAGTGAATAGCTTGTTTGTTTAATATGAGTCGGTATGATGATTTAGATGCTAGGCTAATTAAGATAAATTGTTAGTTGCAGGTGCTAGACCTCTTACTGAAGATGAACAACTTTATCTTAGGTTGTTAGAGCTTGGTGAGTGTGAAGTTCTTGTTTTCTAATAGAGATATGCACCTACTCAGTAAAATAGATGTTAAGCTTGTATCATCGTGTTGTTCATGCGTCCATCTATACATGGCTATACATTTCATTATCCTCCTCCATCTCTTGTGCATGCATGATTCTTATACTATGCATATGCATGGAATAGGTGTTCCGGAGGGAGTCACGCTTCTAGAATTCAAGCAAGTACTTTCGGAGGAGCAGCAGCAAGCTCAGGAGCAGGAGGTGCAGACACCCGAAGAAGGAGCCAACGAAGAAGTTCTTGAGTGTCCCGATCACCAACCTTCATCTTTTCTGAAAGGCAAGCCCCGGAGCATTCTAAGTCTCCTATGTTTTGAAAATGGTTACTTTGAGTATCTTTATTTGTGATGCATTAAGTGATAGGAACTTGATGCAAACACTTGTTGCATATATTTATCTATTCCTTGTCCAGTAAACGTACCATGAATCCTATTTAGGTCTAGGAGCGAATCAAAGCTTAGCCTTGCTTAGACCGGTAAAAGTCAGGTGATTTCCTATCACCTACAAGTTAGGATAATGTCTAGTCACGTTGGCTATATTTGCTATCGTGGAAAATAACCATGTGTTAATAATGAATTGTGACCGGGCGGGATGTCGATAGAGAAGCAACAAGGCAAGGAGGTCTTGGGTGTGGATCTATCCTAGTCTGTGTTGGTTAAGGACTGATTCACTGTACGTCCTCATGTCATGTTGAACGCATGCCTATCACTTAGTTGGCCGGATAACTCATTCCGACCGCGAAGCTGAGTAGCTCAATTCAGGCCGAAAGTCTGGGAAGTGAAAGTGTGCACCCTGGCGGTAGTAAGGACATGTAGGGAGCTATTAGCGTAAGTCCGAGGTGAGATTGACCACCTGGTAGAGTGGACTCCCTGAGGGTGCGGCGCTGCTCAGAACCACGATTCCTGAGTTGTACCAAAGGTGACCTAAGGCTACCTTCACACGGTATGCCTAGGTTAGTGTTAGGAATACCCCTCCAGCTGGATAGGAATCGATTCGAATCACCGTCTCTCCCGGATAGTGAGAACTTGACTGAGCAGCGGCAACGTAGATGCACTTAATGGAACTTGATGGTTAAAGCGATGATGATGATGATACAACATTATACCGGATATGGTTACTAATGTTTGGAGTTAAATCAATTGCTTGCTCTAGTACAGGTGCTAATCTAGTTGACAGGTTAATTTGGATAACTTGCTGCTTACTAATAATTTAAATTATACTCTCACATCACTAAAGCTTTTATGCAAAATGGTTGTCAAGCAAGATCCACCGATAAAGCCTTGCATACTCCTTAGTGTCATTTATTTCTGGTTTACGACGGGTAAGTCTAGCTGAGTACCTTCTCGTACTCAGGGTTTATTCCCCCTTGTTGCAGATGACGTGCTCTATAACGGCTACTATAAGTATTGTCTCCATCCTACGGGGGATGAAGACTAGATCATGGGCATGATCATCTGTGTTATCTTATCTTACTTCTTTTGCTGGATATGACTATGGAACTGGCTTGTATTTGAACTAAGTGTGTTTGATGGTCTCAAACAACTTTGCTTCCGCTATTTGTGAACTCATTTTGTAATAACTATGTGAACTCTGATGTATGAGGTACTTGTGAACTACTTGTGAAATGGATGTAACATGTGGCTTGTTATGTTGAATTACTGTGATCTTGGTTGTATGCAAGTTGGTTTGAAATCCTTCGTGGTTCCAGTTGACTACCGGGTTTATATGGGTTCAAGTATGATGGTTTGATCACTTCGGTGATTGCTTTCGTACTTGTACTCTTATAAATTGGTCGGTTCTGTTATAGCTGGCATCAGAGCTAGATTCAACATTAAACATGTCATATGTGTATTTAAAACAAAGGTTTTTGTTTGCGAAAATCAGTTTTGACAACTTATAGCTACTTATATATAGGTGTGTTCAAATCTGAAATTTTACTTAAGTGTGCCAGTGGTCATATCCTCTATGCCCAAATAAGGACTTTCATGTGGCTTATTTAAGTAATGACTTTGGGGGGTAATTGCTTGCATTCTATTTCGTCGTCCATACGGCGTGCTATTGTATGGATGCCATCCGCTTGGGTGGTAATGTATGGATCAATCGCCTCTACTCCCAGGTAAAGTGAGTTGTGAGAGCATGACCATCCAACTGTCGGTCTAGGGGAGAGTTAGTTGTGGTTACCGGAATATTTACATGTTGCACACATGTACATATGAAGGTACTTAATTGTGGGTGTATCTATCAGGTAGCTTTGGATACCGAAGTATATATATCCGGGGATCTATATATGGAGAGTATCTTAGTTTACTACTTTCATTGTGTGCTTATTTCTCTTTTGTTGGGATGGGCTGTAATGAATTTGTCTGCAGGTACACTAACAACACATAGTGTAGCTCAACTAGATACGTATATGAGAGAACATATGTATGCCACCGTCTATGTCGCTAGAATTTTAATTTTTTCTTAAGATTCGTGAGGACGTACGGAACGTGCATGCATCATGTTCACTCATGCCATTACATTTTTACATCGCTCCCTCCCTTATCTTTAATTATTCCGTTATAGGTTTCTCATCCTGTAAGATAATCCTCTCACACCCAAGTTGCAATGTTACTACAGATGGCCACACCAGCACTACCGCCCAGGAGCGACACATTCCTGCACATGTTTGGCACTCCAACCCTGCTGTGGAGAGTGCTACATTCCATGGGATATGCGGAGCCGCCTCGTTATACTTGGAAACAAGGGGAGGCTGAAGGTGGGATGCTGTGGTATGACGTTGAGGTGGTTGTCCCGCCTCACTTAAATAGACCCCAGTGGCTTGGTTGGAGCATCGAAGCCGATGGACACACCCCTTGGGAAGGGGCACAGATGGCAGCTTTGGAAGTTCTACTTGATATTTGTTAGGAGTTTGGTGACGAGTTGATCGATGGACCAGCAGAGTCCATTCCTCGAGTAGCTATGTCTGAGGTAGAGTGGCTGAATTTTGAGGATGATCCGTTGGTAATGACTGAGGCAAAAAGGGCACAGAGCTCAGGACCTGCCATGAGTGCTATGATGGTTGTTCTGAAGCTGTTTCAGGATCGCTAGGGCACTTATGTCGGTGCCTTGATAGCCCTTCAGCAGGCACTGAAGGAACAGCTCACGTGGAAGAAGCGTGCATGCAAGAATGGTAAGGAGCTTAGGATAGCTCAAAATGATATTGGTGGTCTTATGAGCGCTTTGGAAAACCACAGACAGCAGTTCGTAAGTGTTGTCAGGGAAAGAGATGTTAACCAAGATCGGATCATGCAGTTAACTCATGAGCGAGATGACACACTCCGTCTAGCTCAAACCAGGGACAATGCTAGGATCATGATAGGAATTCAAGTGGAAATCCGAGAGAATGAACTCCTCCACCAAATTGAAGAGCTGCAGGTCGATGTTCACCGTCTTAATAATCAACTCAATCCGATTCCTCATCCTATTCCAGTGTACCCCATGGTGGGAGGACCATAGGTGATTTTTGCTGATGATGATGGCATGGACTTGGATGCCAATGTCATCGCAGTACCAGAAGCTAAAGAAGATGAAGAAGAGGAGGAACTCGATCCTTACGAGGATGAAGATGGTGAAGGAGTGATCGATGCTGACACTGATGAAGATGTGTAGTTTAGCTGTAGCACTAAGCTAGATGAACTAGAGCCTATCTTTTGTTTTCTTTTGGAAGAACACGTAACTTAATTTTAGTTAGAGACTTGGATGTAATCTCTGGAACTCACATGTTGGCTCCATATGGATGTTAGCTTTAAATAAAAGTCTAGCTTTGATGTTGGCAAAAAATTTGGCATGTAAGCGTATGCATCGCGAGAATGTGCGGAGTAAAGTTATTGGCGATGTTATGAGGATGAATTATTGTGCCTCTGTTTATTGCATGAAATTAATCTCTCCAATAAGTTCAGTTTGGCATAATTCTACAATTCATCTGCAATGTATCTGACATCGACCATCATTACTCACAAATACACTTCTACAGATGTTGCACAATCTACGTTCAGGCCGTGCTGGGGGTAGTGGTGATGATGATCTTCCACCGCCACCACCAACCACACCGTCTGATCCGTTGGCCATGCTCGTGGAAGGTTAGCATGCGTTGGGGGATGCCATGCGTACCCTAGCCCAGCATCAAGCACAGGGCCACAATCAATGATAGGGACCAGAGCCCAACCAGTTTAGTGATTTCAAAGACTTCCAAGATACTAAGCCGCCAGTCTTCAAAGAAGCTGAAGAGCCACTTCAGGCAGAAGAGTGGCTGAACACGCTTGAGCATAAGTTCCGTTTGCTTAGGTTGATAGAGCAGATGAAGGCGGAGTATGCTTTACATCAGCTACAAGGACCAACAGGTATTTGGTGGTGTCATTATAGGTCCACCTTACCTGAAAATGCCCAGATCACTTGGAATCAATTCTAAGAGGCTTTCAAGAGTCATTATATTCCTCTCGGTTTGATGGCCATAAAGCATAATGAGTTTATGAAGCTGGTGTAGGGCACCAAGACTCTCATCGAATACCTTCATGCATTCAATCATCTGGCATGGTATGCTCCAGAATTCGTTGATTCAAAATCAAACGGAATTGCTAGCTTTAAGAGAGGGTTTAGTCCCAAACTAATGAAGTCCATGGGAAACAACAAGAGTGTCACTTTCAATGAGTTCGTAAGCGATGCTCTTACTCAAGAGAATAACAATAATGTCTATGCTGCTTCCAAAAATCGCAAGAGGGCCTTTGAGGCAGGTGCCTCTCAGGCTAAAGCTCCAGTAGTAAAGACTCAGTTTCACCCACCGGCCACAGCTGTTAGGTACCGGCCACCACAGAAGAAGAATCATGTAAAGACTGGTTTCAAGAAGGCATTTACTGTACCTCTCCCAAAGGGCACCATCGGACTAGGGAATTCTTTTGTTCCACCAGCGAACAGGCCCTGCTGGAATTGTGGCAGGACAGGTCATTGGTCCAAGAATTGCCCATATCCTCAGAAGAACCATCAGAAGCAAGGGAATTCTGGTGCTTGTTAAGGACATGTTAACTACACCAACATGACTGAGATACCCTCTAGAGAGGTGGTTACTGCAGGTAAGTTTCTTGTGAATCAACATCCTATAGTTGTACTATTTGATTCCGGTGCTTCGCATTCATTTATGAGTCTAGCTTTTGCATCAAAATACAATCAGAAGGTAGTTACACTATCCACAGGTAGTTATTGCATTAGTGCAGCTGGAAGTAATATTTCTACCAATCAAATAGTACCGAATGTGAGTATCAAAATAGAGGGACGAGTGTATACGTCTGATCTGGTAGTTTTGTCGGGACTTGGTATAGATATAATCTTGGGGATGAAGTGGATGAGCGGTCATGGAGTGCTCATTGATACTTCCACTAGGGTCGTTATGTTGAGGGATCCTATTAGCCAGGAGGCTTTTCTAGTGCCACTTCCTAGAGAGCTGGAACTCCACAACACTGCTAATGCTATCCAGACCCTGAGAATTGAGGACGTTCTAGTAGTGTGTGAATTTCTAGATGTATTTCCTGATGATTTACCTGGTTTACCGCCTGATCGAGATATCGAGTTCAAGATCGAGTTAGTGCTGGGTACTGCACCTATTTCTAGAAGGCCTTATAGGATGCCGCCTAATGAGTTGGTAGAGCTTAAGGTTCAGCTACAAGATCTGTTAGAGAAAGGTCTTATCCGACCTAGTGCTTCTCCCTGGAGTTGTCCTGCTATATTTGTGAAGAAGAAGGACAAGTCATTACGCATGTGTGTGGATTATCGTCCACTCAATGCTGTGACAATCAAGAACAAGTACCCATTGCCCTGCATTGATATTTTGTTTGATCAGTTGTCTAAGGCAAAGGTATTCTCCAAAATTGATTTGAGATCTGGTTATCATCAGATAAAAATTAGACCGAAGGATGTGCCTAAGACCGCTTTCTCCACCAGATATGGGTTGTATGAGTATCTTGTTATGTCTTTTGGCTTGACCAATGCTCCTGCATACTTCGTCTATCTGATGAATTTAGTGTTCATGGAGGAACTAGACAAATTTGTAGTTGTCTTCATTGATGACATCTTGATCTTTTCCACAAATGCCGAAGAACATGCCGAGCATCTGAGAGTTGTTTTATCCAGGCTATGAGAACATAGGCTTTATGCCAAGTTTAGTAAATGTGAGTTTTGGCTTAAGAAAGTGCCTTTCTTGGGTCATGTGTTGTCCGATGAAGGGATTTCGATTGATCCGTCTAAGGTGCAAGAAGTCATGGATTGGAAAGCACCAACTTCAGTGCATGAGGTTAGAAGTTTCCTTGGTTTGGCTGGATATTATCATTGATTCATCTCGGATTTCTCTAAGGTAGCCAAGCCCATGACCAAGTTAATTCAAAAGGATGTAAAGTTTGTTTGGACTCTAGAGTGTGAGACTGCTTTTTGCACTTTGAGGACCTTATTGACATCAGCTCCTGTTTTGGCACAACCTAATATCGAGAAACCTTTTGATGTGTTTTGTGATGCATCAGGTACCGGTTTAGGATGTGTCCTTATGTAGGAAGGCTGGGTTATCGCCTATGCCTCACATCAGTTAAGGAAGCATGAAGCCAATTATCCAACTCATGATCTTGAGTTAGCTGCTGTTGTTCATGCCTTGAAGAATCGGAGGCATTACCTGCTTGGTAACGTGTGTCATATTTATACTGATCATAAAAGTCTCAAGCATATCTTCACTCAACCAGAATTGAATATGAGACAGAGAAGATGGCTAGAGTTGATTAAAGATTATAATTTAGAAGTCCATTATCATCCGGGTAAAGCAAATGTTGTTGCCAATGCTTTGAGTAGAAAATCTCATTGCAATTCTCTCTTGGAAGCAGATTATCATTTGGTACATCTGTTACATACTGCTGTGTTGCACAGTATTACCCTTAGTTGCTCTCTGGAAAGTAAAATCATCGAGCTTCAGAAAACCAATGTGGGTGTGTTCCACATCAAAAGAAAGATGAAGGAACAAGAGACAAAACACTTTCGTATTGATGAGAAGGGTGTTGTATGGTTTAAGGATAGACTTGTAGTACCAAAGGATAAAGAGCTTAGAAACCAAATTTTAGAAGAAGCTCACTCATCCAAGTTATCTATCCACCCGGGAAGTAGCAAAATGTATCAAGATTTGAAATCTCATTTTTGGTGGACCAAGATGAAGAAAGAAATCATAGCTTATGTTGCAAGGTGCGACAATTGTTGTAGAGTCAAAGCAATTCACATGAAGCCTGCTGGACTTCTCCAGCCATTGTCTATATCAGGATGGAAATGGGAAGAGATTAGTATGGATTTCATTGTTGGACTTCCCCCTACCCAAAAGAATTTTAATTCCATATGGGTAATAGTGGATCACTTAACAAAGTCTGCTCATTTCATACCAGTTAGAGTTGACTATCGACCAAGTGACTATGCTGAGTTATATTTTAATCAGATAGTACGTCTCCATGGTGTTCCTCGAACCATTGTATCTGATAGAGGACCTCAGTTCACTGCTCGTTTTTTGGGAACATTTGCACAAGATGTTAGGCACCAACTTAGTTAGAAGTTCTGCTTATCATCCACAAACCTCTGGACAGACGGAGCGAGCGAATCAAATATTGGAAGACATGTTGAGAGCTTGTGTCATATCATCCAAAGGTTCATGGGATAAGTGGTTACCCTTGGCTAAATTTTCCTATAATAATATCAAGAAAGTATCAAGATGGCCCCATTCGAAGCGTTGTATGGCCGCAAGTGTAGAACTCCTTTGAACTGGGTTGAATCTGGAGAAAGGAGATACTACAGCATTGATTTTGTCGAAGAGGCCGAATAGCAAGTCCGTACTATCCAGAAACATATGGAAGCCACTCAGGCTAGGCAGAAAAGCTATGCGGATAAAAGAAGGAAGCCCATTGAGTTTGAAGTGGGTGATCATGTTTATCTAAAAGTATCACCGATGAAAGGTGTGCAATGATTCAGAGTAAAGCGAAAGCTTGTACCTAGGTATGTAGGCCCATATTCGATCATAGAGAAGAGTGGGAATGTAGCTTACAAGATAGAGTTACCTTATGAGAGGAGAGCTATCTTCAATGTTTTTCATGTCTCTCAATTGAAGAAATGTCTCCGTGTTCCCGAAGAAAGAGTTTCACTTAGAAATATCAAGTTGAAATCAGATCTATCCTATGAAGAAAGGCCAGTACGGGTTATTGATACAAAAGAGAGAGTAACCTGGAACTATGTGGTCAAGTTTTACAAGGTTATGTGGAGTAACCAGAGTAGTGAGAGCGATGCAACGTGGGAATGGGAAGATTATTTGAAGGATGTATACCCTACCTTTTATTCAAAACGGTACGCTTTTCAAATCTCGGGGCAAGATTTTTATAAGGGGGGAGGGCTATAACACCTCAGTGTTATGGTTGCACTAAAACACTTGCATCACATGAGCATGTGCATCATCATCTCATTCATAAGCATCATTCATTCATGCATAAGCATTTATATATGAAACATTGCTATGAAACATGTGAAACATGCTATTGTTCTTTTAAGTTTCATTGTATGTATGCTTTATGATCATGTGTGATTGAGTATAAGTGATGAATGTGGGTAACTAAAATACCTTAGCTACACTTAGCATGTCAGTAGGAATAATGTTCATGTTGATCATATTGCCTAATTACACTTCCAAGTAATAGTTTGACTTGTGTTGACCCCTGGAGCTCTGTTGTTTGACTGTTTAAAAAGTATGGCTTAGATTGTTTGCATGTCTGAGCAACCTAAAGCAAAGTTGTAGCAAATTATATTTGGAACAAACTTTGTTTAGAGGCCAAGTCATGAAAATGTGTGGAATAGTCTCAAACATGGCCCACAAGTCAGATTTAGGGGCTGATTCTACACTTAGAAAATTTTCTAAGTCCTGCTTTGAGTTTCAATTTTAGGGTAGGTTACTTTGGTCCTTAATAGTTTGAAAACCATGTAGTTTTAGACAAAGTTAACATTGACAATGTTGGAGTTTACATGTAGCACTACCACTTTGATGAACGGACCTTTTGCTAATTCACCATGGTTTAGGACTTAGGAGGGGTAGAAAACTCGCTGACAGTCGACTGATGCTGCACCTGATGATCATCCCGGCCGGTCAGTCGTGGCTGACAGAGCTCAGGCCGAGTACACCATTTGGAGGCCGTACATTGGCGCTGCCCCACCGGTCAGGCCATCGCAGACACGACGATGCCACGTGCTTGCTGGTTGCTTATTTGGTTTGCCCGCGTCCATCTTGCCTCGCCAGTTCACCAGAAGCGAAGCCGTCGTCGTCGCCATTGCTCTGCTGAGCCCGTGCACCCTCGCCGTCGTGCGTTGCTCACTCTAGCTAGCCCACAGTGCCATCATAGTCCACTTTAGCGTGTCCCCCTTGTCGTTGAGCCAGATAGTCAAGGTGAGGCCGCCTCGCTCCTTCCCCGCAGCGGAGCTCCATTGCCGCCGAGAGTTCCGTCGAGCTCTCGCGCTCTCACCGCTGCGTCTCGCCTTGCTCCATCTCACCCTTAGCTCTGCCTTGAGCTCCTCTATCACATTGTCATATCCGCGTAGCCGCCCGACCTCTAGTGTGGCCGCACTGTCATTCCCGCCGCCGCCCGAGGCTCGCCGGTGTGGTGCTCACCGTGGCCGACCACCACCGGAGCCCTCTCACTCCCCGTTCTTCTTTCCCTTAGCTTCCCCGCGTGCCCTAGAAGCTCATACCGAGCTTAGCTACGCCCTTATGGCCGGACTTCGCTGGAGTGCCGATGGGTCCTCGCCGTTGTCCGCCATTGCCGTCATTGTCCTAGCTAGAGCTTGGTAGCGGTTGGGGAAAGGGCATAGATAGGTGCGGTTCATCGCGAGGAGCACGCCGGTGTCCTTGGTTTTACCGGAGAAGCCACCATCGGTGAGCTCCACCGATCCACGTCGCTGGAGAGCCGCCTCCTCTGTTTTCCTTTCACTTACATGCGGGCCCGGTTGACTGACGGACCCCGCGTGTCAGTGGCTTAAGGACAGAAAGCTAGCTCCTTTATTTAGTTTTTGAATGCAATTTGTAAAATTCATATCTTGAGTTTGGTAGATCTAAATTGGGTGGTTCCAATTTTTGTTAGGATCATGGTGAAGTGTAGTATTTAGGAAAAATATAACATGAACACTTGTAGTGGAATTTTTGGAAGGATTAAATTGAAATTTGAAATGTGTTTTTAAATGAATGCAAATTGTTTAATTTATATCTTGTGTTCCTCTGCTCCAAAAATTATGAAATTTTGTGGGTGATCTCTTGTTGATGAGGAGAAGCTCTAGTAAAAATTTGAGAATCAGTGCATGCATGGTTTATGATTTATAGATTTTCCTTTTATCATTGGATGATCCTTGTGTGAATTTTAGTAATTTATCTATGAATTCAATGACCATGAAATTTATTGGAGGATGTCCTAATACCTTAAAGATGCTAGGAAAAATATAAAATTTGTTGCTTGACACTTTTCACTAGGGTTTCCTATTTATGTCATTTTAATCCTTTATGCCTTGTCATTTTTGTGTAGGATGTTATACTTGCTCAAATGATGTTAAAATTATGTAGTAGCCTATTGGACACATATATAAGCTACTGTAATGTTTGTGGAATTTTCTATACACTTTGGACATATGTTTATTATTTAACCTAAGTATCTAAATAAATTAATAAAGGCATGAAAATAATTTATTTAGGAATGTCCACTATGTTTTCTAGTGTTATTTAAATATGTATGATGAGTTAGTAAAGTTGGTTTTATCCATTTGTATGTTTACAACGTAAGTTAATAATTATTTTCTTGCATTGTGTCTTACTGGACAGTTCTGAGAACTTTATAAAGTTCACCATGATAATTTGGGTTGCTGGGAAAGTGGTGAATACAAAAGTTGTAGATAACTTATGTATCTATCTCCTGTTAAAATTTGGTGGTATTTGGCCTAGTAGTTTGAGAGTTATGTCAGTTGGAAGACAGCACTTCCAACTGCCTGCTCTCTGGAATCCACGGACAGTTTTGCAATATCAGTCTGTTTGACCTAGTTTGAGTTTGAATTAGACTTTGGTGATTAGATGAAAGTTGTAGACAATTTCATAAGATTTCCAGATTGTCTTGTTGCTTGTCTTTTGGATTAGTACGACTCTAGTTATGGATAAAACTAGTTACCGCTGTTTGCAGCCTTGACTCTGTGATTTCAGTGAATAGCTTGTTTGTTTAATATGAGTTGGTATGATGATTTAGATGCTAGGTAAATAAGGTAAATTGTTAGTTGCAGGTGCTAGACCTCTTACTGAAGATGAACAACTTTATCTTAGGTTGTTAGAGCTTGGTGAGTGTGCAGTTCTTGTTTTCTAATAGAGATATGCACCTACTCGGTAAAATAGATGTTAAGCTTGTATCATCGTGTTGTTCATGCGTCCATCCATACATGGCTGTACATTTCATCATCATCATCCATCTCTTGTGCATGCATGATTCTTATACTATGCATATGCATGCAATAGGTGTTTCAGAGGGAGTCACGCTTCTAGAATTCGAGCAAGTACTTCCGGAGGAGCAGCAGCAAGCTCAGGAGCAAGAGGTGCAGACACCCGAAGAAGGAGCCAACGAAGAAGTTCTTGAGTGTCCTGATCACCAACCTTCGTCTTTTCTGAAAGGCAAGCCCCGAAGCATTCTAAGTCTCCTATGTTTTGAAAATGGTTACTTTGAGTATCTTTATTTGTGATGCATTAAGTGATAGGAACTGGATGCAAACACTTGTTGCATATATTTATCTATTCCTTGTCCAGTAAACGTACCTTGAATCCTATTTAGGTCTAGGAGCGAATCAAAGCTTAGCCTTGCTTAGACCGGTAAAAGTCAGGTGATTTCCTATCACCTGCAAGTTAGGATAATGTCTGGTCATGGTTGGCTATATTTGCTATCGTGGAAAATAACCATGTGTTAATAATGAATTGTGACCGGGCGGGATGTCGATAGAGAAGCAACAAGGCAAGGAGGTCTTGGGTGTGGATCTATCCCCGTCTGTGTCGGTTAAGGACCGATTCGCTGTACGTCCTCATGTCATGTTGAACGCATGCCTATCACTTAGTTGACCGGATAACTCGTTCCGACCATGAAGCCGAGTAGCTCAATTCAGGCCGGAAGTCTGGGAAGTGAAAGTGCGCACCCTGGCGGTAGTAAGGATGTGTGGGGAGCTATTGGCGTAAGTCCGAGGTGAGATTGACCACTTGGCAGAGTGGACTCCCTGAGGGTGCGGTGCTGCTCAAAACCGCGATTCCTGAGTTGTACCAAAGGTGACCAAAGGCTGTCTTTGTGCGGTATGCCTGGGTTTGTGTTAGGAATACCCCTCCAGCTGGATAGGAATCAATTCGAATCGCCGTCTCTCCTGGATAGTGAGAACTTGACTGAGCAGCGGCAACGTAGATGCACTTAATGGAACTTGATGGTTAAAGCGATGATGATGATGATACAATATTATACCGGATATGGTTACTAATGTTTGGAGTTAAATCAATTGCTTGCTCTAGTACAGGTGCTAATCTAGTTGACAGGTTAATTTGGATAACTTGCTGCTTACTAATAATTTAAATTATACTCTCACATCACTAAAGCTTTTATGCAAAATGGTTGTCAAGCAAGATCCACCAATAAAGCCTTGCATACTCCTTGGTGCCATTTATTTCTGGTTTACGACGGGTAAGTCTAGCTGAGTACCTTCTCATACTCTGGGTTTATTCCCCCTTGTTGCAGATGACGTGCTCTATAACGGCAACTGCAAGTATTGTCTCCACCCTGCGGGGGATGTAGACTAGATCATGGGCATGATCATCTGTGGTATCTTATCTTACTGCTTTTGCTAGATATGACTATGGAACTGGCTTGTATTTGAACTAAGTGTGTGTGATGGTCTCAAACTACTTTGCTTCCGCTATTTGTGAACTCGTTTTGTAATAACTATATGAACTCTGATGTATGAGGTACTTGTGAACTACTTGTGAAATGGATGTAACATGTGGCTTGTTATGTTGAATTACTGTGATCTTGGTTGTATGCAAGTTGATCTGAAATCCTTCGTGGTTTTAGTTGACTACCGGGTTTATATGGGTTCAAGTATGATGGTTTGATCACTCTGGTGATTGCTTTCGTACTTGTGCTCTTATAAATTGGTCAGTTCTGTTACAGAGCTCTGATCAGGGGATGCGTATGGCGTCGAGGGTGTCGATGTGGAGGATGTTGAGGCCGCTGCCTCCATCCATCAGCACCTTGGTGAGGCGCTTCTTGCGGATGATGGGATCGACGACGAGCGGGTAGCGTCCCGATCTCGCGATGTGGGAGGGATGGTCCCTCTGATCGAAGGTGACCAAAGATTCTAACCAGCTAAGGAAGGAGGGGACAGCCGTCTTAGCGGTGCATCCCTCCCTATAGCGTACCTTGTGCTAGCACTTGACCAGATGACGTCAGATCCGCCGAAGATCATGATGCATTCATCAGCATCGGGGAAACCATCTCTGTCCTTGCCCGCCGTGCCTTCTTTCTTGGCTACCGCCTCTTTGCCACCCCCTTCTTTAGGCCCGTCGGCATGTCATGGGAAACGTTTGAGGAACTCACAGTCCTTGTAGAGTTGTTTGATGGGGTAGGCGTGGTTGGTGCATGGGCTAGCCATGAGTTTGTTGAAGTGGTCAGGCAGGCCCTATTGGGGCTACTTGCCCGTGTGGTTAGTTGCGGTGACCAATGTAGTGTTGTCCAATCGACGCCAGTCCTTTTTGTTCTTCTTGTCCTTCTATGTGGAGGGGCCCTCACCTTGGTTCGTGCACTTGGCCTTGCCTTTGTCCTAGCCCCCATTGAAGACCGCTTCCTCGCCAGAGGCGTGGTAAGTGGTGACATCGAGCAGGTCACGGGTGGTATGGGCTTCAGGCATCCAAGCTTGTGGATCAAGGACTCACAGGTCATCCTGGAGAGGAATGCGTTGATGACGTCCGCATCGATGACATCAGGGAGGGAGTTGCATCATTGGGAGAACCTGTGGTGTAGTCCCGTAGGGACTCGCTGGGCTCCTGCTGGAAACTCTTGATGTCCTAGGAGTTCCTAGGGCAGACATACGTCCCCTAGAAATTCCTGACGAAGACCCTCTTGAGGTCCGCCCAATGGCGGATGCAGTCGTGTGGGAGGAATTCAAGCCATGCCCAAACATGTTCCCCCACGCAGATGGGGAGATACTGAATGATGAAATAGTCATCATCCACCCCTCCGGCTCAGCAGGCGAGCTAGAAATCTTTGAGCCAAATACCGGGGTTTGTCTCCCCAGTGTACTTGGTGATGTTGGTGGGCGGTCGGAAGCGCTATTGGAACGATGCTCTCCAGATACGCCGGTCAAAGGCCCATGGCCCTAGGCCCTCAGAGATAGGACTCCGATCGTCCGACTGGCGACCGTGCCTAGGGTGCGTTTCACTGCTCCCCTTGATGGTTCAGCTAGGATCTATGTCGCTTGCTCTCATCGCCGCTCGGTGGATATCATCATCGTGTCGGGCCCAATGTCGGTTGCTGACGACGCTGCGAGCGTCCTAGTGCGGACCGGGCTGCTTGTGTACCGGCGGTCAGTGTGGAGCAGGCGCCAGGTCAGACTGAGGCATGGCCGCTGCCTCCCAAGCCACACCTAGTGGCTGTAGCGGCGAGCGGATGGAGCGACCCATCTGGCGCATCCCCGTTCCCCAGGTGGGGAGAGAGGGCATGTGTCAGAGTCACGATGCAGAGCTTTTCGCCTATTGAACTGCGGTGGCTTCTACTAGAATCTAGAGGTTCTGGTAAACTTCCTGCTCCTAGGGGTCAATGGGCTCAGGAACGCCGTGCAGAAGCATTGCTGCAACAATGATGTTCTGGCTAGCCCGAGTGAACTATGGGAGATTGTTCCCCTCATTCATGATGTCGTGTTGGACCTGGCAGGCGTGACCCTGGGCGCCACCCACTGGGCCATGCGCTTGGGGCGCCACGTGCTGTACCAAGCGTGTCAGCACAGGCGGCGGCTAGTTCTGCTGTCGTTGTCGTAATTCCTCAGTGTGTGCTTGCGCAGATGCGAGGGCCCCCGCACGTGGATCCGGAGGTGTGTGAGTCTGCGTAGACTGCACAACCACCGGCGGTTATCCTAAAGTGTCTACCATAGTGCACTCCCGGGATGGATGGTGGCGAGGTGCCACATCGCCGATGCTAGAGCCGTCGCTCTCACCCTCATCATTCGGGAGTTCATGGAAAGTGGCAGGATCATAGCTCACCATTCCCATGAATTCAAATGTGAGGGGGGATGGCGCCTGCATCCTTAGGAGCCCCTAAGCATACGCATCCATGAGGGACACGAGGTCGTAGGGGAACTGATCATATGGTGTTTGAGGCATGGGCAATATGGTCCCTCCGGATGATCGGCAGGAGATAGTAAATAAAGAGTAAATAACAATACGCATTTTACTTACAGCGGGGTTTGAGCAGAGAGTTTACTCGGAATGAAGCGCAGATGCCGCATCATTGAAGTCATTGTGCATCTCGGAGCTGATGGAGGGTGCCCCTTTGATGAGCGCTGGAACTGGTGCCTCCTCGTGGAGGTGTAGTACGCCAAGCCGGTCGGTGAAGAAGTCCAGGCTTCCAAAGCGAAAGGCCTAGGATGGCTCGAAGACGGGTG
The DNA here is from genome assembly GCF_019320115.1 of Miscanthus floridulus. NCBI lineage: Eukaryota > Viridiplantae > Streptophyta > Magnoliopsida > Poales > Poaceae > Miscanthus > Miscanthus floridulus. The sequence goes on along the minus strand of NC_089580.1, from coordinate 117,941,587 downwards.
GAACCCACATCCCAATCGGTGGGAGTGCGGAAAACTCCAGTGAGCCGAAGTGAATCACATCGCCTGAGCCCACCATGGTGAAGGTGGCAGAAAAATGGGCCATCCGATGACCAAAAAGTGTTGAACGTACAACGTCTTCCCCTTGGACAACATCAACTATTGGTGCAGAAAGTGACCGACAAGTAAATATTTGTAGTTTTGCCATACATTGTGATCGGAGGTGGCCTAGCACTCAATGATACAGGTTTATACTAGTTCAGGCAACGTGCCCTACGTCCAGTTTGAGTCGATCGGTGACTTTATTCCTGAGCCTAGGTGCTCAAAGTTTGCAGCGGGGTTACAAACGAGAAGGAGAAAGATGGGGTGTACAAGAGGTCCGGTCAGCTCCAGTCGGAAGGGCCGAGAGCGATAGGAGCTCCGCTATGAGCTAAGTGTTCAAGCGTGTGCTTGAGGTCCGAACCTAGCAGTTCTGTGGTTGTGAGCTAGTGAACTTGATCGATCTAATGAATCTAGAATCAATTGAATCAACCTAGGTTAACTTGAGTCTTTTGGGAGAGAGAGCATCCCCTTTTATAGATGAAGGGGATGGCCTTACAAGTGAGAGGGAGAGAGTACGTATGCTTCTAAACCTTGTTGCCCATGCCGGCATGTACAGGATGATGGTAGGCGCCCACAACACTGTTGGATGTCGGATGCACGTGGGAGGTTACATCATCTTTGTTCGGGTATGGCAGATGTCGGTACTTGCATATACTATTGATGCCGAGAGGCATGTGAGGAGTTTCACCATGTTCACTCGGTACGGTAAATCCCGACACCCACAACACTGTCGATGTCCAGAGGCATGTGGGGGGAGCCTTACCATATGGGAGTTAATGGCGCCCACAATACTGTAGGGGAAATGTCGGTGCCTACAACACTGTTTGTGTCAGGGAGGTTATAGAGTACTGTTTCTACAGGTGTATAGGGTATGGTCCCTGGTATTGAGGTTTGACTTGTGCACCCTGCCTTACTTTCTCCGTCCATTTTCTGGTCCTTTCTGAGCGGGTGTCCCCGGTCGGTTGGTCCTAGCCGGCTCTGATTGCGCCAGTCGAGAAGAGCAGTGAGCAAGGTATTTGCATACCCCGGTCGGAGACGTGGGGTCAGAGTCAGAAGTAGTGCTTTGGCCAGACCTTCTGGTCTGAGAGGCCATCCAGAGGTGGGCTAGAGACCGAAGCGAGCGCTCTGGTCAGAGAGGTGGGTCAGAGTTGGAAGGCGGGTGCCGTTCCTCCTCGGTTAGGCCTTCCAATCGATGATTGGATCGCCCTCCTGGTATGTTGTTCCTATACTTGGGCCGACCCATGAGTTGCATGTTGTCTGCTTGAGCTGAGCCTTTGTTGGGAAGCCAGTTCATGAGGGACCCTAGGTTTATGAACCTAACACCACCTGAGCCCAGTGCTTATAGCTGCTAGGGAGCTACATTCCCTAATGTATGGTGTACCGCCGCCCCACTCGATACTTGAAGAAGATTCTCACTACCCGAGAAATGCTCTTGGTACTCGATCGGCAACATACTGGCTCCCCAATGCTTGGGAATATCAAGCTACGCTGCTCAAATCTTCGGTACCCAACAAAAATGCTCACTGGTACTTACAGTACACAGAACTTGTAGGGGGGACTGCGACGTCCTGAGGGCTAAAGCTACATGCTTATCATTAAGTCCTACTTTGCTACTATTAGATATATGGGCTAGGGGTACCTACACCACCCGTATATGTGACCATCACCAGGCTATCAGCCCAGTGGCTGTCAAGGAGGAGACCCGCAAGGGCTGACGTGATCGACCAATTTGGAGATCAAGGCAAACTAGGGCGGTTGTATCTAGATGATAGCTAGGATCAATATGTTGCACATATCATATAACAAACTAGGAAAATAATCTGTTAGCCCAATCACCCTCTCTATAATCCTACCTTTCCTACCTATATAAAGGAGGGTAGAGACCTCGAGCTCAAGATCCATCTTCTACTGTTCCAATCTACCTTGTAGCTAGGAGCAACAACCCCTGTAATTGAGCATATGAATACAAGAGTAGCCACACCACTGGAGTCGGGTTTAGCATGCCACCACGCCCAAACCAGTATAAATCTCTGTGTCTCATATGCTACCATCTGATTCCATCTACGCGATCACATTGCTGGATATTGCCGGAGCAAAATAATCTGACACTTTCTCACACTGAGGCAAGGGTATTGTTTTACAAATGTTGCCCACTTGGGATAAATGCCATCTACTAGGTGAGGAGATCCTAACTTATGGGTAAATTATGCCTCGGGTCTAATGGTCCACGACCGAAGAAGACCCCCGACCGTCCCCTTAAGGATCGCTCGGGGGCTCGGGGGCTATGCCCATCGGGCACGCTCGCATGCACCCTCTAGGAAAGAGACATGGACAAGCCTGACTTGGCCATAACCGCTGCTTGGAGCTCAGGGGCTCACTTGAGCCCCAGGCAGTTGATCTATGATGCATCTAGTCTCGGCCCTTGGCTCTTGCCTGGCTAACGACGATAGCCAAGGCTCGGGCACAAGAAGACAAGTTCTGGGCTACCGATGCTCAGGGGCTCCCTAGCGTTGCTGCCCAGGCATAGCCCTACCAACTGCTCCTCTGATAGGGTCACGTCTAGGGCGTGACACAAGAAGACAAAGCTTTCCCTCAACCTCCCGGGGGCTCTGGGGCTCTAGGCCCACACATCAGCCCCTAGAGCCGACCACCTTTGCCATTAAGAAGACTCTAGAAGATCCACCCGGGGGAGGCCGGTCCAAGCCGACACAGCCTGACACATCGAGTGTCAGAACAGAGTAGCCGAACGACGCCCAAGGCTTCTTCGGCACCAAGACACCGCCACGGTCCACGGCGCATTGCCACATGACCCTCCTAGACTCTAGCACATGTAGACCATAGACTAGTTCCCCCAAACTACCATGTACCTGACCTATCTTATTATATAAGGGATAAGGTTGGACCTCGGTAGGGAAGGATCCTGTATCGATCACTAGACACTCCATTCGATTCTATCCGCCTCCGCTCCACACAGGGAGCAAGGCAACCCAGAGATTGGCACCGAGAGCTCCTCCTCCACATCCCATCATCTTCCTCCTCTCTGATGAGGAGGAAGACTCCACCGATGGTGAGGCAACCTTAGGATTAGCATCGAGCTAACCCCCTACCAAATCTCTCTCTACACTCTGTTGTAACCCTCCAATTTTGGGTGCTCTTGAGTATAAAGATCATCAGCTGCTGGATGTAGGGACTAAATTTTCCTAAACCAGGATAAACCATTGCGTCTTGTCTACATGATTCTTGTGTTCCTAAGTCCACCCGAGCCACCAGAGACCCATACTCTGACACTGACTCGAACAACTATGCTTGTCGCGGTTTTGACCCCACAACACTAGGTAATACCCCATGTTGTACTCAGTTCCATTGACCATGAAATGAACTTCTAGGGATCTTTCTTGAAGTACTTCGGTGAACAAAGGTGGCTAGTTTAGGACGTTGATGTCATTGTTGGACCCAGCAACACCAAAAAATGCATGTCATTTCCAAAGATCATGTGAGGCAATAGCTTCTAGCATGACACTAGGATATTTTATGTCGCTACGGGTATACTGCCCCTCCATGCCTTTGGACAATTCCTCCATTGCCAATGCATGCAATCTAGACTTCCCAACATACTAGGAAAACCATGAGCTTCACCTATATGAAGTAAACTTTGAATATCTTCTCTAGTTGGCCTCTTTAGGCATTTTCACCAAAATTTGCAATCACACCTTGACAGAATTTTTTCATGCACTCAATAATTGTGGTTTCACCTATTCTAAAATTTTCATCCCACATGTCAGCAGGTGTACCTTATGCTAACATGCGCATAGCAACTGTGCATTTGGGCATTGGTGAAACACTACTATAGATTGATATATCGCTGTCACCACTTTAACTACTGTAGCGATAGAAGTGATGGTGTTATACTTCCACCGCTGGTTCGACCGATAACGAGGCCTCCTAAGGAAGGAAACAGGTAGTTGAAACTTCTACCATCGACGGGTTAACAAAAGATACGGAAGTGGTATTTTCTCAATCGTATGAAAAGTCAAGCCAACTAGGATACGTGTTATGGCCGTCGGCCCTCCACGACTGTTTGGTCTTTCGGCGGTAGAGTCAGCGTGAGTTATTTCCCAACTACCCACAACACAGTTGCATCACCATTACTTGCACTCCTCCATCTTCAAGGTTGGCCTACTTAACCAGGGTCTGAATGCTCCTCTTGGGCTCAATCCACACACTCTTGAATCCACACACTCATGAGCTACTATATCTTTCCTCACCACCAAGAAGTGCTTTGTCTTCATCCTTGCACCTCTCATGGCCTCCTCCTAGCCATGAGAGGTGCAAGATGGAGATAAAGCACCTCATAGGGTGTTTGGAGAAGGCCTTCAAGATTGGGTGAGTGAAGAAGCTTGATGAAGGACAAACCGTGGTTTGTTACGTGTGCCACAAGGAAGGTCACAAGTCTTATGAGTGCAAGGTGAAGAATGGGGGAGGAGCAAAGAAGAAGGAGAAAAAGCAAACAAGCAAGCTCTCCAACACCTACACCAACAAGGTGGACAAGAAGGCCTCCACACCTTATCTCTTGAAGAAGAAGAAAAATGACAAGGTGGTGGCCATCAAGGTGAACAAGCAAGCCAACAATGGGGTCAAATGCTTTTAGGTGCCAAAGGAAATCATTTCCAACATGAAGAGCACCAAGAAGGTTTGGATCTCGAAAGGAAAGTAAGAAGTCCGATGGACTTCGGGGAATTTAGAGACTTGACAAAGTATGGATGCATTTCATGGGGTGCATCATGATGGACAAAATCATTGCCAAGTGGATTAGTGAATACTATGGATCCAAATTCTCCTTTCCATGTTAGGTAACTAGATTCAATTTGCTTCAAGTGGTACTAGATTTAATCTCCTACAAGTGGAGGCCATGAGAGGTGCAAGGATGAAGACAAAGCACCTCATAGGGTGTTTGGAGAAGGCCTTCAAGATTGGGTGCTTTAGATTTCATAACCTTGCTGCCCCAGAGCATCGAGATATAGAACTACATCCCTTGACCCTCAGAGGTAGCAAGATTATGGAATATAAAGAACCTCACTAAGATGCAGATGCAAGTTTTGTGAGGTGCTCCTTCTCCATCCTTGGTGAGGTGCTACCGCTGAACAGGAGCTTGACCTTGATGATTGTAGATCTTCTTGCAGATCTTGTGTTAACAGAAGATCTGTAATCATCTGGTTCTCTTTTGTTTAGGGGATCTATACTCAATTAGGGTGCTTCAAGTTTGTGAGGTGCTCGTTCTTCAAGATTGGGTGATTCCATCTTGCAGTTCTCACGGTCAAGAAGCAGATCGCATCCCTTGACCGCGAGGGTTACAAGATGGAAGGTAGAGCACCTCACTGAGGGTGAAGTTTTGTGATGTGCTGCGCCATTCTTTAGATTCCATAATCTTTGTACATCGAAGGATTGAGATGCAGATCTATTGGTTTGTATGTGGAAACTGCCGTATGATATGAATCTATTATCGTGTAGATCTCAATGGAAAATACGTAAACAAGTACTATACCTAAGTATTTGGGTCGATGCTTGATAGCCGAGTCTCATCGGCACAAAATGTAGCTGACACCTAGAGTATCACCTTTAGAACAAAAAATAACAATAAAAGACATAGGATCAAAAGTGACATTCAAACAATAGATTCTTTACTTATAAGACCCTAGATATAATTTATGGTCCTAAGAAAACATTGTTTACAACATCTTCTGCATGGATGATCACTGCAATAGCCATGGTAGCATCAGTGAAGTCTCCAATTAGGTCCTCTTGATCTTCTAGCCGATTAGTGTTTAGAAAACTAGGTTCTAGGTGACAAAGCTCATGCCCTAAACGCAGTTGCACTACAGCCAGAGTGGCACCATCACCATAGCGGACCCTATGAGTTGCCACTTCTCTAGCATGAACCGGGATATCCTATAGGCGATCTTTGAGAGAAACTCCCCTAGCGTTGACTACTACAACTACACCATGTGCTACCCATTAGAGGATCTTGTGGCGACTCTCCTGGTCAATCTCCCATCGATGAGCCTCCTCGATCACGCGATGAGAAGCAACCAATTGTTCCTCAAGATCTAATGAAAATGAAGGGTTATCGAATAAAGTCATGAATATAAAAGGAAAGACTCTTCAAAGAAATTTTACCTGCTGCCCTAGCATGAGCTTCATCAACCCAAATCTAAGCAAAATTGGTCTCTTCTTCAGATGCAGAGAGGGCTATTTTAACGGCATCGAGACATAGCTCGAGCCGACCTACCTGATGCGTCACTTTAGAATATAGGTTTTCGGCCTCCCTCCTTTCACAGATAAGATTCTAGACAACCTGACCAACATATGACTCAGAGTCGGAGGATGAAGATGAAGATGAAGATGATACCATGGACCTAGCAAGATGCACAATTGATTGTTGTCCAACCTCCACCGGAGTTGGCCAATGTACCGCAACATGAGAGGTAGCCCTGCATATTCAAAGGATTAATGCAAGGCAACCATAGAGATAAGAAATTATTCCCTCTCACCCTTGGTGACAAAGAGGGACATGAAGGCGCGAAGGTAGATCTGTGGCTTCTGGAGTTTCCTCCCTTGGACGCTTGCCATGAGCCATTGTTTAGAAGAAGACTGGAAGGAGAAAACAAAGAAGAAAAGATATGTTTCACAACACAACAAATGAACACATTCTACTCTGCCTTGCCTCCAAATTTATAGCCCCAGGGGACCTCTATAGTGGGTTCATCAAGTTACGCACGAGATTGGGGGTATGTGTTCACACCAAAATTTGGAAAGTTGCACAGAAAGCCCAAAACTCAGGGAAACGTGTGTGAGTGTTGAATGTCATCCCAACTTTCAATATCGTCACCACCACTTATTACGTTGGGAACCATCATAGAGCAAGGCAAATAATATAACCAGCTTGCTGGCTGTAAAGGTTCCTTGCAGCCTTCTCTCGGCCCACCCATATACCTCTGTCCCTAAAAGAATCCAACTATGGTATACGTGCCAGTTTAAGTGTTTCATGTTTGACCAAGTTTTTAGTAAATAATATTCACATTTATGGCTCCAATCGATTTATTATGAAAATACATTTCATTATTTGATATTATAAATATTTATGCTTTTTTATCTCTAATTTGTCAAACTTGGTATACTAAAACATGATATTGTTCCAGAATTGCATTCTAATAGCAGTAGTTAGCTTTTCATAGTTAATATATGACCCACTTGTCTCTTTCACAGAGTTTCTTGGTTGGCCTATTTAAGTGCGTGAGTGTTGAATGTCCCAACTTCCAACACCGTCCCTACCACTTGTTACACCGGGAACCGTTGTATACCTCATCTTCCCTGATGCGTGCTCCCTAGATCACGATCTTAACTGCATTGAGTCTAGGTGCATCTTCAAGGTTGGCCTATTTAAGCCGGGTCTAGGTGCATTGAGTCCCTCGTCCCCCCTCCCCTTCCCTCCCTCCAAATCCCTTAGCATTAGATTGAGTGAGAGAGTGGCAACTCCTTTCGTCCAACATGGTTCCTGGTGTACTTCAGCGCCTCCGCCGTTGCTGGGAAAAGGCTTCCAAGATCAGATTCTACAACAGCCTGCTGGTGGCCGTTCGTCTTAGTTGTTAAAGGAAGTTCCGCGAAGAGATGGGGGAAGAACAATACCATCTTTGGTGCCCTGGGTCACCGGTGACACGGTGGCTAGGCTTGTTGATGGTCGGTGTGCGGGAGACTTCCATGTTAGAATATCTATGGGAAATCCTAAAGGGCGGAGGGTGCCATGCTATTGCTGAGAAACCTTTTGAGCCCACAGATCTCGACCTAGGATCTCTCCACGTTGTGCCATGCATTCCTTCCTGGCAATAGAGAAGACAGCGTGGGCAAGGCACCTCATGGGGCTCCTCATCCTCTTAGATGTTAGAGGGAGTTCCACGAGGTGGTTCTTCCACTGGCTTCTTCTAGACGCCGTCCCTGCTCGTGGCGAAGATCCGGTGGTGCGGTGAAGGTTTAGTTACGCCTTTGTCTGGCTTCTACACTTCACGAGGTGACCATCGCTGAGTGTGGGGATAAACCTACGCTCACCGCTGAAATTTGGCTTATGCTGATTTGTTGTGTGAGAAAAACACGGTTCGTTCGCTGAAAAGTACTACTGAAGTGTTCGCTGAAAAACATTCTTTGATTTGCTGAAAACTATAGTTGCTGATAGATCCTTGTTATTGTATGCCTGGTGAATGAAAAGTGTAACAGAGTTAATAAAAAAAGAATGTTTTTTGTTGAGTTTGAATGCTGTTACCTCACTAGGATGCTGGTGGAGTGTTGCTTTGTATGTGCAAACCGCCATATGGTATGGCTTTGTTATCGCGTCCATTGTTATTGTAGAGATTAGTACCTTTATTATGCAACATCAGCTGACAAACTTTGTCATGTTAGTATCCATTGTTATTGTAAAATGTATGCTATGTGTTTAGTAAGCTATTGAGGCCTAGCTGAATTAGTATCAACATTGTACAATTCTGTCACCATCGGATATAAGCGTCGTTGAAAAAATTGTATCACCACCGCTATTTGCCGTTAGATGCTAACATCTTCTTGCTGTAACCTACAAAAATAATATTCATAATATTTTGTTCCTTTCTAATATCCGTTGATAGGTGCTATGTACCATATTCTTTAAGACCCAATCACCACCGTCGGTAGCCTTCACCGTCGATATCGTCAAAATTTGCAAGCCAGCGCGAGACTCCTATGCGTTTTTAGAAAGTTTGGTGGACATTTATGTTCCCGCAAATCCTACTTTGTAGTTAGCTTACAAAGACCGCTACCTACCCAGCCACCCTATCTGTCTCCTCACCAAGTGTTCCTTACCTATTCATCAACATGCAAGCTGCCACTCACCGCCGACAAGCTAGTGCTCTATGTCGGTACGCCTCACTGGCATGCCCTCACAGTTCCACCGATGACCAAGCTAATACTCATCACTGCCGTGGCCGCTTGAGCTCACTGCCGCAAGATCCAAAGGCAAGGGTAATGCCCTCTCACACTTCCCTTATCCATGTTTCTTGGCTTTTTATTCCCCTCTTATCTCATCTGAGTACGAATAAAGCTTCCATCTGATCATTAAGGAGCTCACATGAGCACATCCCCACAGGCGCTCCTACTCTGATTTAGGCGACAATGCTACCGCTTCCATCGCTAGCCCTGCTCCACCAGATCCTAGTCAAGATGGAGGAGGAGGTCACCAACAAGAGGAATGAAGTAGACACCCTCACATATGAAGTCTTGGTCCTTATCCTCCACCACCTCACTGCCCGCAAGTGTGTGTATATCGCTCCTGGTACAAGTGTGTGTATCGCTCCTACTACAAGTGTGTGTATTGCTCCTGGTACCACCTCATCTCCAAATTTGAGTACTGTAAGGAGCTACCCAGATTGTCATCGGATTCATGTATGGCAACACTGGAAAGGCAAACACCGATTCGCCAGCTTCACTAGTGTATAACCCTCCTTTTCCTTCTTGCCCTTCCCCATTCAGGATTTAGTCATCTCAGATTGCTGTAGACGCCTCTTCCTCTGCTGGTGGGCGTTGAGCTTTGCTATGTTGTCTGTAATCCGGTGACCAGCAAGTCAGTGGTAATACTGCATAGCAACCTTTGTTATGGTTCAGCTCGCTTGGGGTTTGATCCCACAATCTCCTCGCACTTCCATGAGGTAGAACTATGGGTAAGGTCGCCAAGGGTGTTAGTTATCAGCATCTACTCATCTAAAACTGGAGCATGGATGTGTAAAGAATCTAAATGGGGAGAGGATATTCTAGTATGCAAATTTTTAGGAAATGTGTTTCTTAATGGCTTTATGCACATGCTGGAGGCGTCCTAGGTAGTTGTTGTTGATATGGAGGGAAAGACTTGGAGGAAAATTCTTAGTCCACCAGGTCCTGCAATGTCCATCCATGGAGATCAGGGTCAATTGTGTCTATGTATTGCTGATATTTTCAATAGGTCTGACCTTTCAATCTAGATCCTTGAAGACTATGGTACTAGTAAATGGACATTGAAGCATACGGTGAACACACTGTATCTATTTGGGCTTGACAATATTCGACTTGGTTCCGAGGCTGCCAATGCAGACTACAGAGTGATTACAGTTCACCTAGAATGAAATTTGATTTTCCTTGTTGGGGAGGATAGAACACTGATGGCATATGACATGAGCCATAGAAAAGTTCATGTCCTCCTTGCCCAGGTCATCCGCTATCCTAGAAGTACCTGGAGTATTTATTCGAATAGACCTCGCCATCTGCTTTATGTTCCCTTGTTTATGGAGTCATTAGCAGAGCAGTAAAGGTGCGTATGCTGTATTTTGTTGTTAGGACATGTCTTTGTTTAGGTAAGGAGTTATTTTGAGTCTATATATAGTCCAATTTTGTTCAGAGCAGTAAAGCTTTGCATTGTGCAGGTTTTGGAGTGTTAGTGCTTTTCAATGATTTTCCTGCAATGGCTATTGGAGGAGGAAGAGGGGTTCCATGGTGCATTGGCTGCCAAGCTGATGAAGGAGTGTCAATCTCAAGGAGCAGAGCACATCTACCTCATTTTAGTTACATAAGTATGTAGGGAGCAGAACCTTTATTATGCTATCTATGTACCGCTTGTGTTAATTCATCAGTTGACACAATTATTATGTTAGTGTCGAGCATTGTTATTATAACAAGTACTCTTCATTGTGGACATGATGAATAATGTGTAATGATTATATCTGTATGGTGCGTGTTCAGTAAGTTATTAAGGCCTAGCTAAATTAGTAAATACATTGTGAAAACCAGATGCAATTCTGTCACCGTCGGATGTAAGGGTCGTGGGTTGTTTTGTCATCACCACTGTACCACTCGCCGTTGGTGAAGCAGACAGCCATCACCGTTGCTATTCATCTAATGTGGCTGTGGTCAATAGTGTACCACCGCCGAATTGTTTAGTAACCCGACATCGACTAAAGGATCATCACAAGCGGATCGTACGACAACGTGCATCGCATGTGACCATGCCCTATGACCAGACAGTTCATACGTTGAAGCGATGATGATGTTCACCTCGACATAGGCGGTCATGCTCCAATGCGATAGAATAAGGATCTAATCATGGATGGATCATAGGCCATGTGGCGGTGATAGTGCATACCCACATAGGCGAGTCATGCTCTAATGCGATGGAAGTAAGGACCTTATCACGGACGGATGATAAGCCAATACGGTGATGTAGTGTACACCCATGTTGGTCTCTAATACTGACAGTGATGGCTATGACTATCACTGCCGATAGCTTACTACCGAGGCCGAAATGCGGCTGCAATGGGGGTTACGACGTGGCTGTGAAAGGTCTGAGTGTAGTAGTGAAAAGTCCATCTTCCCAAATGCATCGTTCCTTTGATAGAAATATGGAGATCAAGTACTTAAGGTATGTACAATTTGTAGGAATAGGTGATGTTTCATACGCTACCTACGCAAGACCTAAATATCATTGTACACTGGGTTTTCTAAGAAATAGTCTGCAACCAGCCTATCACTAGTAGCTTCACAATTGCTTTCTACATGCCTTCTAGGAAATTGACGATGGTCATTGGACGTACCTCCTAGCTGAGCCTCAATCTTTCCTTGAAACTTTGCCTCAATTTGAGCTTCCACTAGATCATTCATGAACTCCCAAAAGAACTGCTAGATGTTAATCCTGTTTGTTGATTCTTCATGAGAACTTGCTGCTAGCTCATGTGGATTTGATGCCATTCCCTCGGCCCCTAGATGAGAGTATTCTGGGAGGTGTGTACTGGTTTGTTGTGTGAATTGTTCTGAGAGCATCACATTCTATTTATTGGGAAAAGCTGGTCACAACAGCTAGTTCCCAATGGCTAGATTCAAATCACTAAAATCCAAATATGCTGCAACAGCTAGATTCCAACACTGCAACTAGAACTATAGCTTTTACAATAGCTAGATTCCAATGGAATAAATTGTACACGTGAGCTATAAAATAAATATTCACTACTAGGAATATCCACTTCTATGACGATCAGTTTTCATCACTGAAGGAGCCAAATTCATCATAATTTTAGTTTTATGATGAATTTATGATGAAAAATGGTTCGTTATAGAAGTCGCGTCATTCCTGCAATTCTATAATGATTCTAGAAAATTATCATAGAATTGGATAGATCTATGACAAAAATGATCGTCATAGAACTGCTTTGGCATGCGTGGTAGGGGGGCAGCCACGCTGGTGGTTGCTTTCGTTGGAGACGCTTTTCACGTGTACCTGCTATAGCCAGTTGCATTGGAGATGGTTCAGGTATGTGTCACCTTGTTATTGGATAATGTGTCCATCTCTGGTACTTGCACGTTTGAGGTTCTTAATGGTCCACGTGTCGGGCCCCTGTTGTTCCACATGTCTGTTTTCTATTAGCACATGTGTCGTGTTGTGGTTGGGTCACGTGTCATTTCTTCATTGGACCATGTGTCTTATTTTTATTGGTCCACATGGTCCTTTCCTATTCGACCACGTGTCACAGTGCTATCCGTCCATGTTTTGTTTTTTTATGCGGCCACGTGGCTTGTCGATTTCCTTCCATGTGTCAGATTTTTATTGGCCCACATGCCATGCCATGGCTATTTCATGTGTCATGCAATGGTTCATCCACATGTCATATTTTTATTTGATCATGTGGCCTGCCCAGGTTCTACCACATGCCCAACAATCAATTCATCATAAAAGTAATTCAAGATCGTCACTGCTGCACAGATTGACTACATAATTATTCAATGATGTCTACATAATTATTCAGCATGACAATCAAATACAAAAAATTACTGTTTACACATCAGCAGCAACCCGCTGATAGTTTCACCACATCAAACCAGCACACGAGTACACACATCAAACCACAAATGTTCACTGCGTGAAGCCAATAGAGTTGACGACTAAGAGTTACCAGAAGAAGAGTTGAAGCGCATGATGTCCTCATATAGCTTGTTGTACTCCTCCTATTGCTGTATCTTGAACTCCTCAAACTCCCTTTCAGTCTTTTCTGCCTTCCTCTTTAGTTCATCCACTTGTTCAACGAGGTTAGTAGAACTTTCCTGTTCAGCAATAAGCTAGTCCCGAAACATTCTCTCCGCCAATGGATTATGGGGTTGTTTGGATCTTGGTCACACATAGCCAAACTGTGGCGAGTTGTGGCAGTGGCGGGGTTTTCATCCGCCACACTCTTGTGGCTCATTCTCTACTGAGTAAAGCTATGGTAGCCTCATTTAAGTCAGCAACCAAACAACTGCTCTGGTTCCCGTGGCGAGCCACAGTTTGTGGTGTGGTGGCCGGTGGCCCTCAACCAAACATCCTCTACATAAGCACAACGCATAGGTACTAATATAGATTACATACTACAAAATTCAAGCAGTAAACAAGAGGTTATAGATATGGATTACATAAGCATAATGCATAGGTATTGCAACTTCAAAATTAAATGATGATGCCAAATTTAGGGCCCCTTTGGTTCATAGGATTTCCAAAGAAAAAATGTAGGAATTTGTAATCCTATGGAATCAGCACCGTAGAGGCCTTGGATTCATAGGAAGAAATGGGAGAAGGAAAACCATAGAAAAGTTTCCTATCCATCAACTTTCATAGAAAAACAAAGGAAAAAACATCCAGTGAAACCTCATTGTATTGGTTTCCTATGTTTTTATAGTACAAAACCAAACACCCCTTCTAACAAAATTTCTCTATTTTTCATTCCTCTGTTTTTCACATGCATTCCAATCATATTCCTGTATTTTTTTCTATTCCTACGTTTTTTCGATCCTACGTTCAAAAGGGGGCCTTAGGCTCCTACCACTATTGCTTCTATTAACAGTGCACATGAGTTTCTATTTATACAAAGGCTAGAGTAACAATAAAACACAACCATCACTTACAAATGATTGTAGCTATACAACATAGGAGCGAGATCCTATAGCCTGGTGGCACTTCACTTTTGCATGGTTTTGCTTGCTCTTCTTAGATCCATGAGTCAACTCTCCAGGTCATGTTGACTTCACTCTCTTGGACTGCCTTCGTCTAGGACTGATATCAGCGCTGCCTTTTGTCCTACTGGCGGAGCCTCCTCTATGACTTTTTTTGAACAAGACACTGAAATTGGAGAAATAAATTTAAGCAGGAAGCATGTACAAATTGCATTGCTATCCATTGCATTGCTATCTGCACCACCCCCACCCCACCCCGGCCTCTCCTGCCCGAACTCAATACAATGTAGAACAAGCACCTCAACGGCAAGGGCCACTGACTCATCTTGTAAATCTGAATATGTTTCATCTGTATAACTAAATCCCTCAACAACCACCCCTAGTTCTTCCAGCTTCCTATGATTCTTTGTGACTTGTGCCTCCCGCTCTCGTTCAAAAGAAGTTAGTGGCTATTCATCTAGATTACAAAAGTATTTATTAACTAAAGCTTCTAGCGAATGTCAACATAACAGAGAGCAAGAGTATGCAAATAAGCATCTAACTAGTAACTACAGCTTATACGGAAGTCATTAATCCAATAAAGCACATGTCAGCTACACTCAATTATAGGAAATATGCAACACCATCGCTATCTACGTATCCTAGGTTGAACCACTACAATACAACACACTTCATAAAAGGAATTTGGGTACCTCTTCCTTCGTGTACACTGGCTACGCTTCATCGTTGGCACAGCCGTCATGTCATCATGGTCGTGGAACTAGTGCGACCAGCGTTGACAAAGGGGTACCAGATCTAGCTCCGACTAGGGTTTGGATCTAGCTAGTCATGACAGGTGCCCAAGTAGGGGATTTGGATTTGGCGTATACCATCATTGAGGCGGTCCTTCCGCCATCAGCTGACCTGCTATCAATGAATCGAAGTGGATCTAGCTCTGGCTAGGGTTTGAAAAGCTATGAGAGAGGGTGCGGTTAGAGAGTGGAGATTGATGAGTCGAGCTGTTGTGCCGATGGCGCCTAAGGTTCGGAGATGGTGGCAGAGGGGGCGGCTAGAGAGTGAAGAGGAAGGCCATGGGGCTAGGATTTTGGAGCAGGAGGAGAGACGGTGGAGGCTAGAGGATGGAGATGGAGGTAGAGGCAGAGGCGGAGGCAGAGACGATGACTCCTTGTGCATTTATGTGGCCATCATGGTACCACAAATGCCCTTGTCTAAAATCGATAGCAAGGTAAACCTAATTTCTGCATGGAGGGCTAAAGAGAGACATCTAATTTTTGGTGCGTGTTGGCGGCACTGCTCGGCGCGGTGCGAAATTTTCACCGAAAATCAAATTTTCGCACAGGTAGATCTTTTCATCTATTCAGGGCCCACCAACACTGCAAAATGGAATCCTAAGAAATGGACAAAAGAAACTCAAAAACTTATGGCTCCTTTGGAATGGAGGAGAAACAGGAATTTCGAAGGATCCAAATCCTATAGGAAAAAATCTTATGAAGCCCTTTGGACCGGCAGCTCCAACGGGAACCTTGGCTCCAGCTCATGCAAGTTCGCGTCTGAATGAAGGTGGGCGGCAGCCAGGGCTGATGCAGCCCTGTGGCAAAGGCCAAGCATCACAACCTCCTAGATCCACGTCGGCAGAGCATGGACGCGCTCAAGGAAGTTTGGCCCCACCGGCAGCACGAACGCGTAGTTCAGCTGCTCCATGACGGCTGAAAGAGCAAGAATAAGAAAACCGTACCAATTAATAAGGTGTGGTGCCACACAAAACAAGAAGATACAGTAATGACAAAGCTTTACCAGCGAGCTGCACCTACGCTTAACCCACGACGGCTACAACCATGGCCGTCTAACTATCGGCTACGGCTAGTGCCATCTACACAGCAAAGAGGCACGACTGCAGCTGCTCCACCTCCTGGTTCTCCATGCGGAGAGCCTGCCTGGTCACGTCTAGGTCCCACACCATCATCTCCTCCCTTGGATGCTTCTCCACTAACATGGTTCAAGCTTGAAGAACAAGGTACTAGGGAGGAGGTGGCGAGCAGGAAAGGTGAGTTCGCAAGGATATAAGGCAACTGTACTGACTCCCCTGTTTTCCTCTGTTTTTATAGCAGGGGACGTGCATGGTTGATGGACCTAAATTCCGACAGATGTTGGGCGAGAGCAGGAGGTAAGGCAAGGCCACATCTCCATGATCTCTAGGGAGCACGCCTTCCGAGAAATATGCATCGAGAAATGAGCCCCCAAAATGGAGCAGCCAAATAGCTGTTCATATTTTACTACACTCACAAGAAAGTCCAGATGCGGCACATTTGATCTCATTGAACACTATACAGTATAGAGCTGTGAGTAAAACTATTGCCAATGGAGTGCACTCGGTCGCAACATTTGTATCAGTAGTAGTAGTAGTCATGAGTGGCTTTGATCTGTCTTGAACCCAACTCGTCTTATTTTTGTGTATTTGATAAGATTTGTTGAACTTGCAAGAACCATGCATCAAAGATAATTTTATTCAGAATTTGGTTTTAATAATTTGATGCATGCCTCATAGTCTGCCCTTCGACTGTCGTGACTGCTTGGATTAGACCGCACTGTCTATACTTTACAGGATCACACAAGGTCTGGCCATCTAAAATCTTGACTACCCGAACGATGTGCTCCTTCATTCCCACATAGGCAAGTGCGCGTGGGTGACGTCAACAGCCTATTACAGCAGGGGACATCACCTCTAGGCCTGTCACATTGACTGGACGGGGTGAAGCCCCACCGCCCACCCACGCAAACATCTTGGTCGTGGGGTGGTCGATGGCCCCCAAACTATAGCAGTAGAGAAAAGGGCACGAGAGGGAAGGTTATCCCTGCTGCCTTCTCTCTCTAGAGCTATTGATTCCATCCCAAAGCTTTTGTCTTCCAGCCTACTGTGCCACCGATGCCTCCTGCTAGGACCATGGCGGACTGGATGAGGTCGTCTATTGATAGGGCTGAGTTTGACCAGTTGTGAGAGGGGGGTGATCCCAAAGGCCACCGAGGAGCTCGGGTGGAGAGTCCTAACCAGAAGCGAAGTGGAGCCGAGACCGAAGGAAAATGACGTCATCTCTTTCATCCCTTTCTCCCTTCTTGGGTTCGGGCTACCGGTGCACCCCTTACTAAGGTGGTTGCTCTACTACTATGGGCTCTGCCTCCATGACTTAACCCCAGAGGGGATCCTCCACCTCTTGGTCTTCATCATGTTGTGTGAGGGTTTCTTAGGAATACCTACCCATTATGATTTATGGTGGTTTCTTTTATGGGTGGTTCCGTCAGCGTCCTCTTGGCACTATCATTATCCGATGGGGGGCGCCTCGATTGAAGTTTGTCTAGAATTGGAGGAGCGCTACCTAAGCCTTGACCGCCACTATGCCACATACCTAGATTGGGAGCATAGGTGGCTCTACATCCCCAACAATGAGCAGTCATCGCTGTCGACTTTTTCTCATGATCGGCTGCGTCCTGACATGCTAGAATCATGGTCAAGGCCGCCAACCCTATTGGAACCACAACATTTTCGCTTATTGCTGGATGCGATCGAGGATTTGAAGGACCAAGGACTGACGGCACCAAGGGTGATCTGTACCTTCTTCAGCCATCGGGTCCTCCCCTTGAAGATGAGGGGCCAACCCTAGTGGGAGTTCTAGGGCGAGATAGACCCAACAATCGAGTCGAGCATCCCCATCTGCTTGGAGGTGGTAGAAGATCTAATCATGACAACTATTAGAGTGTCCACACAGGATTGTGGCGACGGGGAGGCCCCGGATCCCTTCCACATCGGCAATCCTTGTCCAACAGATGGACTTCTCATCGGCGTGGTCTCTGACCCACCACCAGTTCCCCCCTTTGAAGGTGGATCATCATTGTATGGCTATTCATGTTGTTTATCTTCATTTAACTATGCGAGCAATGCTCATACTAGTTAGTATGTGTTCATGCTGTTTAATTTAACAAGTTTTGGAATGTGCCTACTTTCTCAACAGGTGAACGTGGGCATGATGGCGTCCCAAGCCTCGTTGGCCCTGGAGCCCGGTTCTTTGTCTGCGGTCATGATTAAAAAGCATCCCCACGAGGCATCCACCAATGGGGGCAGCCACCCATGATTCTGTGCCATGCTATGCTGGTCAGTTTAGTATAAGTTGTTTGCATTCTCAATCTGATCGCTCTCACCCTTATCCTATATGGGCTTGAACTTGGATTAAATTGTGCAGCACTTTCTCCATGACGGTGCCATCCCTGGTCATGGGGCTTCCCCCCTGGTGTTGCTGAAGAGTCATCCCATCACTGCTCGCCGCCATCAAGACCATGTGTCCCGGCACAACCCTCTAGTTCTGAAGTGGGCAAATCGTCAAAAGAGCGTGAATACTCAGACGACGCAGACTACCATCAATTATTGAAGGATTACCACAAGGTCCAAGCATTGTTGTCATCATCCAGGCTGAACGCTGAGATGTTGCATGGTGAGCTGGGCGCCGCACACGACACACTTCAAGTTTATGAGAATGAGGTCTTCCAGGCATGAGCCAACTGGGCGATGGTCAAGGAGTTGCCCCATAACATGATGAACCTTCTTATGGAACTGAGGAGGTAGGTCCTCACCCTATAGCTGTGCGCGCAAGCCGCCTATGATGCAGCCTTCCCTATGAAAACAACGGACAATCTGATCACTTGTAGAGGAGCGCCTCCGAGCTCTGCCCGTCCGCCTTCGAGCCATGGTGACCGAAGCCATTTGTCACGGGGATGCCACAGTGCTGGTTGTTGCCTAGCTTCAAATTGGCATATTGTTGAACGTCCGGGTGGCGGAGCAGGGTTTTCCACCAGGATCGATGGACGATGACATCACCGATCTGGTCGAGAGTTTGAGCCGGCCGCCAACACCATCTTACCGAAGGTGGACATGGAGCTGATCCTGCATGCCAACCTCGACCCTATCTGTGGGATGTATTAGTAGTATTAGTAGTCATGAATAGGCTTGATCTATGGGACGCCCTTGTGAATATGTGAACTCTTATTTGCATGTTGTATTAGGTGTTGAACTTTTGTTCACTCTCATCCCCTTCCCTCATCAGATAGCATTGCATCAATCGCCCACCTTCTGGTTCCCCCCTTCCCTCACCCGTTTGAATTTCCTAGCTTTCTCACTCACAACTTTTCCCCTAACCACATCCCTCTATGATATTAGATGAAATAACGTTTACCTATTTCTTGTAAACCATATGTTCGCTTGATAGTCTGAGCATCGTAAATTTGAACAGGCCGAACATGTAACTCTTGTACTCAGCTATGAGTAGAACTTTTGCCTAATCGGCTGTGCTACAAACAGGAGCTGCACCATCTATGACTGCATGCATGAAGTAGTACAATATTGGATTCCTAAAGCGATAGCTTCAAACACAGTCGAGGGTGTGTAGATGATCAGAACCTATGAAACCTTGTAGCCATCTCTAGCTAGCTGCTGCCCCTTAGCTGCAGTGAGCCTACGACTGCATGGAATGGACTACACTATATACTTCACTAGATGACAGAAGGTCCAACCATCTAAAATATTCACTACTAGGATAGTAGTAGTAATGATGAACGTCACGCAGTCATGTCAGAAGCCTATTCTAGCCCTGGCATCCCTATGTGTTCAAAGCCTAGCCTCACTCCCCCTTGCATTGCCAAAAGCACTGGCCTTACACTACCTCGCAAAGTCCCCACCTCCGCCTCTCCATCGGTTCCCATGAAGGCTGTCCCCATGAAGCGCTCTAGGTCCTCCTCGAGGAACCGTGGCTGGGCTCTAGTCCATGCTTCCTCCAATGTGCTGGCGCACCTTGCTTCGATGCCTATTCATACCCTTCTTGACAACTAGTACCCATCGCGCTCCCACATGCCATCTCCTAGGCTACCATTTGTCTCCTAGTCACCCACGACGACAATGTTGATGCCACCGACATCGATGGTTCACTCACCACTGCTGCTTCTGGTGTGGTCCACCTCACCGTCGTCGCAGGCACCATCGTGGTCCCACACACTGTCCCCTAGGTTGGCATTGGTCTCCCCGTCGCCCACAATGATGACGTTGACACCACCGGCATCGGTGGTTCACTCGCCACCGCCGCTCCCGGTGCGGTCCACCTTGCCATCATCGGTGGCACTGTCGTGGTCGAGCTCGCCATCGTCGGATCTGCTCCCGGTGCCCCAAGGTGGGAGTGGGTCTCCTACAACATCACGGTCCTGCTCACCATCTGTTGAGGACATGTCCAAGGGCTCTATAGAGGTGGCCCCATCGTGGTCCAACTCGCCTTCGTCGGATCGGCTCTTGGCGCCCCATGGTAGGAGCTGGTGAAGTGATCCTCCGGTTTAACATGGTGGAGAGGTTTGTTGGTTTCAACCCAGGTTGGTTTACCTTGCAGGCGTTGGATTTTGATCGTGCCTGTTGGTACCCTTGTTGCTTAGAGCTTTGGGATGGCACCGCTCATTGAATTAATTAGTAGTATCAAGTCTTGTAAACTTTTATAGTTAGGACAAGTATGCTGCTTGGTGCTCATTACTACTATGAAGTTATGTTAATCATCTGTAGTTAGAACTAGTATGTTTATGTAGTAGTTGTAAGACTAGTGTGGCACATTTCTCCTCTTATTATGGTCGATGAAGGCATGGTTATGTAGTCTAAACTTGTATCGTTGTTGTACTCCACATATATATATGAAGTCTGGTTTGATGTTATGTTATCTTTCTAGTAGCACTGCTCTCCTCTTATTATGCATGTAGCCATGCCTAGCTCTACAAAACCAACCCAGGAATAGGTGCCTAATCTTTTATGCCACCAGAGCATAGTCTGGCCATGTTGTATTAGACGAGGCCAGTCCATATATTAGGTGTCTAGCCAGCTCTTTTATCTTGGACATGCAAAATCAACAACCAAAGGACAGTCCACCCCCTCGTTTTACCACAGTCTAGACATGCAAAAAATGGCACAGAAGCAGAAGGGCAACAAGATGAGTTAGGCGATGGTTTGAACTTAGTTAATTGTGGTATGTATCTAGATGTCAATAAAGCTGATGTATCTCAATTTGTAATTGGCAGTCCGCTTGTTTATTCGATGTTTATATTAGTTTGTTCATTTCATCGTAATGTTGTTCACTGTTCAAAGAAAGCCATTACCCATGCGCCCTCATCAAAAGCACATTCCAAAATACATGAAAACCACTCAAAAATAGTTAAAACCGCCATTATATTGATTCCTAATTCCAAATATTTATCTGGGTACATGAGGCCATTCAAAATAGACCAAAAGTGCACTAGAACGCACCCGCCATTGTACTACTACTACTTAGTACTAGACCTACTGCTACTGTACTAATTAACTAAACCTACTGATCGACGTCACTGCCCCCACCGTCGCCATTGTCGCTGCCCTCCTCATTGTCCTACTCCGACGAGGAGTCATCCTTATCCTCCACGATCGTGTTGGGGGATGGAGGGTTGAGCCTCCGCTTCTTGTTGTGCGGCATGGGGCCGAACCCTAGTGGAATGGTCTTAGTGCTGTTGTCCACCTCCTCCTCCTTCTCCTCATCCTCTGCTGCCTGCGACGCCTCCTCCTCATCATCATCGGTGAGCTCCTCCACACGCTCAGGGCTCAACATCGGTTGATTCACCTCATCGCCGTCCTTGTCTTCATAGTCGGTGGAAAACTTGCTGAATGACCAGTGCCCCTAAAAGCATCTAGGCCCCTAGTTGGGTTTTAGTGATTAATGACAATACATAATTACTATGACTAACGTGTGTTTTGCAGAGGCAATTAAGTTAGGTCATGGTAATAGAGATTGATTGAGCAATCATGGTTGTCATGCCCCTATGATGGAAATCATTTTGGTTTTCAAAGGATGGATGACAAGGTTAAGGATGGACTAGTTCTAAGTGTCGTTTGGAGTTGAAGAGACACTTAGAGTAGTTTAGGACTTTGTTTTTCCTTTGGTCGTACTATTAAGGGGGGTATGGACAGGTAGCTTGACCTAGATGAGTCAAGTGGGTTAGGTGTGGTGCACACTTGTCTAATCTAGCACTAGGTAGCTCCTAAAAAGCCCTTAGATCATTTGGAGAAAACTTCATTCACATATAATTGAGAGTTGGAAGTGAATGAAGGGTCAAATGCTGACCAAATGCTGGCTCCGGTGTGATCGGACGCTGACGCAGAGTCCGGTCTATTCGTTTGATCAAGGTGAAATTGTCTGGTGTGACCGGACGCTGAGAGGTGAGTGACCGGACACTGGGTGCCAGCGTCCGATTGACTCCAGTAAGGTTCCAGAGAGGGAAATCATGACCGGACGCTTCTAGAGTCTGGTCACAACTTAAACACTAGGTTTCAGGGAGAATTGATCGGAGCGTCCGGTCACCCTGTAGAGGCACATAACGGTTCATTTTGAACATGGGTGTATAAATACTTCCTCCATTCGTGTGATGGGGCACTTTTGCTCATTCCAACAGCTGAGAAACACCCTTGAGAGTGCCAAGAAGAGCAAGGTCCTAGTGAGGTGATTGAGATTTGAGAATCCAAGAGTGAGACCTCATTAGTGAAAGGAAGAGTAGCAAAGTGTGCATCCACCCTTCTCATTAGTCATGTCATGGTCAAGTGAGAGTTCATGCTTGTTACTCTTGGTGATCGCCATCACCTAGATGGCTTGGTGGTGATTGGGAGCTTGGTGATTATCCGGCGGAGCTTGTGGATGACCCAACTCAAGTTGTGAGCGGTTGTGGGTGATTCACCGTGATAGAGTGTCAAAGAATCCACCTGTAGAGAGCACTTGATCCTTGCGCGGATCAAGGGGGAGCTACACCCTTGCGCGGGTGCTCCAACGAGGACTAGTGGGGAGTGGTGACTCTCCGATACCTTGGCAAAACATCGTCGTGTTCCTCCTTCTCTCTTTACTTTGAGCAATTCAATTCTTGTCTTTACATTCATAGAATTGCCATGCTAGAGTAGGATTAGAACTTAGGTTGCAAGACTTTTTGTGCAGTAGAACATTAGAAACACTTTCTAGGCACAAGGGGTGAAGTTGGGCTAACCATAGGGTTTTATTATTGCAAAGAAATTTAGAATTAGCCCAATTCACCCCCTCTTGGGCATCTTGATCCTTTCAACCCCATTGCTCAATCTACGTGCCACCACTGAGTAGGGATCGGCTAGTGAGTAGGGATCAGAGGAGGTGATGTGATCTGTACTGGTATGTATGTATGAGAGAATACCCCAGTCGGTGGTGCTCTCTACAGCCTACTAGTCATTTTAAAGAGGAGAGCCAAATGGTTGCTGTCCCACATGACACGATGATGGAGGCTTCACGATGGTTGGCATCCCTCATTTCACGTTTTGACTCCTAGGATTGGAAACAGTGTACACTCAATGCACCCGATCGCCTGCCCACCCGGTAATCTGAACCATGTCGTCAATGCAAGTTCCCACACCAGTTCGTAGAGGGTATTTAGAGAACTCCTACTATAACTGCCGCTTGGCTGCCTCCCCTGCAATCAATGCATGTCGTGCCACTCTGCCTCTCAGCCCTCTGGCTCACTACCGACCACACGACTTAGCTCCATCCATGCCAGGAATCATGTCGCTGACGGCACTCCCAACCGATGTGCAAATTGAGATTGCCAGCCACCTCGCTGTGACCTCGGATCGGCCCATGCATGACCTCTGCAGCCTATGGGGAACTAGTTCGTCCATGCACCGCATCTACGGTGACCCCATCATTGGTCAGCGTCTGGCACTAGATCGGGCCAGACGCAGGAGGACGAGGGCTGACCCCGTCAACTACTACGCCTGCCTTGCTAGCCTAACCCAAGTTAGCAACCCAAAGGCTTGCTTCCTCACTGGGATACAAACCATATTCATGGAAAAGCATAGCCCCCAGCCATGCCTCGATGATCTCACCCGTGTCACCGATGGCGGGCACAATCTGGCGGCCTGTCTGGTCACCATATTGCTCTATAGGCACAATGGCGGTGCCGACAACGACGACACTGTGAGGTGATGCATGAGACAGGTTGAGGGTGAGGAAGAATCGAGGGTGGCGGTAGTGGGCAGCGACAACCATCCCAATGAGTAGGTGGTTAAGCAACAAGGCGTGTGTGCTGTACTGCCGCACGGTCGTCAAGGTGATCTACAATACGATGTGGGGACGGTTGTCGCTGTCGTCGCCAGCATAGGTGCGCGGCAGTCTTCCTTGCATAGGCGGCGCTTGTGGCGATGCAGACGTATGGGTAGGAAGGGTTGTGTATTACAGCGAGGACTGTAGGCTTCATCAAGAAATCCATTTTTTTGAATGGGAATTTGGAATAAGAGACTAGTCCTTTCACTCTCTAAAATGCAGTGTATTCTGGCATTTGAAATTTATCCTCAAATATAGTGTATTCTACAGCTTTTGATTTCCTATTGTTTTTGCTTTTCTGTTGTTTTGTTTCAATTATATTTGTTTCCTTATTGAACGAAAGTACTAGTACGAAACATGTTTTCTTGTATAACGTGAGATGTGTCCGGCCCAGTCACATTTACAATGCTCAGACTTTCTTGCATGTGTAGTAAAATTTGAATAGCCATGTGGCTCCTCCGTTAGGCATTAGATCAATGTGAGACCGGATTAGATGAATTCCATATGCATGTTTACCACACTATAGATTAGAAAGAGAACTAGGAAAAAACCTACAGGCAAAACCAACCAATAGGGGCTAGAAACTAGCTACCAAATGACCCCTGGTTCAGTAGTAGTAGTCATGAGTGGCTTTGATCTGTGTTGAACCCAACTCGTCTTATTTTCTTGCCTGCTTTAGTCTTTAGTCTGTGTTGAACCCAACCCCTGGTTCAATAAGGAAAATCATCCCCCTCAAAGATGGACCTCCTCTTATCTTTGAGGGGAATGATTTTCCTTATTAGAAAATCCACATGGAGGCATACTTAGAAGCTCTAGATGTTAGAATACTTAGAGCCGCCCCACAAGGTTTCCCAAAACCCTAGGATGCCACACACCTACAAGGCGATGAGGTGAATTACGAAAAATAGAATGCAAAGGCTCGAAACACCATCTTTAGAGCCCTTTGCAAAGCTGTGTTTAACTGGGTGAGGAACCACAAAGACGCCCATGCACTATGGTCGGATATTTGTGCGCTCCATGAGGGAACAAAGAGCGAGCATGAGGAACGCTATCATCTTGTCATGAAAAAGTTAAATTCATTTGAGATGCTTCCTAAAGAGAGTGCTAATGAAATGTACTCACGCTTGAATGTTCTTGTACCGGAAGTTAATGGGCTTGGACTTACTCGAATGCAACCATCCGATGTTGTAAGAAAAATCTTGAGTGTCCTCCCCATTGACAAATATGGGCATATTGTGACCGTGCTTCATCAAGGTGATCTTTCCACCGCTACACCAACACAAATCTTTGGAAAGATCAATGCTCATGAGATGTACATGCACATCACACCACAAGATGGCTCAACCTCTACTAAGAAGAAAGACAAGGACTTAGCATTCAAAGCTAGCCAACAGAAGGGCAAAGCAAGGCTTGAGTATGAGAGCTCAAGTGATGATGAAATTGATGATGCAAGTCTTGCTCTCATGGTGAGAAGAACCGCCAAGATGCTAAAGAAGCTTAACAAGAGTGGCATCATGTTTGATGGCAAGAAAAAGAAGTTCTTCACTAGCTCTAGAAGAAAGCCAATCTCAGAGATGGATTGTTACAATTGTGGAGAACTTGGTCATCTAGCACACCAATGCACAAAGACCAAGAAAGACAAGTACAAGGGCAAGAAAGATTATTCAAGTAATGAAGAAGAAGATGAGAAGAAGAAAAACAAGCCATACAAGAAGAAGGTTGGCAAGAAGAAGGACTTCCACAAGAAAGTCATGTTCTTAGGACCTCCCAACAAGAATAGGCCTAAGAAAATTTGGGTAGCAAAGTCACTTGTTGAGAAGGTGATGTGCCCTCAACAAGTTTGGGTTCCTAAAGCTTGATCTCTTGTGTGTAGGTGAACTACAAGACCGGTGGAAGTCATTGGGTAATTGATAGTGGTTGCACACAACATATGACCAGTGATCCTCGTATGTTCACCTCACTAGATGAAGAAATAGATGGACAAGAAAGAATCATATTTGGAGATAATTCAAAGGGAAAAGTCAAAGGATTGGGCAAAGTGGCAATATCAAATGACCATTCAATCTCAAATGCGCTATATGTTGCTTCATTAAGCTTCAACTTGCTATCCGTTGGACAATTGTGTGATCTTGGCTTTCAATGCCTATTTACCGAGAAGGAAGTTGTTGTATCTAAGAAGGATGATGATCAAGTGATATTCAAGGGATTTAGATACAACAACCTATATCTAGTGGACTTTACCTCCGAAGATGCTAATTTGAAGACTTGCCTATTCACCAAAACAACTCTTGGGTGGCTATGGCATAGAAGACTTGCTCATGTTCGGATGAGCTCACTCAAGAAGCTAATGAAGAATGATTTGGTGAGAGGGTTGAAGGATGTGAAGTTTGAAAAGGACAAGCTTTGTAGTGCATGTCAAGCCAGCAAGCAAGTTGCAAATACTCATCCAACAAAAGCTTTCATGTCAACCACAAGAGTGCTAGAACTCCTTCACATGGACTTATTTGGACCAACAACACACAAGAGTTTGGGAGGAAATCTTTATTGTCTTGTGATTGTTGATGACTATTCAAGATACACATGGGTATTCTTCCTTCATGACAAATCTGAAGTTGCATCATGCTTCAAGAAGTTTGCCAAGAGAGCACAAAATGAGTTTGAAGTGAAGCTCAAGAAGATTAGAAGCGATAATGGGAAAGAATTTGACAACACAAATATAGAAGCTTATTGTGATGAAGTTGGGATCAAGCATGAGGTCTCCGCAACATATATTCCTCAACAAAATGGTATAGTTGAGAGAAAGAACCAGACATTGATCACACTAGCAAGAACAATGCTTAATGAGTACAACACTCCCAAAGCTCTATGGGCAGAAGCTATCAACACCACATGCTATGCATCCAACCGCCTATTCCTTCAAAAGTTTCTTGGCAAGACACCTTATGAGTTGCTCAATGGGAAGAAGTCGGACGTCTCCTTCTTTAGGGTGTTTGGTTGCAAATGCTACATCTACAAGAAGCGGCAACACCTAGGGAAGTTTCAAAGATGTTGTGATATTTGTTTTCTTGTTGGTTACTCATTAATGTCTAAAGCATATAGAGTATTTAATCATGCCACCGGCTTGGTTGAAGAAACATATGATGTGGAATTTGATGAATCTAACGGCTCCCAAGGAGCACATGAGAATCTTGATGATGTAGGTGATGAACCATTGAGGGAGGCCATGAAGAAAATTCCGGTTGGAGACATCAAGCCTAATGATGATGAAGATGATGTACAAGTGATCAATCCACCTTCTTCATCAAATGTGTCACAAGATGGTGAAAAAGATGGGAGAGTAGAAAATGAAGATACTCATGTCTCCCATGAGCAAATGGTGACACAAGCACATGATGTTGATGCTCCACAACCTCCCCCTCAAGTGGTTGATAGAAGAAATTCACCTCTACTACAAGCTCATCCACAAGATCTCATCATAGGGAGTCCATCAAAGGTAGTAATGACTCGCTCTCAAAAGCTTGCTTCGTTTATTGAACATCACTCTTTTGTCCCTTGCTTTGAGCCTACTAAGGTAGAAGAAGCTCTTCAAGATTCAGATTGGATAAACACCATGCTTGAAGAGTTGAACAACTTCACCCACAATGAAGTGTGGACTCT
Source organism: Miscanthus floridulus (assembly GCF_019320115.1). Lineage (NCBI taxonomy): Eukaryota > Viridiplantae > Streptophyta > Magnoliopsida > Poales > Poaceae > Miscanthus > Miscanthus floridulus. The sequence goes on along the minus strand of NC_089580.1, from coordinate 117,913,661 downwards.
TGAAGAGCGACCATAAGGTGCAAGAGTCATTGGAACAAAGTGGGTGTTCCGCTACAAGCAAGACGATCAAGGCGTTGTTGTGAGGAACAAGGCAAGACTAGTTGCAAAGGGGTTCTCTCAAGTTGAAGGTTTGGATTTTGGAGAGACTTTTGCACCGGTTGCAAGACTAGAAGCCATTCGTATCCTCCTTTCATATGCATCACATCATGAAATGAAACTATATCAAATGTATGTGAAAAGTGCATTTTTAAATGGCTTTATTAATAAACTAGTCTATGTTGATCAACCTCCCGGGTTTGAAGACCCTAGATATCCTAATCATATTTATAGGTTGTCCAAGGCATTATATGGGCTTAAGCAAGCCCCAAGAGCTTGGTATGAGCGCCTTCGGGACTTCCTCATTGAGAAGTGCTTCACCATTGGGAAGGTCGACACCACACTATTCACCAAGAAACTTGATGGACATATCTTCATTTGTCAAGTGTATGTTGATGATATCATCTTTGGATCATCAAATGAAGATTCTTGCAAAGAGTTTGGTGAATTGATGTCAAAAGAGTTCAAGATGTCAATGATTGGAGAGCTTACATTCTTTCTTGGTTTTCGAGTCAAGCAAATGAGAGAAGGGATTTTCATCTCTCAAGAGAAATATACAAATGATCTTCTCAAGAGATTCAAGATGGATGAATGCAAGCCAATCAAGACATCAATGCCAACTAATGAAAATCTTGACCTAGATGAGGGAGGTAACACGGTTGATCAAACTCTCTACCGCTCTATGATTGGTAGCTTGTTATATTTAACCGCATCTAGGCCCGACATCATGTTTAGTGTGTGTATGTGTGTAAGATTTCAAGCTAATTCTAAGGAAACTCATTTGATTGTCGTTAAAAGAATCCTTAGGTATCTTAAGCACACACCAAGCATTGGCCTTTGGTATCCCAAAGGAGCTATATTTGAATTAGTTGGCTATTCCAATTCGGATTATGCTGGTTGCAAAGTTGATAGAAAAAGCACATCCGGAGGGTGCCATTTGCTTGGTAGATCACTTGTGTCTTGGTCCTCCAAGAAATGAAATAGTGTGGCTTTGTCCACCGTAGAATCGGAATACATTGACGTAGGTGCTTGTTGTGCTCAAATACTTTATATGAAACAAACTTTGCTAGACTATGGTGTAGTTCTAGAAAAAGTACCTCTTTTGTACGACAATAAAAATGCGGTAAAACTTGCAAATAATCTGGTTCAACACTCTCGCACCAAGCACATAGATATCCGCCATCACTTTCTTAGAGATCATGTTGCAAAGAATGATATTTCATTAGAAGGTGTAAGGACCGAGGATCAATTAGCGGATATCTTCACTAAACCGCTAGATGAGGTGACTTTTTGTCGATTGCGGAATGAGCTCAATGTGCTTGATTTTAGTAACTTCACTAAAAAATGACCTTGTGTTGTCCCTCGCATTGCATTGTAATATACAACATGTTTACTTTGTGGTAATGCATATAGGGCTTGTCTAACATGGTTAAGATAACCGCCGAAAAGCGAGTGAAGAAGCTTAACCTTGGATCAAACTTGACAAGCAACTAGATTTACTTTCAAGTATTGCATTGTGTATGCATGAATGTTGTTTTGTCATTTCTCTTCAATCACCCTTTTATTGCCTATTTTCTTAAAAAGAATTATAGCCTAAGGCCAAATACTTTGAAAAAATTGAGGGTTTGAGAGAGGTCACTCACATCAGTCCCAATTGGTGTTTATTTGGATCTTATTGAAGTTGGGACTTGATTGGCAATAGGCAGCGTGAAGGAACTTTAAAGATTTGCTCGAAAAGAGTGATCGGACGCTGCACCGGACTCTGATGTCTAGCGTTCGGTCAGTTCACAGGAGGTGAACCTTGCTGCAAGGAGTGACCAGACACTACTGTCTAGAGTCCGGTCAGAAGGCGTTCCTGCATCCGGTCGATCGAAGATGATGAAGACAAGTTTGCCAAATTCTGGCTGTGTCCGGTCAGTGGTGATCGAACGCATCCGGTCACAATTCCAGGGGTTTTGGACCTCTCTAGAATCGACCGGACTCTGGGTGGTAGCGTCCGATCGTTGCCACCGGAGCGTCCGGTCAGTAGAAATCGTGCGAGTTCAGGACTTCTTCTTCGTTTCCTTTTCTATCTCGCTGGGGGCTACCATATAACCGCCACGCCGCGCATAGACCTTACCCGCATCCACCGTGCATCCTTCGATCCTGAGCTGCCGACCTCGTCGCTACCGCCAGCGATGTTGCTCGATCGCGCCATGCTCCAGCACCGCCGTACCCCGAGCCGCCGCACCCTGCTCACATTGTGCCCGCATAGCTGCTCGCTCACGCAGTGCCCTAGCGCCATCGTGCTCGTGCCCTGCTCCAGCGCCGCCGCACCGCCAACTTCACCAGCATCGCCACCAGAGCCCTACCTGAACCCTAGCCATCAATTCACCGCGTAGTGCCAACCCTAGCCTCACATTGCCTCCCAATGGTTCCCCGATTGCCGTTCCTCTTCTTTTCGGATCACCGATTTGTCATGTAGAAAAGCCCTCATTTCCAATTTTGTATCTATTGCTTGCTTCTTAGAATTTCGTGTCTCTAGATATATTATACTTATTCATATATCCGATATATTCTAACGTGTAGCGAGTCGGTGTTTCTAAGGTCATCTTGGCAGTTGTCAGTCAACTCGGGGCCAAGCTCGTGAGTACAGATCAAGGCCAAGCCTCGAAAGTGATAGTTGGCAGTTGATCTTTGTTAGAGGCAGCAGTTAGTTTCAGATGGCTCATGTCAAGAATGCCGGTGGTGGTCCAGGTGATGAGGATCCAAGGCGTCCACCTCGCTTGCCTACTGACACAAAAGGCAACGCGACGAAGAAGCTCACAACAAAGAAGCGCAAGTATCTAGATGCTAACACAATGAGAGCAGCCACAGTTGCAGCCACCACAGAGCGTGCAGAGGTAGGAGGTGCTAGGAGTGGCATAGTCATTGCAGATCAGCTATCACCAAATCAGAGGGCCGCTCTCCAGGAGGTTGAGCATCGTCATGGTGGTCCAGCTAGGACAGCCATGGTTGGAGGACGACATGTCGCTATTGATGATAGTCAGGCTTAGGGGGAGCCATAGCAGGAGCCACAGCTAGTAGAGCAGACTCAAGAGGGAGTGCAGTCTGAGGAGACAGAGCCGGCACCTCAGCCACAATTACGCCGCTCTGGTCATACTTGTACCCAGGTGACACCGAGGGCAGAGACACAGCGGAGGGGTTCTCATTCGCCACCTAGACCACAGGGTCCGCCTCCAGTGACTCACTTGGATTTGAGGGCCACCATGGCCAAGCAGGTGCAATAGCTCAGGTTTGTTTAGTTTGAGGAGTGGTTTCCGCCGAGGTAGGATGAGCGTGCATCAGAGGGTTTCTACACACCACTACAGGAGGATTTTTATCATGCAAATCTTAACAGTGGGGTTGTATTCAGATCACAGAGGGTGTGCAACATTGAGTCCATTGTAGCAGCAGCTAGAGAGCATATTCACCCTTACCTATCCTACTTGCTAGGGCTGACAGACTTACTTAGACAGATAGGCTTATATGTTCCATCTTGGGTCCATGAGTTCTATGCTACACTTTGGATTGACCCATAGCATAGATTTATATATTTTGCTTTTAGAGGCAAAGACTACAGGCTGATGAGCTTTAGGGTTAGAGAGATACTCAGGCTTCAGGAGTAGCCCATCTGGTTACATGAGGTGTGCTATGGATAGATAGAGCCTCCTAGATGCCCTCATGGCGGTCATGTGCCCCCTACAGATCTAGTTCGCCATTGCTTCATAGAGCCTTTTGGTGAGGGGTCGAGCAGGACACCTAGAGACCTCACTCCTACAGCTAGAGTGCTTGATGCTATTATGCGGAGGACCCTACTTCTGAGGATGGGATATCGCGAGGGCCTGACTCATATACAGTTATGACTACTGAACTCTCTGATGTAGCAGACTGTTTTTTATATTTAGGATCTCCTACTATCAGAGATGGAGGATACTATTGCAAAGGGGTTCAGAGGTCACCGACAGTTGCCCTATGCTCACTAGATTACATTCTTGATTCATACGGCAGTGACAGTGAGGCCTCCAGAGATGCTAGCAGAGTACAGTGGTGCTACTACAGAGTTCCCTGCATACAACATGACTCAGATGCTCGGCCATAGTGCAGTTAGGACACCTAGCGAGCCCCGCCATCGTCTAGAGGTGCCAAAGACTGTAGCTCAGTAGGATGAGACCATCATGGGCATAGCAGCTATAGAGGAGGAGCAGTTAGATGCTCAGCAGGAGGGGATGATCGAGAGCGACCCCAGTGATAGCTCAGATAATGACTACCAGGCTATCCCTCAGATGCCTCCACGATGACATGACAATGAGGCCGGTAGCTCCAGTTTAGCTCCACCTACATCACAGACAGACCACGCTCTACTTGCTATCCTTGAGCGAATGAGGCAGGATCAGGTTCGCTAGGCCTAGGAGACCACTGCTACTTTCGCATAGTTCCAGACTAGGTAGGATGAGTTTCGGCGATAGCAATAGGCTATACAGCAACAACAGCAGGCCATGCATCAGTAGTAGCTCCTCATGCAGCAGCAGCTCCTTGGATTTATGCAGCATGTTGTGATAGCTATTGGGGCTCCACCGACATAGCCTTCACCCTAGATCAGCCAGCCTGCCACCATTTCTACGACTCTAGCTCTATAGCTTAGTGGGCTTCAGAGTCAGGGATAGCCACCAGCACAGTTTCCTTCTCTTAAAGAGCAGGTGTCCCAGTGGTTTGCCTCGCCAGTGCTAGCCCCGTAGTTCACACCTTTTCAGATGAGCTTCACACCGACTCATACTTCCTCACTACTAGCGCCAAATACCACAGTTTCTAGGAGCCTTGGTGCTACCTTTAGTGAGTTGACAGGGTAGCCTACTCCACCATATCTACTTCTCCCAGGTCCTTCCATAGTTGCACCTATTACTGGGACTATAGAGATGCTCCCTTCTTCAGTTGCATCATTAGAGCCACCTGCTACAGTCATATCTACAGAGTCTCAGGCCGCATCAGTCCCTGATTTGACCTAGACCGCTTCAGCATCGCTTCCGGCTACAGAGGGTTAGATAGCTCCGAGCTTAGGATCAGATGATGATGGCACACAGTTCCAGCTCGCTCCTTGTACCTCAGCACCTGACTCATCCGCTGCAGCCCCACCAACCAACCCTTAGGTTTTGGTGTTTGACACCAAAGGGGGAGAGGGATCGAGTATGTTAGACTTAGGGGGAGCGACTTATCTAGGGGGAGGTTAGTTTATCTATTATATTTGGTTTTTTATGTGTGATACACGATTATGCATTCGTGTGTTTACTTTCATGCATCAAACTATATTTATGTGATAGTGATATCTACGTGATCATGATTTTTGATATGTGTGCTCTCTACTTTGAATTATTTATATGTCATATCACATGTATTATGCTCATTTGCTTTGCTTCCGCATTTTACTCCGATGCAAATGACCTTTATTACTTGTACTCATGCTTATTTCATATCTTTTGAGTACATTATGTTGGCTTGGGTCATATAAGCTTGACTAACTCTTCTGTTCTTATTGCCAAAAGCTTATATGAACCAAGCATGTTAAAAACCTCATCTCTTTCACATACTCGAGGTGGTATTGTCATCAATCACCAAAAAGGGGGAGATTGAAAGCATCTAGGCCCCTAGCTGGGTTTCAGTGATTAATGACAATACGTAATTACTATGACTAACGTGTGTTTTGCAGAGGCATTTAAGTTAAGTCATGGTAATGGAGATTGATTGGGCAATCATGGTTGTCATGCGCTACGATGAAAATTGTTTTGGTTTTCAAAGGATGGACGACAAGGTTAAGGATAGACTAGTTCTAAGTGTCGTTTGGAGTTAAAGAGACACTTAGAGTAGTTTAGGACTTTGTTTTTCCTTTGGCAATACTATTAAGGGGGGAATGGATGGGTAGCTTGACCTAGGTGAGTCTAGTGGGTTAGGTGTGGTGCACACTTGTCTAATCTAGCACTAGGTAGCTCCTAAAAAGCCCTTAGATCAATTGGAGCAAACTTCATTCACATATTATTGAGAGTTGGAAGTGAATGGAGGGTCAAATGCTGACCGGACACTGATTCCGGTGTGACCGGACGCTAGCGCAGAGTCCGGTCAGTTCATTTGATCAAGGTGAAATTGTCTGGTGCGACAGGACGCTGAGAGATGAGTGACCGAACGCTAGGTGCCAGCGTCCGGTCGACTCCAGTAAGGTTCTAGAGAGGGAAAATCATGACTGGACGCGTCCGGTCACAACTTAAACACTGGGTTTTGGGGAGAACTGACTGGAGCGTTCGATCAACATGACCGGAGCGTCCGGTCACCCCGCAGAGGCACATAACAGTTCGTTTTGAATATGGGTGTATAAATACTTCCTCCATTCGTGTGAGGGGGCACTTTTGCTCATTCCAACAGCTAAGAAACACCCTTGAGAGTGCCTAGAAGAGCAAGGTCCTAGTGAGGTGATTGAGATTTGAGAATCCAAGAGTGAGACCTCATTTGTGAAAGCAAGAGTAGCAAAGTGTGCATCCACCCTTCTCATTAGGCTTGTCATGGTCAAGTGAGACTTCATGCTTGTTACTCTTGGTGATCGCCATCACCTAGATGGCTTGGTGGTGATTGGGAGCTTGGTGATCATCCGACGGAGCTTGTGGATGACCCAACTCAAGTTGTGAGCAGTTGTGGGTGATTCACCGTGATGGAGTGTCAAAGAATCAACCCGTAGAGAGCACTTGATCCTTGTGCAGATCAAGGGGGAGCTACACCCTTGCATGGGTGCTCCAACAAGGACTAGTGGGGAGTGGTGACTCTCTGATACCTTGGCAAAACATCGCCGCGTTCCTCATTCTCTCTTTACTTTAAGCATTTACTTTGAGCAATTCAATTTTTGTCTTTATATTCATAAAATTGCCAAGCTAGAGTAGGATTGGATCTTAGGTTGCAAGACTTTTTGTGCGGTAGAACATTAGAAACACTTTCTAGGCACAAGGGGTGAAGTTGGGCCAACCATAGGGTTTTATTATTGAAAAAAAATTAGAATTAGCCCAATTCACCCCCCCTCCCTCTTGGGCATCTTGATCCTTTCAGCCCCATTGCTCACTCTACGCACTGCCGGTGAGTAGGGATCAGCTGGTGAGTAGGGATCGGAGGAGGTGATGTGATGTGTACTGGTACGTATGTATGAGAGAATACCCCAGTCGGTGGTGCTCTCTACAGCCTACTAGTCATTTTAAAGAGGAGAGCCAAATGGTTGCTCTCCCACATGACACGACGATGGAGGCTTCACGATGGTTGGCATCCCCCGTTTCACATTTTGACTCCTAGGATTGGAAATAGTGTACACTCAATGCACCAGGTCGCCTGCCCACCCGGTAATCTGAACCGTGTCGTCAATGCAAGTTCCCACACCAGCTCATAGAGGGTATTTAGAGAACTCCTACTATAACCGCCGCTTGGCCGCCTCCCCCACAATCAACGCATGTCGCGTCACTCCACCTCTCTAGCCCTCCAGCTCACTGTCGTCCACACGCCTTAGCTCCATCCACGCTAGGAATCATGTCACTGACGGCGCTCCCAACTGATGTGCAAATTGAGATTGTCGGCCACCTCGCTGTGACCTCGGATCAGCCCATGCATGACCTCCATAGCCTATGGCGACCTGCTCATCCATGCATCGCAACTGCGGTGACCCACCGTTGGTCAGCGTTTGGCACTAGATCGGGCCAGACGCGGGAGGATGAGGGCTGACCCCGTCAACTACTACGCCCGCCTTGCTAGCCTGACCCAAGTCGGCAACCCGAAGGCTTGCTTCCTCACCGGGATACAAACCATATTCATGGAAAAGCGTAGCCCCCAGCCATGCCTCGATGATCTCACCTGCGTCGCCGATGGTGGGCACAATCTGGTGGCCTATCTGGTCGCCATATTGCTCTATAGGCACAATGGCGGTGCCGGCGACGACGACACTATGAGGCGGTGCATGAGATAGGTCGAGGGCGAGGAAGAATCAAGGGTGGTGGTGGCGGGCAATGGTGGTAGACCAATGAGAAGGTGGCCAAGCAACAAGGCATGTGTGCTGTGCCACTGCACGATCGTCAAGGTGATCTACAATACGATGTGGGGACGGTTGTCGCTGCCGTCGCCAGTGTAGGTGCCGGTCGATCTTTCTTGCGCAAGTGGCGCTTGTGGCGATGTAGACGTATGAGTAGGAAGGGTTGTGTATTACAGCAAGGACTGTAGGCTTCATCAAGAAATCCATTTTTTGAATGGGAATTTGGAATAAGAGACTAGTCCTTTCACTCTCTGAAATGCAGTGTATTCTGGCATTTGAAATTTATCCTCAAATATAGTGTATTCAGCAGCTTTTGATTTCCTGTTGTTTTTGCTTTTCTGTTGTTTTGTTTCAGTTATATTTGTTTCCTTATTCAACGAAAGTACTAGTATGAAACATGTTTCCTTGTATAACGTGAGATGTGTCCGTTCCGGTCAGATTTACAATGCTCGAACTTTCTTGCGTGTGTAGTAAAATTTGAATAGCCATGTGGCACCTCTGTTAGGCATTAGATCAACATGAGGCTAGATCGGATGAATTCCGTATGCATGTTTACCACACTATAGATTAGAAAGAGAACCAGGAAAAAACCTGCAGACAAAACCAACCAATAGGGGCTAGAAACCAGCTACCAAATGACCCCTGGTTCAGTAGTAGTAGTCATGAGTGGCTTTGATCTGTGTTGAACCCAACTCGTCTTATTTTCTTCCCTGCTTCAGTCTTTAGTCTGTAACTCATTAGTCTTTAGCCTTCAGTCTACCCCTCGCCTATTGTGACTGCTTCTGTGCTCCTACATTCCCGAGTAGACGCGTTCGTGTGGGTGGCGTCAGCAGCCTATTGCAGCAGGGACGCTCACATTGCCATGACGTAGCCAAGCTGCCCTGCTAAACCATGCAAATGTCTCATTGCTCCTTGGTCATGAGATGGTACTTTGTATTAGGTGGGTTGAACTATGTTGAGCGTGGTGTAGCTCAGGTTGTTTGGTTTCTATTTGTTTTTTTGTTGCCTTGGTGTCTTTATCAATCTTTATTGAACATGCAAGAACCTTGCAGTGAGGAGCAAGTCTCACCTCAGTCTAATGCTGAGCTAAGTAGCCACTGGTGTTGAGATGTTGAGATGTTATTGCATGCGTAAGAAAGTCCGACCTCTGTATATTTGGTCATGTCTGACAGTTTCCTCCATAGTTTTTTCCTCGTTTGGACGCGTCTCACACGTAAGAAACTCCCAACTCCCAACATAAGAAAGATACATCAAATGCAACATGACATAACATCAAATGGAACTTTATTTACTCCTCTGCTAATGACTCCATGAACAAGGGAACATATGACTAAAGTTTAACAGCAAAGATCCTAGGGTGTTTGGTTTAGGTGACTAAAAGAGACTAAAGCGGTTAAAAAAACCAGAACACCCATATTAATTGCCTAGGATCTTTGCTGTTGCCGTAGTATTGAGCGGCAGGGGTGTCTTTTTTGGCCCTCTATATGTTTGTGTTTACTTTCGTTCAACTTTGTATTAGGTGGGTTAAACTTTGTTGAGCATGGTGTAGATCAGGCCCAGCTCATTTTGCTAAAATTTGGCTTATCTTGATGCTTATGCTAATTTATTGTGAGAGGAAAACACTGTGCATTCACTGAAAAGTACTGATGAAGCCAGAATCCAATATATTTCAGGACAGAGGGAGTAATTCACTCTCGCATGTGAAGAGTGAACTACTAGTTTCTTATTCCAAGTTCCCATGCGAACAACTCAAATTCACGATGAAGCCTACAGTCCTCGCTGCAATACACAGCCCTTCCTTCCCATCTGTCTGCATTGCCGCAAGCGCCACCTGTGCACAAAAGATCGCCACGCACCTATGCTGGCGGCGGCAGCGACAACTTGCCCTAGGCCCACCTTGTTTAACGGATCACCTCGGCGGCCACCTCACGACAGCACAACACACACCCCTTGTTGCGTAGCCACCTACTCGTTGGTCCGACACCACCACGATTCTTCCTCGCCCTCGACCTATCTCATGTAGTGCCTCGCAGTGTCATTGTCACGGGCATCGCCATTGTGCATATAGAGCAATATGGTGACCAGATAGGCCATCAGATTATGCCCACCATCGGCGGCGCGAGCAAGATCATCGAGGCATGGCCGAGGCATGTGGGTTTCCTCAAATACCATTGGTATCCCGGTGAGGAAGCAAGCCTCTAGGTTATGGAGTTGGGTCAGGCTAGAAAGGAGGGTGTAGTAGTTGTCGACATCGTCCCACCCTAGCCCATGTCTACACTAGTCTAGTGCCACAGCGGGGTCACCACAAATGCGGCGTATGGACGAGCCGGTCGCCTGTAGGCTACGGAGGTCGTCCTTGGACCGCTTCGAGGTCACAGCGAGGTGGCCGGCGATCTCAATGTCTAGCTCATCAGGGAGCGCCAGCAAGCGTGATGTGGGGTGCTGCCTCACCGCCATGATTGCCAGCATTAACATCGCGTGATGTGGAGCGTGAGGAGCCCAACCGAGGGCTTGCGCGGCGGCATGGATGGAGCTACGACATGTGCGTGGATGGAGATATGGCGTGTGGACAGCGGCAAGATGGAGCGCTGGAGAAGCGATGCGGTGCGATCAACTTACGTTCATTAAGGGAAGGTGTGGGAGGTGGCCGAGTGGGGTTTACAGTAGGAGTTTTAAATACCCTCTATGAATTGGAGTGGGAATTCCAACGATGACACAGTTCAGATTACCGGATGGGCGGGTGACTGGGCGGACGAGATAGTCAAATTACCGGGAAATGCAGAGTTTTCTGGTTCCCTTTCTAATCTGCACGTTTCTTTCTGTTCACATTTTTTACTGCACATGTAAGAAAGTTGGCCCGATGTATATTTCATCTTGTAGGACAATATATAGTGTCGTATATACATTTGAATGTCATAGCAAATTGAGTGCATTTGTTCATACTGCCTGCGGGCCAGTTTGTTAGGCACACAGGATGAAATTTTAGATACCAAGGAACAGAGGAAGACTGTGAAATTGCATTAATTAAAAATATCATGTCCAAGCCTCTATTGGAGCCGTCTCCCTTGCTTCCATGCATGTATGCATGCAACCTTTAATTGGAACGAACTTGAGATGAGCTCAGCTTCCATTGGAAGTTAATATCAGCTTTGTTTCAAGGATATGCCTAACAATACGGACTTTTTCTAAAACCCGTGGGTGCCTAATAAAGCGGCAGCGTCAACCACAGCCCAGGGAGTGCAGTCGATTAGAACCTATGAAACCATGTAGCCATCTCTAGCAAGTTGCCACCCCTCGGCTGCTGCGAGCCTACGCTTGCTTGGATTGGAGTGCACTGTATACTTCGCCGGATGACAGAAGGTCCGACCATCTAAAATATTCACTTCTTGGATAATAGTACATGATGAACCTCGTGTGGTCATGTCAGAAGCCTGTTCTAGCCCTGGCGTACATGTGTGTACAAAGCCTAGCCTCACTCCCATTGTTTAGCCATCTCTAGCTAGCTAACTGCCTTACTACCCCTCAACTATTGTGAGTCCTCTTCATAGCCGCACTAGGCTTTTGAGTCTCAAGCATGTCATGGTGGTCAAAAGCTCTTCTTCTAAGATGCACTTCTTATGTCCAGCTTTCCTATGCATTCACTTCACTCTCGGCAACCACACAAGGTCTATATGGGAGGAGCATCCCCCTTCCCTCAAAGATTCTAAATTTTATTTGTTTCTTTAGGAATTCAACGAATGCATTCGTACGTAACAAGTTTCCTTGTATAACGTGAGATGTGTCTGGCCCAGTCAGATTTACGATGCTCAGACTTTCTTCCATGTGCTGTAAAATTTGAATAGCTATGTGGCTCCTCCATTAGTGTAGGATCTCTAGGAAGATAAAGAAGGCCTAGAGGGAGGTGAATAGGCCTATAAAAATTCAATTCAAAACTCTGTCAAAACAGAGGGCGGCACTGCCACTCTTTGAAAATAAATCTAACACAGCTGAGATTTTACAGAGATGAACCTGACCCCATTAGCTGCTTAATCCTGCAATAGAAAGATAAGATCCATTTCGAAGATTGAATACCATAGAAACTCCACACAATAGTGGATCGAGCAACCAAACCCTAACACCAGCTAGCAAAGAGCTAAACCAGCAAGTAAACAAGATAAAGCACGCGAGACACAAGATTTATCCCATAGTTTAGCTCACCACAAAGGTTTGCCTAAGTCCATGTTGTTGAGGAAGCCACAAAAGGCTTGGGCTTGCCACAAAGGCTTGCCTTACCCTCGTTCTCAAATCAAGAGGATGAACTCTTGAAGTGAGAGGAATTTCTTAGCTCCGAGAATGAGGTTACAAACCTCCCAAGGCTGCCACACGAGTTGGCAATCCCAAGGGCGACGCCTAGCCGGCTAGGAGCAAGCTCCAAGAGTAACAAACCCTAGAACCGCTAGCCAAACATGAACCAAATGCTCTTAGACTTTGGGAATCAGTGGATCTGCTCTCCAATCGAGTTTTGCTGCCTTTTCTCTCAAGTTTTGATGGTTGGAATCAAGGATTTGCTTGAGGGATGGAGGAGCAACAATGGAGGAGAGAGGGTGAGCTTTGGTTCTGTTCTATTTTGAGCAGAATGGCTGAGTGAAGTAGATGACCATTGTGGGCTGGGCCTGAAGGGTATAAATACCCCTTGGGTCCAATGGTCAGTTAAGGGCAACACTATCGCTCTTAACAGGGCGGCACTGCCGCCCTAGCCAAAATAGGTAAGTTGAGGTGAAATTTGGCTGGCTGTTTTGACTAGGTGAGAGGATGTAAATATGAGAATTTGAGCATCTGGTTCAACAGTTGACCAACTGTCCTAAAATCCCTCTTAATAGTACAGCTTTCCCTAAACTCAATTTCAAAATATAAAAGAATTTAAACCTCCTTTGAGCTAGGTCTAGCCACCTTGTGTAATTAGGACACCTGCAACCTGTACATCATACTCATTTTTTGATTCCCTGCTTGTCATCTCGATAAATCTCATTAGTCCTCTAATTTGGTGGTCATCTATGCCAAAACCCACAATAGGACTTGATTGCACTTACAATTAGGCATTACATCGACACGAGACTTGATCAGATGAATTCTGTTATGCATGTTTACCATAACTATAGATCAGAAAAAGAACTAGAAAGAAACCTGCAGGCAAAACCAACCAACAACGGCTAGAAACCAGCTATCAAATGACCAAAGGACCTAATCTACACCATGCTCAACAGAGTTTAATCCACCTAATTAACATAAAGTTCAACAATATAGTAAACACAGACATGCAAATAAGACTTCACAAATTAAAACCTCTGTACATTTGAATGTGTCCGACATAAAATACAAGGGAAGATACATAAGGAAGAGTAACAACATAAGGAAAGAGTAACAACATGTACTCCCTCTGTACTCCCAACATAAGGTAGATACATCAAATGCAACGTGAGATACATCAAATGGAACTTTATTTATTCCTCTACTTGTCGTTAGTATCACTGTCCTCATCCTTGTCCTTCTTGTTGGTATCAACATCGTCATCGTCCTCGTTAGCGGTGATGTGGTTGGCCACCTGCTCAGCATCGACATGAACCTGGTTGCTCTAGCGCTTCTCGATGTTGTGGGCGGTGCTGATTCCCTATGTCGCGACGCTAATGTTGAAGTCATCTATCCAACTCTGGTAGCAGGTAAGGATGTACTCTGCATTGTCCGCGTGATTCTTGTTCAGGTAGGCTGGCAGTTCTTCTAGGACGGCGAGTTGGTGAAAAATGAAGGTGTAACTATTCACCTTTTCCTCTCGAGGCGGGTTGAGGATGCCTAGACCTATGTTCTGTAGCACATGCCTGATCTTCAAGAAAACCTTACTCATGATGCCAATGGCCCAATCATCTCTATCTCCACAGGGATAAATCAGAGCTTCATCTCATCCTCCTTCACCATGGGCACGACATCATCCTCCTTCACCACGGGCACGGCACCATCCTCCTTCACCACGAGCATGGTGTCATCCCCCTCCTGTGCGCGCTTCATAGAAGGCTCGCCCTTCACCATGGTGGTGGCTAAGAGTGAAGTAGGTTTGGAGAAGGCAACCACACATTCCTGGCAATTTTAGATCTGCAGTGGGAATGGGAGGGCTCAGGGAAGGAAGGAATACAAGCAAAGTTGCGAAAGAGATTGCGGCGGTTAATATATCACTACTACAGAGGAGTCATTGGTGTTTTTTTATTTTTTGGGAACAAAGAGTAGCCATTGGTGTTGAAATGTTACTACACACGTAAGAAAGTCCAACCTCTGTAGGTTTGAACACTTTGACACACTACACAGACCTTAGCTTATATTACAAACAAGTCAAAATTGCTGCAAAATAATGACAACATCCATCCAAGAGGAAATTAACATGTCCATAGACAATCAAACAACATTGATCCATTTAAACATGTCATGATAGAGAGATACATCATGGAACTTTATTTACTCCTCTGCTAATGACTCCAACTCCAAGAACAAGGGAACATAGGGAAGATAGTAAGGTCTACCGTTGATTTGTGGTAGGATGCCATGTTTCAAAAACACACTATAACATGTAGGGATGACATGAACTTTTCTGTTGCCCATGTTATATGCGACGATGTCATTTTTGTCCCCAACCCCAACAAAGAGAAGCAAATTCCATTTCGAGTGAACCGTTGTGTAGTATTGATCAACATCCAAGTAACCAAATTCAATGTTAGTATCCAAAAGAATGTCTAAAGTGCTGACAGTACGCTTCAATGTCCATTTATTAGTACCATAGTCTTCAAGGATCTAGATGTTAAGCTTGGGCATATCATAACCACGAATAGTACATACACACAAGTGAACCTAAGCTTGATGGATGGAACCTTCAGAACGACGTGGGCAAGGATTTTTCCTCCATGTCTCTCCCTCCATATCCACAGCAAGTATTTGAGGGTAAAACCCCGAGTACCCCATAATGTGCAGACAACCGTTAAAATACACAGTTTCTGATGATCTCATATCTTCTAATCTCTCAATTGTCACACAAGTATTCCTGTCCCATTTAGATTCCTTATAGATCCATGTTGTACTTTTAGATGAGTAGATGTCCACACCCATGCACTGATCAAACGCCGACTCCTATATATATTCAATCACATGGAAGTACGAGTAGGCTTTCGGATCGAACCCCAATCGAGCCTCACCAACACAATGGATGCTAGGCGGTAGTTCCTTGAACTCCTTGGTTACCGGATTGTAGACGACATAGTAGTATGATCCATCAGTGCCTCAACACCAGCATAGGATGAGGCCATTGCAGATATCTGAGATAGTTACATTGGCCAAGGTGAAGGGCAAGAAGGACAAGGAGGGGTGTTCACTGGTGACTCTGGTGTAGCATCGATAGCCTTGGTCGGTGTCATAGAAGAAGCTTGCCACATTCTAGGGTAGCACCTTATGGTTGTTGTAGTCCTTGATGAGGCGGTTCCAGGAGCAACAAACACATTTGTAGCAGAACAAGGAGCGGGCGGGGAGGCGGTGGAAGATCTTGACAACGGCATCATCCGTGAGGCTAGCCAGTGCATTCCTCTTGTTGGGGGCCTCCTCCATTTTGTCTATGTGCAGTAGGATGAGAGCTTGGTTAGTAATGAGATCACTAAAGAGGAAAATAATAAAACAAAGATCCATCAGTGAAGTCCACAACTCATACCAAAGTGCGACTTTAACAACCATTAACAATTTTCATGGTATGATCTCAAATAAATTTAGAGTAACACCACATAGATATTTATAACTCAAACTAGAGTAGCAGTTAATGGAGCTATAACCATTACAATTCCAGCTAAATCAAGTCTATCCATCAGACTTACAATCAGTACACGAGCTCAGAGCTTCTTCCATAGGAGACAGACAATGATTAAGAGGACGACAATTATAACAGTTTTGAAGGAAGAAGCAATGGGCCTATTTGTTTGCATAGATAGATTGGTATAATCAAGCAAGCACTTGATAATTAACAGGCCTAGTTGCACATAGGCACTTACAGTAACAAAACTAAACATATGCACAGACAATCAAACAACATTGATCCATTTAAACATGTCATGATAGAGAGATACATCATGGAACTTTATTTACTCCTCTGTTAATGACTCCAACTCCGAGAACAAGGGAACATAGGGAAGATAGTAAGGTCTTCCATTGATTTATGGTAGGATACCACATTTCAAAAACACACTGTAACATGTAGGGATGACATGAACTTTTCTGTTGTCCATGTTATATGCAACGATGTCATTTTTGTCCCCAACCTCAACAAAGAGAAGCAAATTCCATTCCGAGTGAACCATTTTGTAGTACTGATCAATATCGAAGTAACCAAATTCAATGTTAGTCTCCAAAAGAATGTCCAAAGTGCTGACAGTATGCTTCAATGTCCATTTATTAGTACCATAGTCTTCAAGGATCTAGATGTTACGCTTGGGAATATTGCAACCATGAACAGTACATACACACAAGTGACCCTGAGCTTGATGGATGGAACCTTTAGAACCATGTGGGCAAGGAATTTTCCTCCATGTCTCTTTCTCCATATCCACAACAAGTATCTGAGGGTAAAACGTCAAGTACCCCATAATGTGCAGACAATCGTTAAGATACATAGTTTCTGATGATCTCATATCTTCTGATCTCTCAATTGTCACACAAGTATTCCTTCCCCATTTAGTTCCTTAAAGATCCATGTTATAGTTTTGGATGAGTAGATGTCCACACCTGTGCACCAATCAAACACCGACTACTATATATTCAATCACATGGAAGTGTGAGTAGGCTTTCGGATCGAACCCCAATCGAGCCTCACCAATAGAATGGATGCTAGGCGGTAGTTCCTTGAACTCCTTGGTTATCGAATTGCAGACGACATAGTAGTATGATCCATCAGCCCCTTGGCACCAGTATAGGATGAGGCCATTGCAGATATCTGAGATAGCTACATTGGCCAAGGTGAAGGGCAAGAAGGACAAGGAGGGATGTTCACCGATGACTCTAGTCTAGCATCGATAGCCTTGGTCGGTGTCATAGAAGAAGCCTACCACATTCTGGGGCAGCACCTTATGGTTGTTGTAGTCCTTGATGAGGCGGTTCTAGGAGCGATAGACACATTTGCAATAGAACAAGGAGTGAGCAGGGAGGAGGCAGAGGATCTCGACAATGGCATCGTTTGTGAGGTTGGCTAGTGCGTTCCTCTTGTTGGGGGCCTCCTCCATTTTGTCTATGTGCAATAGGATGAGAGCTTGGTTAGTAATGAGATCACTGAAGAGGAAAATAATCCAACAAAGATCCATCAGTGAAGTCCACAACTCATACCAAAGTGCAACTTTAACAACCATTAACATTTTTCATGGTACGACCTCAAACAAATTTAGAGTAGCACCACATAGATATATATAACTCAAACTAGAGTAGCAGTTAATGGAGCTGTAACCATTACAATTCTTGCTAAATCAAGTCTATCCATCACACTTAGAATCAGTATATGAGCGCAGAGCTTCTTCCATAGGAGACAAATAATGATTAAGAGGATGACAATTACAATAGTTTTGATGGCAGAAGCAATGGGCCTATTTGTTTGCCTAGACAGATAGGTATAATCAAGCAAGCACTTTGTTGCGACACACAATGGACATGGATGCCAATGCCACCATGCTTCACTGGCAAGCCCCGCCGCCTAGCCTCCAAAAGGATGCTGGAGCCACCACAGCACACTGGGGATCCTTCGCCACCACTGCTAGTCTAACGGGCATAGATTTGTTTCCACTTGAAGGAGAAAAATCCAATATAGCTCAACCTGTAGGGCAACCACACAGAGAATATAATACTATAAAGACTCTAAAGATATGCCAATATAACCAAGCATCTAGTGCAATGGTAAAGACCGTGCATTCCTTCCTCTGGGTCTTGGGTTCGACTCCCAGGCATTGAAGTTTTTTTGAATTTATTAGACCCCGGTGGCACAAAAGGTACAAGTGACACGCAAGTCGTCGGGTCCCATAGGTCGGATGGAGATGGAGAAAGGTCCCACAGGTACACGTGACACCTGAACCATCAAGTCCCACAGGTTGGATGAAGATGAAGAACGGTCCCACTGGTACACGTGACACGTAAATCGTCGGGTCCCACAGGTTGGATGCTAAAGGGTCCCATAGGTACACGTCAGACAAAGAAAGGATCGAGCAGAGACTTTTATGGCAAATTGCAAGCATCGCAGATGAGTAACTACAGGTCCCATAGGTAGACGTTTAATGAAGATGGGTCCCATAGGTACACGTCGCATGGAGAAAGGATCGAGCGAAGACTTTTATGATGAATTACAAGCGTCATAGATGAGTAACTACATGTCCCACAGGTACATGTTGGATGGAGAAAGTACCGTGTGGACATCTATGATGAAGTCATTCGTTACAGATCGAATATTGTTCATCACAAATAGGTAATTAGTTCAATGATGAATCCTTGTTCATCACAGTTTTAAAGGAGATTGTCATAGATGAGTTGCGCGAGTGATCTATGATGAAACCCTACGTTCTTCTGTGACATTTTTTTATGATGATGCCTAATTTCATCATAGAAAAGGAGGGTTGTAGGATCGTCACCACTGATCTATGATGAATCAGAAATATTCGTCATAAAAAGTGATCTTCTATGACAGTTTTGGATTCATCATTAAGATTTTCGTCATAGAAGTGGAGATTTCTCATAGTGATTTGTACTGTTGGCTGCTGCAATGTGCTTAATAAAAGTGCTAAATACATTATAAATTGACATAACAAGACAATACATATATAGGGAACATGATACATTATGGAAAGTACATGATAAGCTACTTCTGGAAACACATTATGGAAAGTATATGATAAGCTACTTGTATAAACACAGTGAATAATAAAGGTACAAACTGAGCTTCTCAAGGGAAAAGCTCTGTAGCTAGGTAATCCAAGACTTGTTTATGTCTTCATAAGGCATCCTCATCATAACCTGAAGTACCCTTGTTAAATAGCTCTATATATGTTGCAAGTTTGTCTAACTTGTTCCTCTCCTTGTTATTTTTAGCATTCTTGTCATCGGCTGCAGCTTGAGCTAATGTTGCTTCAGCCATTTTTTCAGCAGCCATAGACTTTCGTAGTTGCAGTTCATTGAACTTCTGCATGCTTTCCTCTATAAAAAGGCTTCCTTCTAAACACTTATGTTTTCCTTTCTTCTTCTTCTCAGATTTGGCTGCATCTCTCCCTTGCAGTCACCGCGATTCAACAGATGCACCATCTGTGTCTTGAGCTGAAGAAGATGTGTAAGCACTAGATGAATTCAGCTTAATCCTCTTTTGCACTTCATGAACTGGGTAAGCTCTAGCCCATTTAGGTTGGTCCTTCACTGACGCCCACCAATGTTCCAATGAGAATGGTCGTTTCTTTTTCATAAGTCCCTTCCACTTCACACGAACCTCCTCCATAAGCTAATCATCAGATTGACCACTTGCATGTCTATTCTTCACCTCATTGTAGACTCCATTAAACTTGTTAATGATAGGCATATTCTTGTGCCACTATTCTTTGCACTGCATTGTTGTTCTTCTTTGCTGCTTGGGAGCATGCTTGTTATATTCAGCTGTAATTTCCTTCCAAAAGCAATCTCTAGGCTTTCCATTGCCAATGATTGGATCATTTGAATTCTTGAGCCAGGCACTTACTAGGCTTAGGTTCTCCTCTTCTCACCAAAGTCTGTGACCTCCTTGCTTTGCACCATCATTTGTGCTGCTCTCACTGTCTTCTTCAATGTGAATAGGTATTGACTCCATTGGAGGGCCTCTAGACACCAGAGAAGATGAAACAATGGGGCTGCTCTCATCACCCCTTGAGTTGCTACCACCACTAGGTCCAAAGAGGGCCATCGATCCAATTGGAGATGCTAGACCATTATCATGGTAACCTCCATGGTATGCTGCTGGTGGGAAAGGGAAGTGATGGAAACTTGGTGGTCCTCCAAAGGGATTGTTGATATTTTGTGGGTAGGGACCATGCAAATTGGTGGGTAGATAGTTCATAGGTTAGTGTTGCTATTGATGGAAGTTTTGGTACTACTATGTGTTTGGAATTGGTGCTTCTAGACTAATGTGTGAGTTGAGAAGATTTGAGAAACCAGAAGAGGAAGAGGTGTCCATCTTTGAACTTTTTGCTTTGGATATACGCTTGGTGTGTGTTTGTTGAACTAGTTCATGTGAGTATATATATGTAGCAAGCAGCAACGGCTAGGAAGCAACGCAATGGCTGGGACCAACGGCTGCCTAGGATATAATATTTTAATTAGTTGAGTGCACGTGCGTTGCTACGAGAACCAATTTTTTTTCATAAGATAACATGTCATGATCAATAAGTTAATCAAAGATAAATCATTGAGATCACTATTTTTTAGCATACACTATTTTCCTTTTGATGGCAGCCAACATCACTCACTCATTAACAACTTTTTATAAGTACAATATTAACAATACGAGAGAAAAAACATGTTAGAAATACTATAATCAATAGGTTTGAAATTATATATAATTTCTACATCAAATCAAAGACATATCAACAAGTCATATGCTACTTGTCTCTCATTTCTTTCTAACTTCCTCTATTACCTAAAATTCAGATGGATACAAAAAATGTCAGTAATAAAGGACACAAATGTAAGAATTTAACAGTTGTGCAAAACAAAAGACAATACCTTTTCATGGAGTGAGGACCACTTTGTAGACAATATTTTTAGTGTATGTACCATTTATTTTTGTCTTTTTTTCTTATCCATCCTATCATTAGGAGGGACGGCAAGGATCCTAGTGGTCGATCTGGCAATGGCTCTAGATAGCGCAACATACAGCTAACCATGAGAGAACACCGGTTCAGGCAAATACACACCAGCATTGGGGATAGTTTGTCCCTGTGCCTTGTTAACTGTCATGGCAAAACTGATTCTAATAGGAAACTGCTTCCTCATGAACTAGAACGAGAACATCTCATCATCCGAGGGGCATAATGGAATCCGTGATAGAAAGATTCGCTTTTTGGCATTGTCCCCGACCATAATTTCTACATCGATGGTATTTCTTTGGAACCCTCGAACCACCAACCTGGTTCCATTGCAAAGTCCACCCACAGGGTCGATGTTCCTTAGCAATATGATCGGGCACCCAATCTTGAGCTTTAACACATGTGGAGGGAGACTATTTGGGGTTAAGGTGTTGAGGAACTCAGATGGGTAGTAGTTGTGAGGATCATCCACAACACTGTCAAAGCTATGGTACACCATCTCATCCCCTTGGAAATGGCTTATCATCTTCATGTTAATCATATCAACCCAGTCGTTTCGCATAGATAATATTGCTCATCAGGTGATGTAGCTCTTATTTGACATATTGGCATTGAGAGCAGGGAATATGCAATCAATTAACGCATCAAGATCACTATCTTCCCCGGTCTGTGGTACGCATATATCATCAGGAAGGCAGATTTCACCATCACCATTAGCCTCCTTAGATCCTCCACTGATGCGTAGCAAGTATTCTGCAAACCATGGGTTGCTATTTGCCCCCATGTTACATACTAGTTTGAGATGTCACATGGAATTCCAAAGGTACAACATCCGCAGTGAGGCACTGACTACTTGAGCCCTTGACCCTCTTCGAACAACTGGGAGAACCTACCTAAAATCTCCACCTAACACTATAGTCTTCCTCCAAATGGTAGGTTAGGACGGTCCATGATATCATGGAGGCTACTGTCTAGCGCCTTGACACCTTGCCTCTTCATCATCGTCACCTCATCCCAAATAATAAGGGACACGGTCCAAAGCAGCTTGGCAGTACCACTCTATTTTGTGAAGCTGCAAAAGGCCCCATCATTGAGGGTGAGGGGAATCTTGAAGCACGAGTGGGCGGTTCTGCCACCAAGCATTATTGAGCCTACAACACTAGATGTTGTTGCCATGACAATCTTGTTCTGACTATGTATAGTAGAGAGCGTGGCCCTATATAGATAAGTCTTTCTGATGCCGCCATGTCCATCCACAAAGAAGAAACCCCCATGATCGCTATCAATAGCAAACATAATCTCATTGTAGGCAGCCTGCTGCTCCTTGTTAAGGGTCTTTGATAGTGCCATGTCATCAACGCTTGCCTCAACGATAGCCTCCTTGAAAATCTCCCTAGGAATATCGCCAAACAGATCATATGTGTCATCGATATTAGGAAGTGGGTACATCTTTATGTCCTTCTGCATTGATTCTAACAACTTCTGAATATCAATGAGGACCATCTGCTCCACTATGAAGCTGGACTAGTTATTGTGCCTATAGTCCTCTGACATTGTCGACGAAATATGGTCGGCAGTCTACCTAGGGGTATGCCCAAGGTAGTAGATTATCGGCAGACAGATGCGCAAGCCCCAAATAAGACGGTGACGCAAGACAGACACGAGGTTTTATCCAGGTTCGGCCGCCAAGAAGGCGTAATACCTACGTCCTGCGTCTGATTTGTATTGCTGTTTGTCAATGAGAGATATTTTTTAGAGGGGTCCCCTGCCCGCCTTATATAGTCCGGGGGGCAGGGTTACAGATCTGGAAACTAATCCTAGTCAGTTACAATTGCCATATGTGGCCGGATAAGGATTCCTATTCTAACCGACCAGGATCCTGCTTGGTCGCCAAATCTATCTTGATTCCTTGTGCGGGACTCCGATCAGGTTAACCGGGCCGCACGTCGTCTTTCGGGTGGACCGAACCCATCGATCCGGGCCAGCCCAAGCTTAGCCGTAAGGGTATAGGAGTTAATACCCCCACAGCTAGTCCCCGAGCATCATGTATTATGTTGCGACACGCCATTTTAACCTTCTCCGATAAGTGAGGCTTGAATCCTTGACGCCTCCGACCACCGTCATCACCGGAGAAGTAGGTTGTCCGAAGAATGTATGGTGCTCTTAAGAAAAAAGAAATAGATTTCTGTCCTGAGAAGTGTGCCCACTTGTATTTCTGAAAAGAAATGTAAGTGGTCTTGAAGCATAGCGTCCTTGATCATCAGAGGCATAGGGGTCGAAAAACAAACACATTCACCGCAAGGTGAAGTGTGCCCACTTAGTCCCCGAGCCTGGTAGTAGGTGACGTAGGCACGTGGTGCCAGGGTCTAAAAAGAATTCCCAGTTAAGTTGAGAATCCAACCGTCGTACAGGCGATACAAGATGCACCGGTAGGTGCATCGTACCGATGTAGTCCCCGAGCTTGCTGGAAGGCGAGGTATGAGCCTTGTAGCAAGGTCTAAAGAAATGTCTCTTAACTGTATGTGAGTATAAATCACATGTAGCCAAGGAGAACCATTATGCAAGCAGTGGTCGGGGCAGTCCCCGAGCATGTTAATAATCCTTACAATCATTCAAAACACAGGGGTCAATTTAAACAAACACATTCACCGCAAGGTGAAGTATGCCCACTTAGTCCCCGAGCCTGGTAGTAGGTGACGTAGGCACGTAGTGCCAGGGTCTAGAAAGAAATTCCGCTGAAGTTAAGAATCCAATTGCCGTACAGGCAAAACAAGATGCACCGGCAGGTGCATCGTACCGACGTAGTCCCCGAGCTTGCTGGAAGGGGAAGTATGAGCCTTGTAGCAAGGTCCAAATAAATGTCTCTCAACTGTATGTGAGTACAAATCACATGTAGCCGAGGAGAGCAAAACTCCAAGAAGTGGTCGGGAGAGTCCCCGAGCACATCGGTGGTCATAGTAACTCATGAGTATGGTAATGGTCGGAGCAGTCCCCGGGCACGGCCGTGGTCGGAGCAGTCACCGTGGTCGGAGTTGTCCCCGAGCGAGAGAATGGTCTGGGCAGTCCCCGAGCACAAAAGTGGTCTGGGCAGTGCCCAAGCACAAAAAGTGGTCTGGGGCAGTGCCCAAGCACAGTAGTGGTCAGGGCAAATCCACGGTCACGTGCGCTGCTTGTACCATTATTTGGTGTATTTATTTTTCTCTATTCTCTGCCAAGTCCAGTCTGACACGTCTGGTCAAAAAAGCAAATAGGTATAGTACGTCATTCTATCTTCTTATTTTTTTTTTCTCTGGCAAACAGTCGGTTGACACCTGTATTGAGGTGTGTCAGTGTGGGCCCTCTTACACCATCAACGAAGAGGCGCGTACACTGTTAACGAAGGAGCGCGTTTATTGGCGCAGATCTCGAGGTGGTGTGAACAACCGTCCGCCGCGCGTGCGCACGTCTCCCAAGAAACTCGGGCGGATGAAACGACGGTACTCTTTGTTATTTATAATATAGATCTGGCAAGTTACTGTCGCCGTTCCCCATCGTCATTCGCCGCCGCCACCTTCGTCTTCCTCTTGCCAAACCCTATTCCTCCGATAAACATCGCCAAATCCCCTTGCCACCGCACTCACCCCCCTAGAAAGGATAGAGTAATGGCGAGGAGAGACGCCCAGAAGAAAGGCGGAATCATGGCGAAGGAGTGGTGGAAGTCTCGGAGCAACGAGCAAACCATCGAAGACCTCGTCGCCATGGGGGTGCTCCACAACAAGGCCCTCGCTGGATGGCGCGCACCGGAAGGAGAAAGCTTCCCCGATCCACAACCAGGTGAGATTGTGGTTTTCGAAGATTTCTTCAAACGGGGTTTTGGGATTCCAGTGCACCCTTTCCTTCAGGGTCTCTGCTTGTACTACGAGATTGGGATTTGCAATCTGCATCCCAACTCGATTCTTCTCGTCTCTACCTTCATCCATCTCTATGAGGCGTATGGTGGCTTCCAGCCCCATTTCGACCTCTTTCGCCACCTGTTCTGTCTTCAGAAAAAAGGGAGCGGTGGCTCGAAGATCGCCGGAGGTGTCTACCTGAACCTGCGTGACGGCATGAAGGCCCAATACCTGCACTGCCCCTGGAACACCTCATTGGATGAGTGGTACAAGAAGTGGTTCTACATCCGTGAAGAGCCGAACACCATCACTCTGTGCGACGTGGGGCTAATTCCAGAGAAGAAAAATAGCTGGTCGGAGAAGCCTGAGAACTTGGAACAGATCGCCGAACTGCTCGGGATGATCCCGTGGGGAAGGCTTGATGGCCCGAGCGTGGTCGGCAACTTCATTAGCCGACGAATTCAGCCATGCCAGAAAAGGATTCATCCTGGCTTCGAGTACCAAGGAGGCGCGGATCCAACAAGGACCAGGAAAGAGCCGCTCGACAAGACGGAGATCAAGGCCAGGATTGGAGAGCTGTTCAACCTGGCTGATCCCAATTATGTTGCGCTGAACGCCATCGAGCACGCCTTCAAGCTGGCTCGACCTCCCCCAAAGGTAAATGACGCCTCCTTTTAACTGTAGAGTCATGTTGTATCAAGAAAATAACTGTTTTTTCCTTCATTTTGTGTCTCAGTGTAATGGTCGTGACCGGGCAGAAGTGTTCGTGTCGCCTCCCCCCGGTGTAGAATGGCCGCAAGCTACCGGCCCAGCCGCCCAGACTAGCGCCAGGACCGACGACGTTCACTGGGCGGTACTCGAGACCGTAGAGGACGCCTCAACCAGAGCCGCTGGCAAGCGTCCGGCTGCCAGCAAACGACGTCAAGCCATCTTCCCCCTGTCGGACGATGAAGCAGAGGATGCGGACATCTTCCGGCTCGTCCCCCGAAAGAGGAGAAGGCAGGTGGGACCGACAGAGCAGGGTGGCTCCTCTGGGCCAGCAGTGGTCACAGCACCGACCACTACAACACAGAGGGCAGGCGAAGGAAACATGCCGCATCATACTCCGACGCCCGTACCAGAGGTTGAAAGAGTCCCGGTGGAAACTGCCGAGCAAGCGGAGCAGGGGCGGTCGAGGAGACGTTCCTTCGCCACATCCTTCCGCAAGTCAAAACTGTAAGTATCTATATTTTTTATGTAAGCTTGCATTTTGCATTGGATGCTATTATCTTCTGAATTTGTCTCTGAATGCATTAGATCGGCATCCACCGAAAGCCCCGACCAGCTAGCTGGGTGCGGAACGTCCTCACCAACAACGGCGGGACAAACTGCCCAGCAGCCAGCCATGGAGGAGCCCATGGCAGGGACTCCGCCTGGGCCTCAGCAGGCGGACGACTAGACGCCAGTCCCCGAGCAGCTGGTCAAGAAGACAACCGAGCAGAATACAAGTGCTCCAAGCACGAACCCTGCTGAGGCGGATACCATGGCACCAAGGGAGCTGGATCTAGCCGAGGGGCAGCAGCCAGAAGTTGCCCAGAACATGTTTGCCGACGCGACGGCTCACGGGAAAGCCTTGGTGGTCGTGGAGTCTGCAAACTCCAGACCAGTGCCGCCTCCCGAACAGGAGGCTGAAGAGGAAGAAGTGGAAGAAGTCCTGGGCCGTCCCCAAGATAGGCGACAACATGTATATGTGTCGCGCTATCGGAATGACGAATGGGTCTTGCACGAGGAAATCCCAGAGGTCGAAGAGACCTTAAGAGTCGAACGGGCAGCCAAGCGTCTGGTGACGGAAGTCCAGGTATATTTGGCTTGAGTCCTTGACCCTATTGTGTAGTCAAACTGTCTGACTTAGCTTGTCTGTATGCAGGATTTGATGAAAACTGCAAGATACAGAAAAAGGTGCTTCGACCAGATAGAAGGAATCACGATGACCAATAAGGAGCTGACGGCTGAAGTGGAACGCCTACGGCGCCAACTTGAAGCCGCCGACCAGGAGAGGACAGACCGAGAAGCACAGAACCAAAACCTGGTCGGCCAGCTCAATAACAAAGAGTAGGAGAGAACAAGTAAGTTTTCACCGTATCGTAGCAAGTGCAGGACTTGTGTTATTGTGTTCTTGGCAGTAATAGCTGTAATGCAGCTTTAGAAGCTGAAGTGACCTGCCTCCAGGGGGAGAATAGCCATGTGCTTGCAGAATGTGGTCGCCTGAAGGAGGACAACGAGAAACTGGCACGCAGCCAGTCTGAACTCCAAGACCACACTACCAGAATGAAGGACGACCTGAAAAGTAAGCACTCCAGACCACCTTTCTCATTCTATTGCCCACCTTGCCTTGTCGTGTCACCACATTTGATGTCTTGTACTGTTTTCAGTTTTGAAAGTCAATGCCAAGAGGCACCTAGAGGCCGTGATCAAGGAGCGTGACGACTGGAAAGCACAATGCCTCAAGGCCACCGAGGAGCGGGACACGTGGAACAAGCGGTGCCAAGAAATGGCAACTGGCATTGTGCCCGTCCTCGACCTTATCGACCCGGCGCTCACAGAGGAAGAGCTAAGGACGCCCCAGCTCGGACTGGTTGAGAGATGCAAACAAGCATGGGGATGGTTCCAAGAACTCGTGAAGGAGGCGGGTGAGTACACGGGTGCCCATGTGCTAAGCATGGTGCGTGCTCACTACCCCCTAATCGATCTCAAATGCTTGGAGGCAGGGTACCCGAAGGAGATAGACCCAGATAAGGCCGAAGAGCTTCGGACGGCCCAGCTGGACTTGTCGTCAAAGATAATTGGCGATATTAACCTATGCGGAGGTGGGACAGCACCTGTGCAGGGTATGCCATCGACAAGCCAGCTGGAAATGCCATCAGCTGCAAGCCAACCAATGAAGCATGCGGTCTCGACCAGCCAGGCACCGGCGGGGCCATCCCCTTCAGCTTGACTAGCTCAAGAGTCCCCGAGACTCGAGTAGGGTATCAGAGGCGGCGAGCAGTAAATGCCATGTGCCCCGACCAGCCAATGTAATAGGCTTAGAGCTGTAGAAGGAGGACATAGTTGTGTTATTGTAAACTTGAGCCTCTTCAGGCAAGCTTGTAATAACGTAACTGTATATCATTAAAAGCTTGTTTGTTTTATACAAAACGCACTTTAAGCTTGAAATTTTTTGTTGGTGTAACTAAGTGGGAACGTGTTAACGTTCTGTTTAGTTGTACCGTTTTGCTCGACACGTCATCCTGAAAAGTTTGTGCGGCCCTAGTCTGGCATGTGGTCGGAGTGTGAGGTACTATGACCTGTGCACACGTGGACGCAGACAAGTCAAACCAGGGGGGACCTACCGATCACCCGCAACGTAGAGAGCGGATCCCGTGCACGTGTTGGGAGGAACCGGGGACAGGGCCTGCTCCGAAAACCGTAGAAGGAGTGGTGGTCAGCTTGTACTGGCTTAAGTTAGAATAACCATAAAATTCGGAGTGACACATTAGAGTGGTCGGAGAAATCATAGTTGCTTTAGTAAAGTAAATCGAAAATACAAGTATAGTACATATCTCAGTAGTGAAGCATAGAAACGTCTAAGCTTGTCGATGTGCCATGAGTTTGGTACGTCCGTGCCGTCTAGATGAGCCAACCTGTAAGACGTTGGACGTGTGACTTCCTTGATCATGAAGGGTCCCTCCCATGGGGTTGTGAGTTTGTGGACACCAGCCTGGTTCGTCTTCCACTTCAGGACTAAGTCCCCGACCACGAAGAAACACTCTTTAACGTTCTTGTTGTAGTACCTGCGCAAAACAGCAAGGTATTTGGCCGTGCGTACGCAAGAATCAAGCCTTTTCTCCTCTGCGCTGTTGACTTCTAGCTCCCGTACTTCATTGACCTTGCCTTCATCGAAGTTCTCTACCCATGCTGATCTGAAAGCTATATCTGGTGGGAGGACTGCCTCAGCGCCGTAAACCATAAAGTATGGTGAGACGCCGGTGTTACAACTGGGCTGAGTTTGGAGGCCCCAGACCACGGCTGGTAACTCCTTGAGCCATCTTCCAGGAGCTTTATCGTTTTCTCTGTACATCCTCTTCTTCAATGCGTCCAAGATCATGCCGTTTGCCCGCTCGACTTGTCCATTAGCTCTAGGATGCGCCACCGAGACGTATTTTACAACTATGCTCCTTTCATCGTAGAAGTCCCAAAAAGCGTTCCCGGTGAACTGAGTACCCAGATCAGTAATGATGTTGTTGGGCACGCCGAAATGGTGGATGACCTGGTCGAGGAATGTGACAGCTTTCTCTGAGGATGCCTGTACCAGAGGCATGTATTCTATCCACTTAGAAAACTTATCAATTAGCACGAAGACGCATGTAAATTTCCCAGGAGCTGGTTTGAAAGGCCCGATCATGTCCAGTCCCCAGCATGCGAAGGGCCAAGAGGCTGGAATCGTCTGGATCTCATGTGCTGGTACATGGGTTCTCTTGGAGAAGAACTGACAACCCTCACAGCGGCGGACTAGCTTCTCTGCGTCGGCCACTGCTGACGGCCAATAGAACCCTGCTCGGAAAGCCTTACCGACTAGTGTTCTTGAGGCCGCGTGGTTGCCGCAGGAGCCAGAGTGGATTTGGTCTAGGAGATGCTCGCCTTCCTCCTGGGTTATACACTTCATCAAGATTTCCTCCTTAGCGTTTTTGCGCCATAACTTGCCATCGACGAGCAGATACTGCTTACTACGACGCATTAGGTGCTCATTTTCTGTTCGATCGATGTAACCGCTACCATCTGTTAAGTACTTGATGAAAGGTGTTCTCCAGTCCGGCTCATGAGTGGTCGGAAGCGGCTCGGTTGTGCTCGGCACCGGAACTGTAGCCACTAATTGCTGGTCTGAAACTTTGTTGGTCGTTGAATCTTCGTCTTCAATGGAAGGCGTGAGCAGGTCTTGGACGAATACGCCATGTGGGATTTTGGCTCGGGATGATCCTAACTTTGACAACGCATCCGTTGCCTGGTTCTTGTCCCAGACCACGTGTATGTACTCGATGCCATAGAAACTGCCTTTCAGCTTTCTTATCGATTTGCAATATGCGTCCATCTTTTTACTGGTCGTGTCCCAGTCCTTGTTGAGTTGGTTGATGACCAGAGCCGAATCTCCGTAGACATAGAGACGTTTAACTCCAAGCTCAACCGCAATGCGTAGACCATGCAGGCATGCTTCATACTCGGCGGCATTATTAGATGCAGGGAAATAAATCCTGAGGACGTACCGGAGCTGCTCCTTGGATGGTGACACGAAAAGAACTCCTGCTCCCGCACCGTCAATGTTGAGAGAACCGTCGAAGTACATCGTCCAATATTCGTTGGATCCCGGAGAGGCAGGCGTGCTTAAGTCTGTCCACTCGACGATGAAATCGACGAGTGCCTGAGACTTGATTGTAGTACGGCTTGCAAATTCCAAGGAAAGGGGGCATAGCTCCATTGCCCATTTGACGATGCGCCCGTTCGCATCCTTATTGCGAATGATGTCCCCCAAAGGATACTCAGTCATGACCACCACACGATATCCGTCGAAGTAATGTCTCAACTTTTGGGATGTTATCAGTATGGCGTAGAGCAGTTTTTGAATCTGTGGGTACCTGGTCCTGGATTCATTGAGTACCTCACTAATGAAATAAATTGGCCGCTGTACCTTGTAGGCGTGGCCCGGCTCGTCGCGCTCGACCACCATTGTAGTGGAAACCACCCGATCGGTTGCCGCAATGTAAAGTAGGAGAGTTTTGTCTTCTCTGGGAGCAGTAAGTACCAGAGGTGATGTGAGGTATTGTTTTAGCTGCGTGAAGGCAGCGTCTGCTTCCTCCGACCACTCAAACTTCTTGGACGCTTTGAGCAGTTTGAAGAACGGTAGTCCTTTTTCTCCTAATCTTGATATGAAACGGCTTAGAGCAGCCATGCAGCCGGTAAGCTTCTAGACATCCTTCACCTTTTTTGGGGGCTTCATGTCTAAGACAGCTTTGACTTTCTCTGGGTTAGGGCGTATGCCGTCGTAACTGACGACGTTGCCGAGCAATATGCCAGAAGGGATACCAAAGATGCACTTCTTTGGGTTTAATTTCCATTGGAACGTATTAAGGGCTGCGAAGGTGCATTCCAGATTGTCAACAAGGGTATGTGCTTCCTTGGTTTTGACAACTATATCGTCGACATAAGCCTCGACGAGGCCGTCTTTTATCTCGTCGTTGAGGCAGGCCTGTATAGCGCGTTGGTAGGTAGCCCCGGCGTTTTTGAGCCCGAACGACATAGTCGTGTAGCAGTAGGCGCCGAAAGGCGTGATGAAAGATGTCTTGATCTGGTCGTCCTTTTTGAGAGCGATCTGGTGATAACCAGAGTAGCAATCGAGAAAGGAAAGCAGCTCGCAACCGGCGGTTGAATCTACGACCTCGTCTATGCGAGGTAAGCCGAAGGGGTCCTTAGGGCAGTGTTTGTTGAGATCAGTGTAATCAACGCACATTCTCCATTCATTATTCTTTTTGCGTACAAGAACCGGGTTGGCTAACCATTCCGGATGATACACTTCTTTGATAAATCCGGCTGCCAAAAGCCGTGTAACTTCTACCCTAATCGCCTCCTTTTTGTCGCGAGCGAACCGTCGTAGCTTCTGCTTGATTGGTTTGGCCTTGCTATTGACATTTAAGGAGTGCTCAATCAAGTTCCGAGGTACACCGGGCATGTCGGAAGGTTTCCATGCAAACACATCCACGTTGCCCCTCAAGAACCTGACGAGCGCGTCTTCCTATTTGGGATCCAGGTCGGCCCCGATGAGGGCCGTTTGCTGGGATCGCCCTCGACCAGCTGGATCGTCTTGTGCTCCTTGGACCTGATGTTCTTGCGCGGAGCCTCGAGCTCTAGGATCTCTAGGTGGTCGGCTGAGGTCTTCTTAGCGTCGAGCATGGTCTCGGCCATGCGAATAGAGAGGTCGTGGGCCTCTGCTATTTTGAAGCTGTCGTCCTCGTAGGTATAAGCTGCGTATACGTTGCCCCTGAGGGTTAAAACTCCTTTCTCAGTAGGCATCTTGAGCACCAGATACCTGTAATGAGGTATGGCCATGAACTTGGTGAGTGACGGTCGACCAAGAATAGCATGGTAGGTGCCGTCGAAATCAGCGACCACGAAGTTGACGTAGTCGGTGCGGAAGTGGTCCGGAGTCCCAAATTGCACAGGTAGCGTGATCTGCCCGAGAGGTGTGGAACTCTGTCCGGGGAGAACGCCCTAGAACTATGCCTCGTACGGCTTCAGGTCCGCCTGGGCTATTTTCAGAGCGGGCAGGCTGTTCTTGAACAGTATATCAATGGAGCTGCCGCCGTCGATCAGTACCCTGTCGAATTGAACCTTGTTGATACAAGGATCGAGGACCAGGGGAAAACGCCCTGGCTCGGGTATGGCGGCCCATTGGTCCTTCCTGCTGAAGTAGATTTCACGGTGAGACCACGGAGGAAGC
Organism: Miscanthus floridulus; assembly: GCF_019320115.1. Classification (NCBI taxonomy): domain Eukaryota; kingdom Viridiplantae; phylum Streptophyta; class Magnoliopsida; order Poales; family Poaceae; genus Miscanthus; species Miscanthus floridulus. The sequence continues at coordinate 117,881,273 of NC_089580.1, read as the reverse complement.
CGTGGATCGGTGAGAAGGTTGTCGGTGTTTGCCACGTTCAAGCAAGCGCGGGCGAGCAGCTTGCGTTCTCGTTTGGTCTCAATGGACACCTTGCCGCCGATGATGGTGTGCACGCGATCAGTCGGCTTGACGTATTTATGACGAGGATCTGCATCGTCGTCGTCGTTGTCCTCGTTGCACTGTTCCCCCGCGTCGTTAGGCTTGTCGGACGTATCCGGAGCCTGTTGACGCGTGTAGATAGTCTTGAGGACGCGGCAATTCTCCATGGTGTGGTTCGACTTAGGATGGAGCTGGCAGGGCCCCTTCAATGCTTTGGCGTAGTCGTCCTCGTAGTTATGACGTCCGCCGCCCTTTTTCACAGTATTGACCTCGCCGTCGTCTTCCCGAGCGCGCTTGCTCCTATAATCGTCACGGCGGTTGCGCCGCTGATTACGTTGATCACGGTGGTCGCGGGGTCGTTGCGCTGGTTGCGGCGGTCAAAATTGTCGTTCCGACCACGATTGCCGCGGTAATCGTCGCGGTGTGGGGGGTGGTCGGAGCGTGGAACCCTTGCTGCTTCTTCAACGATTATCTTTTTAGCGTCGTCAGCGTCCGCGTATTTCTTAGCGGTGGCCAAAAGCGCTGTGACTGATTCGGGTTTCTTCCGGAGGAGCTTGTCTCTTAGGGCGTCGTGGAAGCGGAGGCCAGTGACGAAAGCCTTGATTGCTTCGTTGTCGGAGATTGATGGGACCTTGATGCGCATCTCCGAGAAACGCCGAACATACTCGCGCAGTGGTTCATCCTTCCGATCTTGGATCCGTTGCAGATCGTACTTGTTGCCGGGTTGTTCATAAGTAGCGATGAAATTATCGATGAAGGCCTGCCTGAGCTCCTGCCAAGAGTCAAAATAGTTCGCTGGCAAGCTAACCAGCCATTGGTGACCTGCATGACCAACAGCGACTGGGAAGTAGTTAGACATGATGTGCTCATCAGCCATGGCTGAGCGGCACGCAGTTTCGTAGAGCATGACCCATAATTCGGGGTTTTTCTTGCCGTCGTACTTCTGAAGTTTCTCGAGTTTGAAATTCTTGGGCCATATGACTTGGCGAAGGTGTGGAGTGAACTGCTTCAAACCCGAGGGGCCGTGGGCAGTGTCATATTCCATACGGCGATAGCTTTCATGGGATGCACGATCGTTGGCTCTCTGGTTGATGCGAGCGCGCAGATCACGTCCGACGAGGTAATGGCGGAGATCGTTATTGCCATCGCGGCGATCTCGATTGCCATCTGGATTAGCCCTGCGATCGTGGTTATCACGGCGATTATCGCGGTTATCTCGGCGGTTGTCGCCTCGAACGTCGTGGCGGTTATCCTCCCGGCGGCGGTTGTCGTCCCGACCACCATCATGACCACCGTTTCTGCCTTGACGGTTGTCCGATGGGTCGTTATTGCGTGAGCCACATTGGTTGAGTGGCTATGAGCGACTTGAGTATTGGCGGCTGTGGCTTGATTCGACAGAAACGGATGGAGCCCGGGCTTGATTCATCTCTGCGGTCTAAGCCATAGCAGCTGTCAGATAAGCTTGTATGTCATCACGGATTGCTTGGGTCTCGGGAGTGTTGGGCAGCCGCTGCATTGTCGCCATGGCGACGGCTACGTTGGCGCTTGGGGTCTTGAAGACTTGTTTGTCCCCCACCCTGTCGAAAGCATTGTTGAGGTCACGTGGTTGGACCCTTATGCGCCGTGCCTCCTGGTCTGCTTCAGCTTCGATTTGCCGGTGATTAAACCGGTCAATATTGCGTGCTTCGCGTGCAGTCTTTTCTTGTTCTGTTTCGCCAACTGCTGGCGGCTCATCGTTGCTGACAACATGGATCAAATCCCCTCGCCTTGGCGGGAAAGACGGAAATTGGGGGAAACCCGGGGCGTGGTCTGGTAGATCCAGATCGTATTTGACGCCTTCATCTTCGTGACGCTGAACCTCGGTGTGGACAAATGCGTTGGATGCGATGCCGGATGAGGAGCTGGAGTCACCCTCTCGGACTGTGTGGATGGATCCTTCTTGATAATCTTCAATACGGACCATGTTGACGATGTTGCATGGCTTCGGCCGAGATCGGTGTATAGGACACAGATCCGAGCGGCGTCGCAGGTTGTACGCGTAGCTGGAGGCAGCGTTTCGTAGGCCGTAGGGCTGGACCTGGTGGTTCTCCGTCGGGACTTCGTACTCGTAGAGTCAGAGATTCATCGCGATGGCTGGCTGGCGACGAGCAAAACGCCCCTCAGGAGTTGATACGACCACAAGATCTGTTCTAAGTCGCGCAGGACGACTGGTCCGAGCTGGTCGGATAGATCTGTTGTGGGGAGCTGTTACCTGCTCGTTAGGTTGGCTTTGAATCGTACTTACCAGAGCCAGGGTTTCAGCGAGTTGGATGCCGACCCGATCAACGGAGTCGAGCAGGTCGGTGTTGTCGATCTGCTTTCCTCTGTAGCGGGGAAGTGGATGACGGGTTGTCGGCGTGGCTGTAGGCGTGGTCGGAGCCAGATGTCCCGTGGTGGGAGCCGTGTTCACCATGGTCGGAGCCGTGTTCACCGTGGTCAGAGCCGTAGCCAATGCAGGTGAAGTAGTCGTCGGCGCAGGTTGAATCCACGCCTCCTCCATGGTCATGGCGATGGAGTCGTCGGAGCCGGTGGTCTAGGTGATCTGGCCGACGGTGAACATGAGGCCGTTGGGCGTAGCCATGGAGCCGGAGATGATGACCATCTTGTTTACTTGGAGAGCAGTACGCACACCCCCTACCTGGCGCGCCACTGTCGACGAAATATGGTCGGCATTCTACCTAGGGGTATGCCCAAGGTAGTAGATTATCGGTAGACAGATGCGCAAGCCCCAAACAAGACAGTGACGCAAGACAGACACGAGGTTTTATCCAGGTTCGGCCGCCAAGAAGGTGTAATACCTACGTCCTGCGTCTGATTTGTATTGCTGTTTGTCAATGAGAGATATTTTTTAGAGGGGTCCCCTGCCCGCCTTATATAGTCCGGGGGGTAGGGTTACAGATCTGGAAACTAATCCTAGTCAGTTACAATTGCTATATGCGGCCGGATAAGGATTCCTATTCTAACCGACCAGGATCCTGCTTGGTCGCCAAATCCGTCTTGATTCCTTGTGCGGGACTCCGATCAGGTTAACCGGGCCGCACGTCGTCTTTCGGGTGGACCGAACCCATCGATCCGGGCCAGCCCAAGCTTAGTCGTAAGGGTATAGGGGTTAATACCCCCACAGACATTGCCTCCTTGTGTTTTTTCCATAGTTCTAACACATCACTTGGCTCACAAAATACCAAGATTGTTGCAAAGAGCCTTCGTAGTGCATATGGCATCATCAACAGAGTAGCTTTAGCAAGGCCCTCATGTAGTGTGTTGTCCGCTTCAACGAGGCCCCTTCTTTCTGCAACTTCATGAAAAAATGAGGCCTTGAGGAGTACGCCAGAAACCATCTTTAGATCAGCGAATGAGGTTGCACCAGGCACGTGATTTAGAAGAACCCTAAGATAGTAACGCTCCCCTTTGACCAGATTGGCACATACAACTCTTTCGATCTATCTTAAATTATTCTTTTGCACCCTCCTAATCCATGATTTTCCCTATGAGTCCCACTTATAGTACTCAGGAAAGTCCCGATACAATGTGTTGTTCTTCTCAATGTAGGCTGCAAGCATCGACCTTTCAACACCTGGATGATTAAGCACTCGTCGAACACCCTCACGCTGGTGAAATGACACCATGTGCATGTCAAGAAGATGGAGCTGCAAGGACAACACCGAAGGGGACCTATCACTTATATCAAAACCATATATCCTCCACAAGGCTTCTGGTGGAGTTACCCATCTAGCATCCATGTATTGTTTGATCTCATCGATGTTTCCTTCATTGTCCTCCTTGTTAGTCTCTCTCACAGCCACAGACGCATGGTCATGACCCTTGTAAATGTACTTAAACAAATACTTAACGACCTCCACACGCTTCAACATTGATGTGGCAATAGAACAGACGTAGGAAGTATGGGTTGTAAGGCACGACCCATCTGTTGTCAAGGTCATGCATGTGAACTTTTTCTTTTCTACCATCATCACGCCATCTGTAAACTAGGTATGAATCCTTGCCCTGTAATGTGGCATCACAGGATGGTCGCGGGTAATGGTTCTTGCATGATTCATGGCCCTTTGTGCATGGGCAATTGTGATTAAGTGCTCCACTAGGGCCATGCATCATATGCTTTTTAACCATTTTATACAAGTCTAGATACTTCTTGTTTGGGAGTTCAGCTGCAATGAGAAGGTCATACTACTCTGGGCATGTGATTTTGTAGGGTCCCTCCATGATTAGCAAAAAATGTGCATGCGGTAGACCCCTCTTTTGGAACTCCACAACATACACGTGTGCATGAACCTTTCTGAGGATATCCTTTTTTATCAACATGTGCTTAAGCTCTTCTAGTTTTGCCCTAAAGACCTTATCAATAAAATTTGGACGATCCTATGGTGTTTGTCCAGGGTGCAACTCACGCGAGATCTCATCCCACTTTGGATTACATGTTGTAGTCAAGAAGATGTCTGGTTTTCCAAACCTCTGCACCATGCCATGGCATCCAAGTACCTACGCCTCATGTCCCTTAGGCCTCTAATAAACGAGGAAGGCATCACCGTCTGCTTTCCAACAGCTTTTGATCTTCCCTCACCAGCATGCAAGCTATCAACCAATCCTAGGTAGAGGTCAGCCATAATCTCTGTTTGATGATTGCGTATGTAATCCAATCAAGAACTCTCAATTTTGATGTACGTGTCCACCGCAAACTGTTGGAAAAGACGCTTGCCATAAAGTATGGGATTAAAGATTCCTGGCCATATCTGGAACTTGTAGCAGTAGTAGTCACACATAGAAACACATAAATTTCCCAGAGGGTCTACAAAAAAACTATGGTATTAGAGGTGTTTCTAGGATAACGATTTGATACACATGAAAAGTATAAGAAGATAAACAAACATGTTTCTTCTTCTGTACCACTACGAGCCTTATGCAGGGCACGAGCCATGTTGACATCCTCCATAGTAACACCTTTCTTTGGGATATCCATATGCCATCCAAGCTCACCGCTAGGGAAGAAGAGTGGGTATGAGAGAGCATCACAGCATCCATGGTATGATCAGATGCCATGCCTGCTCCTATCTTTCCCATGCAAGACAACACTATTCTAAAACTGACCAAGGAGTTCACTACCCTCGATCCAAACAGCAGTCACCTCTGAAGCCATCAACACGTTGTATGTCCTTTGGTCCAATCACTGATCAAGGTTAAGTGTGAGATGATAGTCCTCGAGTTGTTCAGCCTGCCCCATACTCCTCAAATGTTGTGAGTACAGGTTGTCACAAAGGATGGCCACCAATCTCTCTATAACTTCTTTATCTTTTTGGTACTGTTCTTCATGACACATTTGGTACCGGTGCTCAAGGCTCGGATCGTCATCATAGAAGTAAAGCTCAAGATGTCTGGGTTCCTTACCATCTGCTCTCCCAAATGACCTTATGTTGTGATAGATCATGCCATGTGCATGGAAGATATATATGCCGCTGTTTCTGATGTTAGCAGTAGCACTGTCAATGCGACAGTAGAGGGAAGTGAAATAGAAGTGGCCATTCAACTGATATTGTTACGAAAGTGCCTAGCATCTACGTCAGAGCTCGTCCAAAGCCTCATGAGCTGGTTAGGTATGACTGGTGCATTTAGCTCAACCTTTCCGTTGCGGCAATAGAACCTAGGAGGTTCTTTTGGAAACCTCTTCGCACCGCAGTGGTGGCAATCTTGGACAGGTTTTAGCATGTGTGTCTCCCTAGGAATGTTACTATACACCTTTTCATATGGGTCAGGTACTTTAGGGTTAGAAGCCGTGTCTTCCTCAGGAGTATCACTTTGGACATCGTCATCTGATTCCTTTATTGAAATAACATTTAAACATAAAAATAAAGGTTAGATAAGGGAGTGCATGTTTAGAAAGGTATTCGGTATTTGGTAGAAATACCTTGCCCAACAAATAGGTATCCCTCGTCCTCTTCCTCATCATCTTCGAATATATCGCCTTCATCATCGTCTGTGATTGGCATAGTGCCATGAGATATTATAGCTTGGGTAACAATAAAGGAAAGCAAATACTGTAAAAGAATGTTAAAAGTAGTGCAAATTACCGGTGTCATCAAATAATGGTTATGCAGGTGTAGCTGATGCATTTTGATTGCTTGGTCTAGCGCTTTCTATCAATCACATAATGAACACGATTGAGATAGAAATAAAGTTATTTCATGTCAAGGAACGGGGGTAGGGAGACCTCATTACTTACCGTTGTTGGTCATGGCTGATTGAGGTAAGGGCATATTTTCATCCTTGTGGTCTCTAGTCATGCATTCATCATCATTGTTAGCTAGCCCTATGTTTCGATCAAGGTGGCACTCAAACACAGTGTTATGGCGGGCTAACAATGCAAGTCTTTGCCCAGATGGAACTTTTGTCTATGTGTCATATGACCAGGCAGTATATCACCGCATCCATCATCATCATTTATCTCCTCAGTAGCTTGTGGGAAGCAAACAGGTGTTGCACTGGATTCTGGGATAACACAGTCGCTGGGGCTTACTGTGGGTCCATGAGGCCCAGAGGAGTTTGCAGTGGGCCACACCATCTTTGGATTAAAGAGTGGATTCTCCATTATGATGGACTTACTATTTAAGGTGTGTTTCTTCACCTCCCTGGAGCGGTTTGTAGTCACTTGCATTGCCTCTTTACGAGATGGAGTTTTACTATAAAGCCTTGGTCGCCTGCGCCTTTGTTCCCATTGCTCAGGTGTCATGTTTGCATATGTCATCCTCTTCCTTGCACGATCAGCCATGACTTGCTCATTTGTTAACTGTCTCTTACGTGAAGCAACTTTGCGTTGTGACTGCATTTCTTGATTAAATATGCTGCGAGCTGTAATTACTTCATCGTCATCACCTACATAGTTGTGTTTGAGTTAAAATAGTAGCAAGACAACCAGAACACACCAGATATCCATCAACAAAGTTGAATTACCTGATATCCGATTGGATATGTCATCAATATTAATTGCATGGAGTGAATCATTCCTATGCAACCAATCATTTGTTTCATTAGGATTCATATTTTCCTTGTTTGATGCATCCTGACCATCTACCAATTGTGACATAGCACGTATGAGTAACATCAGTAGTATAGTAATATCTACATTATTACTCAGCAACGTCTCTACTATACTACCATTGGTAGTTTCAATATGTAGGTGTTGCCCCTTTTTTCTTTTATATGCTTCTCAACGTTTTTTATTTCTTTTGTCCCTTTTCTCTTGAGACATTGTGAGCCATCGAGCCTTTTCTCTTTCTCTCTTGCGTTCTCCAGCATCACTTCCTGCAGTGTTACATCCAGATACTATTGGTTATCATTTATATAATATAAATAATATGTTGAATTGAATATAGTAATTGCCCATTTATTTTGGTTACCTCCATTAGTAGTGTTAGTCTTGTCACCCAATGGTGCAGGAGATCCACTACTTTCCATTGAATTAACCCACAATTGCCTATAGTGTACCTTTTGTAGTAGAGATCATCTAGGACTCATAGTGTCGGTGTTTCGAGTTGTCACCAACTAGTAAATTTCTAATATTGCGCGTCTGGCTCGGATGGTGTGCTTAGAGGACACGAGGTTTATAATGGTTCGGGCAGAATGTGTCTATGTCTAGTTCGTTGCTGTTGCTCGTGTTACTAGCACTAAAAGTTCATAGTAGGGGTTGCAAATAGTCGAGAGAGGGACAGGTCCCAAATATTTGGTGAGAGAAATGAATGGGAGCCAAGAGCTTGGTCGCATCTCAGCTGTGTGCTTGTGTGTTCTAATCGGTTCCAGTTGAGTCAAGTCGAGTTGAGTCGAGTTTGGTCGAGAGTCCACTCCACTTCATGGGACGCCCTGCTTTCCCTTTTATAAGCCAAGGGAAAGCACGGGTTATAGTGGAGGAAGAAAAGAGAACGAGAGGAAGAAGTCCTTTAGGATCGCTGGGTCCTTCTTCTCCTCTATGTGGGTCCCACCGACCCTATAGATGTCAATAGGGATAGCTTCTCATCGCGGCCTTGTCCATCACTGGCGCCATGTGCAGGCATCGTCTGCCGGTCATGGCGCTCCACTCTGTCCTAGCAGACGTCGTGGTGAACTGACGCGCCCGTAAGTGTTCGTACGGAGGTTAGGCAGAACAGCATCGGTACGTCCAACACTGTTCCTGATATGAACCCCTAGGTATGACCCACCGTGGGTCGCGGGCTATATTGAGGCATGCCAGTCTCTTCCCTGGCATCAGAGCTTTGACCCAGGCCCATACGCTTGGACCTGGAGTGTTTGGCGGCGGTATGGGTCTCCGTCGGGTGAGACAAAGTCCTCGGCCTCGGGGTCGGGCGAGGTGGAGTTCCTCCCCTGAGGCCAGGCGAGGCGGAGCGCAAACCCAAGGCTCGGGCAAGGTGGAGCCCAAACCCAAGGGTTGGGCGAGGCGGAGCCAGCCCTTAGAGATCGGGCGAGGCGGAGCCCGCAGCCTTGGTGTCGAGCGAGGGGAGCCACCCTCAGGGGTCAAGCGAGGCAAAGCCACCCCTTAGGAGTCGGGCGAGGCAGAGCCAACCCTTAGGGGTCAGGCGAGGCAAAGCCCATGACCTTGGTGTCGGGCGAGGCGGAGCCACCCTCAGGGGTCGGGCGAGGCGGAGTTTGCACATTTGGGGGTTGGTTGGAGCTGTAGTCGCGCTCTTGACTGCTCGGACGAATCAAAGTTGATGGTTATTAGCTCCTCCTCTTTGGGTACCCAAGTATTGGTCCCCAACAGTAGCCCCTGAGCCTACGAAGGAGTAGAATACTCCTTCGGATGCTTTTCGGAACGGGAGAACTCTGAAGGCCTTGGCCTTTTTTTGTCGCCCACAGCGTGATCTGGGGATGGTGATTCCCTTTTGTTGAGATCAGACCTCTCGGGGGTATAGCCGTGAGGTTTGGTGGGTCAGAAAAGGCCCTTCCCTGATTTTGACCCCTTCGGGGGTCTATCGTTCTGCGACCGTGTGTTCGGTCTCCTTGCGAGCCTACTTTCCTTGAGCCCCCACGCATAGCCGGGGTCCAGTCGAGGGCTGGCTCGTCTTTATGACCGTCACCCCATCTACGGTTTCCGCAACCGGTGGAGCTGAGCTGTGTCATGATTTTCCTCTATGGATGAGCCACGGCACTCAGTGAGTTGTTAGCTGGCTAGTCCAAGTAGGGCCCCGACATCCCATTCACGGGGATCCGGCTTGGGTCAACTGGTGACCGACACCAGACCCTTGGCGGTCAATCCATATAGTTCTCGGGTCCGTTCGACCAGTCCTGAGGGCCTTCTGCCTTTCTTTTCGAGGGAACATGGTCCAGGATGCCTGCGGCGCTCGTGCGCCTAGGTACCGGCCGTTAGCGGGCCTATCCCTTTCCACCTCTCACCCTAAAGGTGCCTGGAGTGGTTTGTCGAACCCGTTGATGGGCCGACCTACGAACTCCTAGGCCTAGTCGGGCCGTAGAGATGCTTTTAGATCCATATTCCTTTTACTCGTGATGAGTCGTGACCCGTCCGGAGAGGCGAAATGTCCGGTGAGTTTTTCGAGGGAATGGATAGAGATTGCATGCGCACGTCCCACGGTGGGACATTGTTGCAGATCGTGGTAGGCGCGGAGATCTAGGCGGACGGTTGATTTCCTCGCATCCGTCGCCCCTATAAAACCAAAGGATTCGCCCCCAGGGTTTCATACCTTGCATCCTTACCTCCGCAGCCACGACCGCCACCACCAGTCGCCTAGGGTTCCCCGTCTCCGCATCCCCGTCGCTGTCGAGCCCGCATCCAACCGTCCCCACCTCCAATGGATCCGTTCTGATATCACCTTTCAGCGTATGGAGGGCCTCATCCGTCGCAGTCTTCTCCGCACGTGGACCTCAGCCGAGGAGTGGCTACTGCCCGGCGAGGAGGATCTGCCATCGCCGCCTGATGGCTACATAGTGTCGTTCGCCCACTTCTATGAGCGTGGGTTCACGACCCCTGCCCACATATTTCTCCGGGGGCTGCTGCACTACTACAAGATCGAGCTGCAGCATCTCAACCCCAACGGGATCTAGCACATGGCGGCATTCGTTGCCCTGTGCGAGGGATTCCTGGGGATCAGCCCCCACTTCAATCTGTGGAGGTACTTCTTCGCCATCACCCTCCAGAAGAAGAGGGAGAAGAGCGGCAGGCAGGAGCTACACATGCCGATGGGATGCGCCGACATCCAACTCCGGAACAACCGGGTCGACAAGTACCCGCCGATGCGGCTGTTGACGTCCAACAAGGGGTGGCATTCACAGTGGTTCTACCTCAAGAACGACACCGCCGCCCCTCTGCCGGAGTTCACCGGACGCCTGATAGAAGAGGCCCCGGAGTCGTGGAGGAAGTGAGAGCAGCCTGAAGGGGTCGGGCGTCATCGGGGCCTACCACGCAAGGAGGGTGGCGCCGTTGAAGATGCGCACGCTCCCGCTGTACATGATGGCGCCCAGGGTGTCATTCGATGGAACAGCGCTTGCCGAGGGAGCGCTCTCCCACGAAAGTTGATGTTTTTTTTACCGAGCGTCCCGAATAGGGAGGCAGGGCGATTAGTTTTGCACGGACGATAACATTTGGTTCTTTTTAGTTATATAGATGGCGATAGAGATAATCATTCAGGGTCAACGGTCAATTGGAAAATCATTTTTTACTCTTCTAGACACGAGGAAGGAACATGCCTGGACTCAACAAAATTTAAACTTGGCATCAATAGACATCATGGTTGGCACCGATGCTCCAACACTCTCTCTCCTCTTTTGGTACCGCAGAAAACATACGTTGGCCAGTCTAAATAGCCGGCCATGACCACCTTGCTCCGTCGCTGCCGTCGCCGTTGAGCTCGGGCCGCAAGGACGCCATGTAGGAGCACCCCCGTCCACGCCGCCGACACACCCGAGACCCGGAGCTCCCCGTGACATAGCCGAGCGTGGCCGAGCAAGGTCGCCTCGCCTCCTGGCACCACGGTGCCCCGCACCGGAGTCGAGCACAGGCGGACACTTTTTTTTTAAAAAAAATCAAGCTTTCGAACAACAGATACTGAACTTGAAGTGAAATCACGGGTATTGATGAGCAGTAACAAACAACAAAGAAAAAGAGGACCGCATAAACAAGCGACTTAATTAGGTTCAATCAGCCAAGTAGCAGTAATAACCATGCTCGCGTGCATGCTTCGCCGTGTCAGCGGCGGCCGGGCTCGCGTTCGCCTGCGTTCAGGTGGAGGCTGCCGAGCCTCTGCCTGGGCGGCAGTGTGGACCCTGCGTCCCTAACATCAGCATGACGACGACGACACCGATGGCGACGCCCTTCCTCTCCCCTTCGTATCCGGCGGTCGGCGGCCGGATCTGGCCGTCCCGGCTCGGATCCGCTGCGCCTTCCACTGGATCCGCCCCTCTCCGACCCCGCACCTCGACTGGGGGCCGGGGACCGTGGCTGTCCGTCGCGCGGTCCTGACCTGCAGCCGTGACGGTCATGGCGTCTACGCGACGGTCAGTTTTTTGGGATGGTCATGCAGTGGAGCGAGGCGCGCAGTTTGGCCGCGGGCTTGCCGGCGGTGAGGCAACGCGTCCTTCGCTCTCTTTTGCAGGGACAACAGCGGCGCGGTGCGCTTAGTTTGGCCGCGGGCTTGCCGGCGGCGGGGCTGCGTGCCCGTGGCTGTCTTGCCGGTGCGCGCCTACCACCGTTGCGGGCGAGTCCGAGAAAGGCTCCACACGGTGTGTCGGCGGCCGGCAAAGGCTGGCCGGTGCGTGCCTCCCACTGTCGCGGGCGAGTCCGGGAACGGCTCCGCATGGTGTGGCGGTGACCGGCAACCCCCTCTGTCTTGGCGTGATCGCTTGCCAGTGCGCCCCTCCCACTTTCGCGGGCGAGTCCGATAACGGCTCTGCGAGGTGTGGTGGCGGCTGGCAAGCACCCCGGCCCCCTCCTCCGTCCAGGTGTGGACGCAGCCGGTGCGTGCCTCCCATTGTCGCGGGCGAGTCCGGCTTTGGCTCCGTAAGGTGTGGAGGCAACCGGCCTCACCCCTCCCTCCGCGTCCATGCCGGCGTGCGTCTCACCGCCTTTTGGGCGAGTCAACGGGATTACTTGAAAGGCTCTGGGCGAAAGCCTAGCTCAGATGGATCGGAGCCAGTGACGAGATCTCCTTCCTGAAGGCGTCATTGAAGAAACTCAACTCTTGCTGCAGTCTCCTGGTTCGACCCGCTCAGCACTGGCACATGACTCGGGCGAAAGCCCTGCCAAGCTTCTTGGCTGACGATGACTACGTTGCGGCGTTGTTCACCTCCTTGGAGGCATCGTCGTAGAGTTCATGTGAATCGGTGGTGGTAGTGCTGTGTTGTTGTATGTGGTTCTGCCACTTCTCGCCCTAATGCTGGGGCAATCCTTCGATGTTGTTTTGACTCCTTAAAAAAATATATCTGTAAATTATGAGGACGTTCAGAGCCTTTCCAATCAAATAAATCAGGTGGGGAACGCCTCCCCCCGTTGACTGTCAAAAAAAATATCATAATGGCAACTTTTTCTGAGTTGATCGGCTTGGATGGGCTACGCATCTTTTAATTTGGAACGACGGAAACAGCTAAAAGTTCTTTTAGGCCTGGTTTAAATACGTATATATTCATCTCAATCCATATGTATTGACGTAAATTAAAGTAAATTTTATTCCATTCCACTCCGACACACGTGGATTAAAGTGGATATACATGCATCCCAACACGGCCTTATTTAGAGAATTAAACTTTTATGATCCATGCTTCATTTTCAAAGCCTTGTGTGAAATAGTAGTATTTTTAGAAATCAAAAGGTTGAAACGGTTAGCACATGTATTTTTGAAGTATTCTCACTCTCACTATACTTGCAAGTTGCAACGGTCAATCGATCTCTGCGCGCTCTTTTTTCTTACGAGAAGGGTCTCTGCGCACTCGCGACTGCTGGTCAAGCTTTCTTAAGTTCAACGTTCATAATTAGTTTTTGCTGGGCATTGGCAAAACACACACATACATTGCGTGACAACGCAAGTGCTGCAAAGCAAGCACTACAAATCTAAGATTCTTACTTGGATGCGCAAAGCCCGATTCCCACAACCTTCCCAGCCTTATTTCTTCACCCTGATCTCAATGCCCTGCACAATAAGACCCTTCTTCCAGTAGCCGAAACAGGAGTCCTTGAGACTGATGGACACCTCGCCATCTTCACCTTCTTCATTCTTGAACTCACCCATTTCCATCTCCATCCAGCCATCAGCCCTTGTCTGAGGGTGCTGTACGTGAACTAATCCAACTGGCATGAATTTTCGTACCCCACATATCCTAGGCAAACCTGACGAGTGGACTCGGTTGCCCCAATGCTAACTTCAGCCACCTGGAGTGGATAGTCCAGCCCATAGGATTTGTCGGACATCTTGAACACCATGTAGGCAGCGTAAGTGGTGTTCTGGGAGAGCATGTTGCAATGTATCTTGCCACCGATTTCCAACCAGGAAATTTTCAGGAGTTCTGCGCCTTCTGAGAACCTGTAACACACACGGCATTAGAATTTGGAATATATATGAGCCTATAAAATTCATTCAAATGGCAAGGTACATGAAAGAGTGCATTGGTTTAGGTAAAATGCCATTCATTCAGCATTAATTTCCTTGACCTTGAGCGAATTGTGCTGTATTCATTCAGGTTAGAGAATCAAAGTAAAAAAAAAGCCATGAATCTTTGCTCTTGAAAGCTAGGAAAAAACAACATTTGGTCATGTTAGTGCATATGGAAAGCAGTATGGACAGGGGGTACGATTATGCTTTAGTACTACAAATTAATAGCGAACCTAGGAGTCTTTAACACCATCAACCTGCTGTGATTGCTCTCAAAACAATGTCACCATTAGACTTACGGTTAGCAACCCACGCCACGAACGCGCAACTATTGACTTGTATCAGACTAGAGCAGAGGTACACGGTGCTGCAATGGGATGGATGTAGCACCCACCCCAGCAACAAAACTAGTATGCTTACTAGTAGTTCACATTCGCATCAGAGCCGCTGACGAGCCGATAAATGGATTGCGGATAAATAGAGGTTTTGATTTCACAAACAGACCTGGAGTCGGTGAGAGGGATCCAGCGCCAGTACCGTGGCGTATCGGCCGAAAAGATGCAGAGCTTCCTGGCGGACAGCATGTAGCACTTGGCGGCGGTGTCCCTGTCCAGCCACATGCTCTGCGGGTGCGGGGCACGGCACGGCACGGCACCTAATTTTTTACATTTTAGTCTTTTTTTTTTAGTTTCTCATAAATAAATCTCTGACGAAAAGAATTCAGAAAATAAACCTTTAACTTGGCGTCATTGATGCTGGCGCCGAGATAACACGTCTCGACACCAGCGTCTCTGGCACCGAGCTCCTGGGCACGATAGATGACATGGCAGTAAGCTCGGCGTCAGTCACTCTGGCGCTGAGCTCGGCGCCGTACATCTTGACGTCGAGCTCGGCGCCAGAGTGCCATTTAACCCCGGCCAACCACGACTAGGATTCCAGCTATGTAGCCTAAAAACTAGATGATAAGATAAACGAACACAGACAGCACATAGCACAGATCAGAGGTTGATCACAAGATATGTAACTAGGTACATGTAGCACATGGTTATACCTAGTATTTGCGGAGAACAAGAGGTGTACGGTACTAATGCATCAGATAATCACGAAGTTCATCAAAGTGATTACATTCTGGTACTGTTGAGTTCAGATATACATGAATTCCCCACCCTGACAGCATTTGTGGCACCCCTTCTATCTTCTTCCTCCTCCCTTTCACGCTCCTTCCTGCTCTCATACGCATGGTCATCCATCCTCAGCTCATGCCGGCATATAGGGCAGGAGTTGTTCTCGTCCTAAATGAAACAAAAAATCACGGCTGGTTAGTATCGGGGACCTAACACCGGGGTACCCAATGAGGTGGGACTAATAACCATCGAACGTTGACGCTTCCGGTCAGGCAAGAATGCTACTACGCTTCTTGTCCGAACGACGAAAGATTGGTTCCGCCTCGCCCGACCTCCAAGGGCTGGTTCCGCCTCGCCCGACCCCTGAGGGCTGGCTCCGTCTCGTCCGACCCCCGAGGGCTGGCTCCGCCTCGCCCGACGTCTAAGGACAGGCTCCGCCTCGCCTGATGGCTGAGGGCCGGCTCTGCCTCACCCGACGTCCAAGGGTGGGCTCCGCCTCGCCCGACGGCCGAGGGCAGACTCCGCCTCGCCCAACAAGTACACCCTGCGCCTTCATAAGGATGAGCACAGGGTACGACATGACATTCAAGTCAAACGCAGCACCATGGACCATGCCCTGCGCCGCGCCAGGAAAAGTACCACCAGGGCATGACGGGATGGGCGCTTTAGACCATTCCGGCATTGCAGAGTCCGAATAGTGTTGTAGGCGCCGCCTTCAGCCCCTCAGACACGGAACCTGACACAGGCATACGACAACCACTACGGTCCAGAAAGAGACTTGTGCCCTCTACAGTGACGGACGTGTTGTCACCGTGCCGCCCACTCTCCACAGGGCCACAGGTCAACACCCTTGTCTAGCATGCCTCCCGGAGGGGCGGGACAGGACACTTGCTGATCTGGTAAGGGCATGGCGTCGCCAGGACACGGGCACCCGACGAACGTGCCAATCCCTGACACTGTCTCGCTGTGTCAGCAAGGCTGGCTCAGCGGAAAAGGAGGGCCCAACACCTTCGAACGGGCTTCTTGGCTTTCGGTTTTTCTCCCATCTGTAACCCCTACTCCCCCCTTGGTCTATAAAAGGGAGGGTAGGGCCCCTCACTAAGGGGACCGACTCTTGACGGATAAGTTGAACACACACGACACTTCATACATAGCTGAGCAGCGACCAAGCTCTCGACGACCTTTTCAATCATTTCATCAGAGACTTGGGACTCGTCCCTCTCTCGACTATTTTGTACCCCCTACTACGAACCATTTTTTATATTAATAACATGAGCAGCAGTAGCAAACTGGACATAGGGACGTTCAGCCCGAACCAGTATAAACTCCGTGTCCTTTAGTGCACTATCCGGGCCTAACGCGCAATAATCATAAATTTACTAGCCGGTGTTTGTTCGAAACACCGATAGTGGGGGTGCCAGGTAGAGGCCTTTGTGCGTTCCAAATCAAGCCTCGGATAGCTAACCACGCAATTAGCTGGGTCCCGGGCGCACACGTGCATTTCGGTGACCTAGACTTCATTGTCACACTAGGAGGAGAGTTGGCGCTGGCCCACGCGGCCGTCTAGTCTCTCCCCTCCGCCAACTTCAGCTACCGGAGGCTTGAGGGCCAGCCCGGCATCTCCCTTGGACCCTAGCCGTCTAGGGAGGCCCCGCGCCGCATCAACCTCTCTCCGAAATGCTCCACTCGGTGCGCCTCGATGGCGTTTCCGTTCGGTCTCCGCAACGCCGTGGCGACCATAAGCCACCTTGTGGCCCAGCGCGCGATCCCGTTTCCCGCGAACAATGAGTTCGTGGGGATGATTGAAAGCGTCACAGAATCCCTCCACGGCCTCCTCGCGGAAGACCCAGGGTCGGACTCTGGTTCTGACTCCGGTAGGGGGAGCCATCATCCCTCTCGGGAATGCTTCATGGCGGAAACCTCCGAGGGACACGTCGAAAGCGCCTCCAAGGAGGAGGTCACCCTGGCAGGCAACCTCGGCGACGGAGCCAAAGGGGGAGCAGCGGCTCCACCTCACGTAGGGGTGGAGCAGCTAAAAGCCCAAAAGCGGGAAATAGACGAAGCCAGATAGCAGCTTGTTCGGGAGTACAAGAAGATCGACGAGGAGATCAGGCACCACGGAGATGGAGGCCACGCACGCGCCATGGCCCGCGACGTGAACCGAAGGATCATCGCCGACGATGAAACCCTTCCCCGCTTTGCTCGTGTGAGCCAGAACATCGCCGTTGCGACGGCCCTGCTTCATGGCCTTCCAGAGGCCGTGACGCCCGAGGATCGCCGGGTCCACTGTGAGATTTGCACGCTACTTAAGTGTGCGGCAGCACAGCAGGCAGAGAGCTCGATGTCTCGGCGACATGAGCCCGACGCTAGCCAGCGTACCCCCTCAATGCGCCCCGCCAGGGATGCGTTGGTCCACCAGGCGCCACAAGGCAATGGGCAGCGCACTGCAATCCTAGTGCATCAACGTCTCGGCCACAACCGTGACGCACGCAGCACCCTCGACGCCCTCAGACGCGCCTACAGCGACCCAAGGGAAGGAACCCGCCATGGCTATCATCCTCGACATGACGGACGCTACGACAACGATGAGGACTAGAGCCCAAGCCCTGGCCTGCTAGGCCCTCAGGCCTTCGGCCGTCACATCCTCAATGGTGCGTTCCCACCAAGGAATCGACCACCTACCAACATCTCTAAGTACTCCGGGGAGACAAACCCTAGACTTTGGCTTGAAGACAATCGACTTGCCTATTAAGCCGGTGGTGCAGATAATGACGACTTCATTATCCGCAACCTTCCACTGTTCCTCGCCGATTCGGCACAAGCATGGTTGGAGCACTTTCTGTCCGACGCCATCCAGGGTTGGGCGGACCTAAGGGAGATCTTTGTGGGGAACTTCCAGGGCATGTACAAACATCCTAGGAACCCCTGGGACCTCAAGAACTATCGCCAAAAGGCCAGCAAAACCCTCCATGGGTACATCCGGTGCTTCTCCCGATAGTGCAATGAGCTCCCTAACGTCGCCGACACCGACGTGATAAAAGCCTTCCTGTCCGGGACAACCTGTGAGTCTTTGGTTCACAAGCTAGGACGCAAGGGCCCGTGGACCACCAAGGAGCTCCTGGACATCGCCACCAGCCACGCCTCAGGAGAAGAGGCGGTCAGAGCGATCTTCGATCGCCTCGAGGGCAAGGCAAGGCAGGACGAGGGTGTCGGCGAAGGCACCTCCAATCGTTCTGCCAAAAGGAAAAACAAGAAGCAACGACACGAGGACCCACTCGTGGCTGCTGCTGACCGTAAGGGTGGTTGGAAGCCCGTGGAGGGCGCTTCGATCCACTTCGAGAAAATGCTTGAGGGGCCATGCCCGAACCATGCCTTCCCCGTAAAGCATCTGCTCAAGGACTGTGGCCTCATGCGAAAGTTCTTGGCCGGAAGCGCCAACAAGGGGGAGCAGGGGAAGGAACCCGCCCCCACTGTCGACGACGCTGAGGAGAAGGACGATGGCTTTCCAACGCCAGACGGCTGCCACATGATCGTCGGAGGATCAACAGCCTACAACCCCAAACGTCGCCAGAAGGTCGCACGCCGCCAAGTCTACACGGCCCAACCGGCCACACCTTTCTTTCTCCGGTGGTCGGAGTCCGCCATAACCTTCGATCGGACCGACCATCCGGACGCCATCCCAAATCTGGGAAGGTATCCGCTTATCGTTGACTCGATAGTCGGCCCAAAGCGTCTCACCAAAGTTTTGATGGACGGAGGCAGCAGCCTCAACATCATGTACGCAAAGACGCTCGACGTAATGGGCATCGACCAAACGCACCTCCGCCCAATCCGAGCGCCTTTCCACGACGTCATCCCTAGAAAACAGGCCATGCCACTCGGACAGATCGATCTGCCCATTACCTTTGGGGATCAGTCTAATTACAGGACTGAGACCCTCACCTTCGAGGTAGTAGGATTCCCCGGAACCTTCCACGCCATCTTGGGATGACCATGCTACGCGAAGTTCATGGCCGTCCCCAACTACACATACCTCAAGCTAAAGATGTTGGGCCCACATGGGGTCATCACCATCAGTAGCTCCTTCCAACAGGCCTACGAGTGCGAAGTCGAGTGTTGCGGCCACGCCACAGCAATCGTCGCCTCCGGGGAACTCGCCACCCTCAAGAAGGAGGTCGTCAAAGAAGCACCCGACGCAAAGAAATCAACCGGGTCGTTCGAATCGGCAGAGGGCTCCAAGGAGGTCCTCATAGACCCCAGCAGCTCTGAGGGTAAAATGGTACGCATTGGTACCGCGC
The DNA here is from genome assembly GCF_019320115.1 of Miscanthus floridulus. Taxonomy (NCBI): domain Eukaryota; kingdom Viridiplantae; phylum Streptophyta; class Magnoliopsida; order Poales; family Poaceae; genus Miscanthus; species Miscanthus floridulus. The sequence goes on along the minus strand of NC_089580.1, from coordinate 117,862,118 downwards.
TCTCCTCTAAATAGGAAAGCACGCTCATCGACTTCCTCCGCGACAACAAAGACATCTTTACGTGGAAACCCTCGAATATGCCAGGCATCCTGAGGGAGGTCACCGAGCATACCTTGAAAATCCACCCATGCTCCAAGCCGGTGAAGCAACGCCTACGCCGCTTCGATGAGGAAAAGCGTAGGGCCATCGGTGAAGAGATAGCAAAACTGTTGGCCATCGGATTCATCAGGGAAGTACACCACCCAGAGTGGTTAGCAAATCCCGTTCTTGTACGAAAGAAGAGCGGGAAATGGAGGATGTGTGTCGACTACACGGGTCTCAACAAGGCGTGCCCAAAGGACCCATTTCCTTTACAACGCATAGACCAAATAGTCGACTCTACCTCAGGGTGCGAAACCCTCAGCTTCCTCGACGCGTACTCCGGCTACCACCAAATTGCGATGAAAGAGTCCAACCAACTCGTGACGTCTTTAATCACCCCTTCGGATCATTCTGCTATATCTCAATGTCGTTCGGTCTGAAAAATGCTAGGGCCACTTACCAGCGCTATATGCTCAATTGCTTCGGGGACCTCATCGGGCGGACCGTTGAGGCCTATGTCGACGACATCGGAGTTAAGTCCAAACGGGCTGACCACCTAGTCGTCGATCTTGAGCAAACCTTTGCGAAACTCTGGGCAAATTGCATCAAACTCAATCCCGAGAAATATGTTTTCAGGGTCCCGAGGGGTATGCTGCTCGGCTTTATCATCTCTGAGCGTGGCATCGAAGCCAACCCGGAGAAAATCTCAGCCATCACAAGGATGGGTCCGATCCAGAACATAAAGGGGGTTCAACGGGTCATAGGGTGCCTCGCCGCCCTCAGCCGCTTCATCTCATGCCTCGACGAATGAGGACTCCCCCTTTATCGACTCCTGAAGAAAGCCGACCGCTTCGAGTGAATAGCCAAGGCCTAGGAGGCGCTTGACATGGTCAAGCTACTTCTAACAAAACCCCCGGTCCTAGTTCCTCCGAGCGATGGAGAATCCCTCCTGTTGTACATAGCGGCCACCACGCAAGTGGTCAGCGCCACCTAGGTGGTAGAGCGGGAAGAAGAGGGACATGCCCTCAAGGTGCAGCGCCCTGTGTACTTCATCAGCGAGGTACTATCCGACTCCAAAACCCGCTACTCCCAAATCCAGAAACTCCTATACGCCGTCCTCGTCACCAAGAGGAAACTATGACATTACTTCGAGTCACACCCTATGACTGTCGTAACATCATTCCCCCTCGACGAGGTCATCCATAGCTAAGATGCCACAGGAAGAACCACAAAGTGGGCACTCGAGCTGATGGATCAAGGCATCGCGTATGCCCCCCGAACGGCGATCAAGTCCTAGGTGCTGGCTGACTTCATCGCGGAGTGGACCGAGGTCTAGATGCCACCGGCGGTCATCGATCAAGAGTGCTGGATGATGTACTTTGATGGGTCGCTGATGAAGAAGGGCACCGGCGCGGTGCTGGTCTTTGTATCACCCCTCGGGGTCCGCATGAGGTACATGGTTCGGCACCATTTTCCCTCATCAAATAATGTGGCCGAATACGAGGCACTCATCAACAGCCTACGCATCACCATCGAGCTGGGCATCCGATGCCTCGACATTCAGGGTGACTCTCAGCTGGTCGTTAACCAAGTCATGAAGGAGTCCAGCTACCACGACGCCAAGATGGCTACATACTGCTAAGAAGTCTAATGGCTGGAGGACAAGTTCGACGGCCTTGAACTTAATCACGTCCCGAGGCACCTCAACGAGGCGGCCGACGCACTCACGAAGGCGACGTCCGGTCGAGAGCCGGTGCCAACGGGCGTCTTCGCCAGTGACCAACACAAACCCTCGGTGCTCTATGAAGGGTCAGAATGGGCCGAGGATGGCCCGTCTAATCTAGCCCCGAGGGCTGACCTACCGACTGCTCCGTCTGACCCCGAGGTCATGGAGCTTGAAGAGGATCTGGCTGCAGAGCCTGGCCCTCCGGACGACTGGAGAACGCCCTACCTCGACTACCTCCTCCATGACACACTGCCAACAGACAAGATGGAAGCTCGATGGCTCGCACGTCACGCCAAGTCTTTCGTTCTTATAGAGGGCGAACTCTATAGACGGAGCCACACCGGGATCCTACAGCTCTGCATCCCTAGCGAACAGGGAAGACTTTTGCTGAACGACATCCACGGTGGGGTCTGCGGTCACCATGCCGCGCCGAGGACCTTGGTTGGAAATGCATTCCGACAGGGCTTCTACTATCCCACTGTAGTAGCCGACGCCAAGCAAATCGTACGCACCTGCAAAGGGTGTCAGTACTACGCTCGGCAGACTCACCTCCTGGCCTAGGCACTCCAGATGATCCCCATCATGTGGCGCTTCACGGTCTGGGGGCTCGACCTGGTTGGGCCACTCAAAAAGGCACCCGGGGGCTTCACCCACCTACTTGTCACCATAGACAAGTTTACGAAATGGATTGAAGCTCGACCGATCTCCACGATCAAATCCGAGCAAGCTGTGCTGTTCTTCCTCGACATCATCCATCGCTTTGGAGTACCAAACTCCATCATCATAGACAACGGCACATAGTTCACCAGCAAGAAAATCATTTGATTATGCGATGAACAACACATCTAGATCGATTGGGCGGCCGTCGCGCACCCTCGGAGAAATGGGTAGGTCGAGCGTGCAAACAACATGCTCCTTCAGGGCCTCAAGCCCAAGATCTTCAACCGGTTGAACAAGTTCGACGTGTGCTAGGTCGCCGATCTCCCGGCGGTGCTCTGGAGCCTAAGGACAACCCCTAGCCGGGCCACTGGCTACACACCTTTCTTCATGGTCTATGGTTCCGAGGCCATTCTCCCAACGGACCTTGACTATGGAGCGCCAAGAATCAGAGCATACGATGAGTAGGGAGCCGAGGCATCCCACCAAGACGCCATGGATCAACTAGACGAAGCCCGCGACATCGTCCTCCTTCATTCGACCAAGTACCAGCAGGCGTTGCGATGGTACCACAGCCGACGGGTGTAGTACTGACCCTTCAACATTGGGGACCTTGTCCTCCGCCTCGTGCAGAGCAACAAGGACCGCCATAAGCTCTTCCCACCCTGGGAGGGGCCGTACATCATCACAGAAGTACTCCACCTAGGCACCTACAAGTTGAAAACCATCAACGGCGAGGTCTTCACCAACGCCTAGAACATCGAGCAGCTACATCATTTTTACCCTTAAATAAATACATACTTCTTATCAGTTCTTGTCTTTACAAATCCCCGATCTTTAGTGACATCCGACCCCTGCAAATTGCGAGAGGTCGTACCTCACTTGGGGGGCTAATACAAATGATACAAGTACGTTTATCTTGCAAGCACTTCCTGTGTTACCTTTGCAAACATTCTCTAAGTTTTCCACTCTCCCCGTAACAAGTCCTAAGGGCTAGGATTTCAGAAACAATTTCTGAGTACAACTGGTAGGACTACGGGAAACCTACGCCCCAGTGGCTACAACCTCCTTGCTCACCAGCGTGATCAGAACTTTTTCACCCGCACTCCTAGCCTTTACAACCTGAGCCATGGGAAGGGTCGAAGGGCACCGAAACCTCTTCTACAAAGAGAGGAAGCTGAAAAGACTGTTTGCCATAACAAAAGATGAAAATTTGTTCATTGTTCATTCTTTGCACAAATTCGCCACTTACAAAGTGATTTCATCACAAAAAGGACTAATGTACTCTTAAAATCAAAGGACTGTTCACTCGGGGGCTCCCACACAAACTTATTTAATTACAGTCTCTGCCTAGCTTTACTACGAGTACTACTGCGGTCGCTGCGCCATGCTCTCCATCGGCAACGTCCGGGCATGTACACGGGCCAATTCGTCTATTGTCGCCGCCGCGCCACGCTCTCCATCGGCGACGTCCTACCGCTCCACGGGATCCTCAAAGGCGCCGTCATCTACAACGTCGAGCACCACGCCGGTGACTGCGGTGCCCCTCCGCCGGGGCGTCCAGGGACTACGCCATTGTCATCAGCCACAGCCCCAACAACGGTGTCTAGGCTGGGGCGCCTCCCGCCGAAGGAAGGCCGCAACACACGACGGCAAAATCAACGACGTTCGGCACCCTCTAGCGCTCCTCCTACTTCGGCAGCAGCGACCCCTCCTCAGCAAAGGCGACCCACACCATCTCATCTACGTTGGATGACCCCTAGCTCGACATCACGCTCTAGATTCACAAGTGGATCTGTGAGTTCTTCTCTCCCTAGCATTACCCTCTCTTACTTAGGAATTGCTACATTCGGTGGAAAGGAAGGAGAAGAGGTGGCGGCTCAGAGGCTGGTGAGGAGGTGGGACAAGAACTCCTCTTCCCCCCCCCCCTACCCCCTATTTAAAGAAGGGGCTCAGTAGCTAAGGAAAGGAAAAAGGTTGGGACGAAAAACTCTCTACCTTCCCCTATTCAATGCAAATGCAAAGTCAATGCTGACAGAAATCTGAGGGGACGCTCCGGAGCTAGCGGGACGTGCTCTGGTTGACAAGATGTCACTTGGTCAGATAGAACGTCGCCTAGGTATGGCCTACCACTAATGCGCCCTGGGCGCAAGGACCGGGGCACACTCGCATGCAGGCCACTCTCCGCTTCCCTAGGCAGGACCGTGGAACGACCCAACGACGGAACCCCCATCCAGGGGCGAGGCCAACGGGCCTCCTAGGTCGATCGGGCGGCCTAGGCAAAACAATGAATGAACGACCTCTAAAAGATAAGCACCCCTGTTTACTTACTTTGAGTGTTAATTTCTTTACCGAGCCTCCGACCCAAGCAACAGCAAAGGCACGGACATTGCTTGGGGGCTGCCAAGGGTGTCTATTTATTTAGACACCCTCTTCGCCCGACCCCCCCTTATGTTTAAAACCAGAAGCGCGGTGTGTGGGTATAAAACTTTAAAAACAACTGGACGAACCGCCAGACCCTACGTCTCGGTGGCTATGGTGTTTTTTGTTCACCAGCATAAATCGAACTCACAGTTCCCTGCACCGCAAGCCTCGGCTCCCGCCTTCCTGAAAAGGGTTTGGAGGGGTCTCCCTGTAGAACCTCCTTTAAGGAGAAGCTGTCAGGTCAACTAAATCAATCAAGCGGCTCGGATCACCGCCGAGAGATAGGAAACAAAAAATAGCGATGCTTATGCAGGTTACGCCGACCTTATCGCAAACATCGGGCCCGAACCCCACACGGACATGTCTGGTAGGAGCTTCCCATCGCTCATATCACCAAGGTAACGTTGCCAAACCCCACTTTCGTTTCAATTAAGTGATACACTAATTCCATACGTCCAAACATTGCATATACAAATCTCTGCATCTCAACGCTTCGTGCCACGTCACGAAGCGGCAGCCGCCTCATTCAATATGAGCGGTGACCGACCGAGGCTCAAAGGCCAGCCCGCGAAGGGCTCGAGGCCGCCTTGCGTCAAACAGAGCCAGGGGAGAAAAACAGAAACGAGCCCCAGCGGCCTTGCCCGACCCCGCTCAGAAGCGGACCGGGATGTCTCGACCTTTCTTGTTTGATTCTAACCCCAAGCTAAACCCATAGAATCTCTATCGAGGAAAGGCCAATGGGCCACCTGAGCCTATCGAATGGCTCGGGTCTCTACCAGGAGGCGGGTTAAGAAGAAGTGAAATGCCACATGAGGGCTCTACCGACCCTATCAGCGAATGATGGACCCGGATTTCACACGAACATACCCATTAGTGAGCTCATTGAGCACGACACTCGAGCCATCGAGGCAAGTGTCGTCAACTCAGCCCCTCCGATTGTGGAAACCGAGGATGGGGTAACACGCGAAAACATGGCCAACCCCTATCAGACCCTAAAGGGCTTAGGGGCTTGAGCCAGATCGAGAGACCAAGGTTCAAAGGCTGACCCATGAAGGGTCCGGGGCCACCCCGCGTCGAACAAGAGCCAGGGGAGAAAACACAGATGAGCCTCAGTGGCCTTTGCCCAACCCGCATTGAGGCGGATAGGGTCATCTCAACCTTTTAGTTCAATCTAGCCCCTAGCTGAGCCCATAGAAACCCCATTAAGGGGGAATCTGTTGGAAGGCGGGGCAAGGAGCAATAGAATGCCACCCAAGGGCTTTGTCGACTCTGTCGCAAAGCCACAGGATCGGATTCCGCCCGAACATCCTCGTTAGCAAGCTCATGAAGCACGTCACTCGAGCCATCGAGGCAGGTGATGTCACCTTAACCCCTCCAGTTGCGAAAAACCACTGATGGGGCAACAGTCACAAAATGAGCCGGCCCTTGACCGAATCCCCACCATGCGCGGGGGCTTGGGGAAGGCCGGACCAGCAATGAGACCGAACGTACGGTCACACAGCGATCACCAAAATCCCAAGTAAGGGGTACATGCGAATACAAATGTAAGTTCGCTTCCCTCGCTCCAGTCTCCAGTAACATCTGACCCCAGCAACCGCAAGGGGTCGGATCTTACTCGGGGGCTAATAAAGGTATGGGTATCTCCTTTCTTTTTTTGAAAAAGTCATTACAGCATACCTCTTCCTCGCACCAAGACGGGTGGCAAAGTTCGGGGGAACAGATTGGTAAGACCACAAAAGGTCCACGCCCAGATGGCTACAGTAATTTTGCTCACCAGCACAATCAAAATTTCCCTGAGCACCTCGAGCCCTACGGTCTTAACAAACGGAAGGGTCGATCGTGTAAATCTTTTTTCATCGCAAAAAGGGAAGAAGGTAAGGTCAAACAAACGAAATGAAATTACGAAACAAAGCCAGAATCTATTTTTAGACACAAAAAGAACTGACACTTGTTCACATATTACGGATAAATGATTATCGAACTGATTCAACTAACTACTTCCGCGGAGGGAGAACCGTTTCTTTCAGCCTGTTCGCTAGGTTCTGCGCAAGGGGAGTCACTACCCTCTCCATCTCGTCTAGCTCAGCATCTTCATAGACAGGCGCAAAGCCTTGGCTCATTACCTCCAAGTTGATCTCCCGGTCATAATGCGAACGGGCAACGGCAAAGGCCTGGGTGATCCCAGCATGAAAGGCGTCCTCCTCAAGTTGGCCGACCCACGCCGTGATACCCACGACATGAGCCGCGAGCGAGCTGGTTCCCTCTGGCTGCGCCACCCTCAGGGTGTCGATGACCACCCTGACAGCGGCTTGCAGAAGGTCGTGCTTGTCACTCTTGGTCTGAAGGATCCCTCGCACTTTGGTGAGCTCCTCGACCAGCCCGGCCGAGATGCTCTTGGTGCCCAACCTTTGGCTCACCGTAGCTCCAAGATCCACCTGGAGGGATTTGACCACCTGACGTGCCTCGTCGCGCTCCTCATGGGTCATGCCACTCTCCGATCGAAGTCTTTCTTCGGTTTAGCGCAGCTCGTCCCGCTCCCCGCACAACCGAGCGATCACCTCGATGTCCTGGTCCGCCCTCTGCTGCAAGGCTGTGGACCTATCCTCGGCCTTCCGCCTAAGATCCCGCTTCGTCTCCAGCTCAGCCAAGACCTCAATGGCCCGCTCATTGGCCATGGCATCCTTCTAGGGCAGCTGGTCCCGCTCCTTTCGGATCCTAGCGGCATCCTCCTCATCTAGCTTCACCCTCGCCGACAAGTCCTCGAACATCCCATGGACCTCCTCCGCGTCCCGACGCGCCTCGGCCTCCCGCTGCTGGGCGATAGCAAGCTACGCGCCCACATCTCCTCGCAGTCGGGCCTCCTCGGTAAGGCGGTCCCATTCCGCCTTTTGCTCATGGAGGAACCGGGACTTGTTTCAGCTGTGAGCAGCGATACACTGAAAAGAAGACCGGTATCAAAAATACGAAAACACAAAAATGTGTGAAGAAAGAAGAAAACAAGGGAGAAGATCAAGCGAATACCTGGCTAGTAGGAACGAGGATTTCGCGCAAGGCACCACTGGCCTGGTTCAAGGCATTCATCATAGCCGAGAACCCGATGTCAAGATTTTCCCGCTCTAAGCTCTCGGCAGCGTCGTCAAGCGAGAAAAGAGTCGATGTTGGGTCCTCGGCGGCCATCCACTGGAGCGGTGGCTCCCCCTACGCGGGGGAGTGGCTACCCCTCGACAACAAGGCCATGGGCGACCGCCTACGGGTCCTCTCCACCACCGCCACGACACCTGGAGACCCTCCGGCCGTGTCCTCCTCCATCTGGATCGCCTTAGGCACCGTAGCCTGGGCCGCCGGTGGCACGGATTGCGCTGCCCCCTCGGACGCCACCACGGCTACGTCCGACTGTGCCTAGCTCGTCAGGGTTGGGGACCCTCCGGCCATGTCCTCCTCCACTCGGCCCACGTCGGGCACCGTCGCTTGGGCCGCCGGAGGCACGGATTGCGCCGCCCCCTCGGACACCACCATGGCCACGTTCGGCTTCTCCTGGCTTGGCGCGGTCATGGCCACCCCCACCGGTGACACCAGACCCCCGACTGGCGGTGCTACACCTACCACGGAAGACGCCGCCCACTCGGCAACCACCGAGGGCACAGGTGCCACCATGGGCGCCATCAAATCGGCCAACGGGGCCGCAGCATCAGTGCCGCTCCTGCTCGAAACAGGGGTGACATCGAGCAGCGCTGTCCATCTCATCTGAAGGGCAAGGGATTTCTTGGGCACCAGCCCTAGAGAGTGGCCCCATTGCAAGAATCTGCAAGAGGAAAAAGGCATAAGGTCGAAACAAAAGAATAGAAAAGGGGAAAAATGGGAGAGTCAGTGGCCTACTCTGACGCCTTTGGGTGGTGGGAACGTTTTGGGGATGAACCCCTAGACCCCCATCACGAGCCATCTGGGCGGGACCGCTTCGAGCCTGCCCCCTGCTCCTGGGCAAGGGGGCTTGTCTCCCTCATCTCTGAGGGCATGGCAACGGAGCCGCCACTCTCCGTCGATGCCTCAGACGTGGCGGCGGACCCGCTTGCCCCCGTCAGCTCGTGGGGCACGGTAGCAGAGCCGCCCCCCTCCATCAGCACCAGGGGGCGGCGGGCGACACGTCTCCTCCCATCCACTGATCCTCCAGCGGCACCCCGGATGGGGCAGCAGACTCTCCAGCTCCCACCGGCCCCGAGGACTCGCTTCCCTCCGCATGGAAGGGGAAGGGTCCCTGCATGGGTAGGTGGGCGACTGTCAGCATACCTTCGTCCTCCAGGACGTCCCAATCCATGCCAACGGCTACCTCATCATCGTCATCATCACTCTCTATCTCCTGTCCTCGATCACGCGCTTGCTGCTTCCATAGCTGCTCCTTCTGGAGCTCCCTCGTCCTTTTGTCCTAGGCGGCTATGATACGATTTGTGGCCGCCAGGATCTGGTCCTTCGGCAGTGGAGCCAGGCTATCCATAAGGACAAGACTCCTTGACTAGTCCCGCAATCCCAAGGTCAGCGTCAAAGGGTCGAAAGTTTAAGTAAAAGACACGGGAAAGGAGAACTTACGAAATCGATGAACCCTGGTTCCGGCCGCATCGGAGGATGTCCCGGCACCGGATACACAAAGTCAAGGACAACGCCATCGGTGTCCTTCGAAAGCTCCATCGCCTCCTTGATCTGCTACGCCACTTCGGTGGGAGGGAGCGCTCCATCGGCGAACGTCATCCCTTCAAGTGACGCCCCGGGAGCCATCAGGTATAGGGAGAGCACGCGGCTCATCAACGGCGCTACCCTCCGCGTGTGGTAGGCGCCGATGATCCCCGACCCCTTCACGCCCCTATCCTTTAGAATTTGGAGGCGAGGTGGCCCTTGATCCTCTTCTTATCTTTGTCCGGGACACCCCACCTCCATGACCCTAGAGCCTGTTCGAGGATGCACCCGATGTACACCGGCAAAGGGGCGATCACATCGTTCTTGATGTAGAACGACTACGAGTACCACCCCTTGTTGGAGCTCGACAAGCGCATCAATGGGTAGTCGGACGCCCGGTTGTGCAGATGAATGCTGGCACAACCTATCGGCATTCTCAGCTCCTGCTTCCCAACCTGCTTCTTCGACAGACTAACGGTGAAGAAGTGCCGCCACAGATCGAAGTGGGGACTAATCCCCAAGAACCCCTTGCATAGGGCGACGAATGCCACGACATGCTGGATCCCATTAGGATTAAGATGCTGCAACTCCACCTGGTAGTAATCCAACAGTCCCCGAAAAAACATATGGGCAGGGACGGTGAATCCCCGCTCATGGAAGAGAGCGAAGGACACAACATACCCCTTGGGCGGCGATGGCTCATCCTCATCACCGGGAAGCAGCCACTCCACGAAGGTGGACAACGGGCAAAGGAGGCCATAGCGGATGAGGCCCTCTAGGCGCTGAGAGGTAATGTTGGATCTACACCACGGCTCCATTGAAACGGCGGCTGCGATGCGGATGCGAGCTCGACGGCGGCTACGATGCGGATGCGAGCCCGACGGTAGCTACGATGCGGATGCAAGCTCGATGGCGGTGACAGTACTGGTGCGGGAAGCTCTGGTGATTAGCGGTGGAGGTTGGCAATGCGAAGGCAAAAAGATAGAGTACGGAACCCTGGGGGTGAACCCCGTGGTTTTATAGGGGCGACGGATGCGAGAAGCGCAATCGTCCGCCTCGATCTCCGAGCCCGCCATGACATGCCGCCATGTCACATCGTGGGATACGCGCCCACGATCCCTATCCTTTCCCACAAAAATCGCTCCGGACGCTTCGCCTTCCCGAATGAATCGGACTCTCCCCCTACGGAGGGGATACGGGCCAGAAAATCTCTTTGCCGGCCTAGGAGGGCCCAGAAAGCCCAAGGGTCGGCCCGACAGTCTCAATGGCCATCCCAATGAGGGACGGGGCCACAGGCGACTAAGACCTAGGTATGCGAACATCAGCAGGGGGGTCTCGATCCACAATTGAGTCCTAGCCAGGTTGACCCTGGATGAAATCCCCGCGAACAGGATACCAGGGTCCCCTTAAAAACTATCCAGCTGACAAAAACCAAATCCCACAACCTTACCCATGAAGGATACGAAATTACCCCCCGGGCGGTTCTATCCGAATCACCCGGGGCCTCAGGGGCTACACTCAACGGGTGCGCTCGTGCGCACCCTCTGGCGAATCGAAATACCCTCTGGGCGATTCTATCTGAATCACCCGAGGGCTCAGGGGCTACTGTCGGGGACCTAACACCAGGGTACCCAATGAGGTGGGACTAATAACCATCGAACATTGACGCTTCCGGTTAGACAAGAATGCTACTACGCTTCTTGCCCGAACGATGCAAGATTGGTTCCGCCTCGCCTGACCCCCAAGGGCTGGCTCCACCTCGCCCGACCCCCGAGGGTTGGCTCCGCCTCATCCGACCCCCGAGGGTTGGCTCCGCCTCGTACGACCCCCAAGGGCTAGCTCCGCCTCGCCCGGCGATCGGGGACGGGCTCCGCCTCGCCCGACGCCTGAGGACAGGCTCCACCTCGCCCAATAGCTGAGGGCCGGCTACGCCTCGCTCAACGTTCGAGGGTGGGCTCTACCTCGCCCGACGGCCAAGGGCAGACTCTGCCTCGCCCAACAAGTACACCCTACGCCTTCATAAGGATGAGCACAGGGTACGACATGATATTCAAGTCAAACGCAGCACCATGGACCATGCCCTGCGCCGCAACAGGAAAAGTACCGCCAGGGCATGACGGGATGGGCACTTTAGACCATTTTGGCATTGTAGAGTCCAAATAGTGTTGTAGGCACCGCCTTCAACCCTCAGACACGGAACTTGACACAGGCATACGACACCCACTACGGTCTAGAAAGAGACTTGCGCCTTCTACAGTGACGAACATGCTGTCACCGTGCCGCCCGCTCCCCACAGGGCCACAGGTCAACACCCTTGTCCGGCACGCCGCTCAAAGGGGCGGGACGGGACACTTGCTGATCCGGTAAGGGCATGGCGTCGCCAGGACACGGGCACCCGATGAACGTGCCAATCCCTAACACCGTTTGGCCATGTCAGCAAAGCTAGCTCAGCGGAAAAAGAGGGCCCAACACCTTCGAAGGGGCTTCTTGGCTTCTGAGTTTTCTCCCATCTGTAACCCCTGCTCCCCCCTTGGTCTATAAAAGGGAGGGCAGGGCCCCTTACTAAGGGAATGACTCTTGACAGATAAGTTGAACACACATGACATTTCATACACAGCTAAGCAGCGACCAAGCTCTCGGTGACCTTTTCGATCATTCCATCAGAGACTTGGGACTCATCCCTCTCTCGACTGTTTTGTACCCCCTACTACGAACCATTTTTGGTATTAATAACATGAGCAGCAGCAGCAAACTGGACGTAGGAACGTTCAGCCCGAACTAGTATAAACCTCATGTCCTTTAGTGCACCATCTAGGCCTAACGCGCAATAATCATAAATTTACTAGCCGGTGTTTGTTCGAAACACCGACAGTTAGATACACTGATTGCAACAATGATGCTCCTCCACTCCAAATCTACCTACTTATTTGAAGGGTTCACAAGAAGTTTACCAGCCATGGCTTCAGACAAGGAGGATGGAAGAGATGCTTGCAAGGAAGCTCCTGCATCTTGTCATCCACAACCAAGTTTTCACGGCAGACAGCACACTCCGTCAAACTACCCAATCTAGCGATGACTTCCTTGGTAACAGTAATGACAGATAGATTGGCAACAACTTCCTTTGAAGCCGGGGATGCTCTTGGTGGATGCTCAATGATTCCCTGGCATCAAAATGTAACTCGAGATTAGTATTTTCACATCCTATTACAGTTTCAGCTACCTGAAGCAGACTTACATGGTAGAGTTAGAAAGTTGTACTTGACTACAAATTGTATAGCTAGATCCTTCCCACTACATGCAAGGTCTCAATAACAATGATAATAATAAATTTAAAGAGAATTATTTCCCCATCCATCATAACATGATGAGATTACCTCTGCCTTTGAGCAAATTAGTACTATCACTTGAGTGCAATGCAAATTTGGTGTACAAGGGTAGTTTGTCATGAGATTGGACAAACTAAAGATCAGAAGCATATAATTGTGCACCCTTCTTTAGTTGGTTAAAAGACCTAGCAGTGTGCACTGACAAGAGACCTAGCAATGTACTAAAGAAGTGGATTCTCATGAAATGATTATTAAGTATTCATGCACACCTGCAGTGATTCTTCCAAAGCAGTTTCTAGATCCCTGTCGCCTGATATGGTTTCTAGGAGGTTCATTATAGCAGGTGTAATCTCCTCGGCTCTAGGCACTGTTACATTGTTGTTCCCATCTTGATCTCCAGAGGATTCAGTTAGTATGCTCAATTCCCGCGTTAAATTCTGGGCAACAAGCCATGCTGGAGGTGGAGGTTCCTGTCCCACAGTAAGGTGCCCTTCAAAAAGAAATCCGGTGTCTACGAAAAGCAACATCTTATTAACAAATAGATATTGATAGGTAATTCTTTTGAGGAGATATAGCTATGTTAAGTGCATAACAAAAATAGACTCACATTTGTTTTGTTTTTACATATGCTCAACTTGATAAACCCAACATATGTCATCTAATTAAATGGTCGGCATTTGATGTAGTTCTTACAACATTACCACGAGATCACTCATTTCATATAGGGTTCCACATGTATTATCTTATCATCTAGTTTCTAGGCTGCATAGCTGGAATCCTAGTCGTGGTTTCTAGGCTGCATAAATGGCAGTGAACTCGACGCCAGTCACTCTAGCGCCGAGCTCAGCGCCAAGATCTACGGCACCGAGCTCGGCGCCAGAGTGACTAGTGCCGAGCTCACTGTCATGTCATCTACTGTGCCCAGGAGCTCGGCACCAGAGACGCTGGCGTCGAGACGTGTTAGCTCGGCGCCAGCACCAATGGCGCCGAGCTAAGGGTCCATTTTCTGGATTCTTTCCGCCAGGGGTCTATTTGTGAGAAACTTTCAAAAAAATGGCTAAAATGTAAAAAATTCGGGGCACGTCACAACACAACACAACACAACCGGAACCGGGTGAGTGATCAGTTGAGTTGATGGATCGAAATGGCAGAAGCGGGGGACGGGTCGAGATCCCATACTGTGAGGCCGTCGGCGAGGAGGACGGGTCTGGCGAGTCGGAGAGTTGCATGAAGAGCTACTTCTTGGTGGGCTACGGGTCAGCGGGGAGCTCCCCGTCGACGAGCGGGGGCAGGTCGCGTGGCAGGAGGCGGGACCAGACGGCGTCGGCGTCAGCCACGGCGCGGAAGGCCGGCGAGACCGTGGCTGCGCGACAGGCGTCCAGTGGCCCCGTCCAGGCCAGCGACACCGACAGGAGGTCGTCCGACAGGCACACGATCTCGCAGGTGGCGGGCGCCGTCGCCATCGACTCCATCGTCGGTCCCCCGCGCCTGTTCCCCTAAGGGGCCGTTCAGCTGATCAGGTTTTTGCTGATTTCGGATCATTCAATAGTATTCTGTGAGAGAATAAGATGAATCAAGAAGAGAACTAATCAGTCGAACATGAACTTAAGTATTTACAATTATAACGGGTCTGTTTATAAATTTACCAGCTACGAGCATCCATTTTATCACTTTTACGCATGTGGCCATGCCGCCCAGTCAGCATGGGCACCCGAAATGTGGATGCTGCCTCTAAGGCTATCTCCAACAATACCACCTAAAATACAAGACACATTCATACTTTGGGTAGCGCTACAGGCAAAAGGTTCCATATCTATTCGTCATCTTCTCCAACAATAAGACCTAAAAGAAAATTCTTTCTGTAAATGGGTTTCCAGGAGAGAGGATACCCATATTTGAGTTGTGTCTCTCAGGCAACCCAAAATAGGTCTCCCGTATAGATACTCTGTTGAAAGCTAATTTTAGATCTTTCACTACCCATTTTGGGTTTGAGTCTCCTTACTGGAGACAGTCTAACCTGCTCCTCTCTCTCCGTCTCTGACATCCTGTAGCTCCCTCTCACTAACACGTGGGCCCCACTCGTTAGCTCCGTCTTCCACCTCCAATATACGCACGCATCTCCGTGATCTGCTCACGTTGGTCGTGGAGGACAGAGTCGAAGACGCCCGCGGATAGCATCGAGCCAACGGTGTCACCACCCGGCGGAGGCGCGAGCGCGCGGTCGAGGCGGGCCGCGAGCCACGCGTTGGCGTTGTCGAGCGCCTCGAGGTCCAGTCACGACGTCCTTGGCGTCGAGGGCCGCTTGTAGGCGGTTCACCACGGCGTCAAACGACCGCAGCAGTGCCTGGTTCTCGCGCACCTGGGCCTCGAGGTGCGCCGTGAGGGTCCCGTCCCCGTCCGGAGAGTGAGATTGGCCCCGGTGGCGCAGCTGGCCTTGGCCGTGGGGAGCTCGTCCCCGGCAGCGCGGCTGGCCATGGCCACGGGCGAGCTCGGCCCCGGCGGCGGGCGGTGCCGGGGGCCACCTCCGCGCCACGCGCACCTCACCAACTGCATCCACCTGCGCCACCACCATGGTCACGCGCACGGGGGAGCGGGAGCGGGAGGCGCGTCGTCGTCGGGCCGGAGGCGGAGCCCCGCATCCGTGGCGTCCGCGTCGCTGATGCGCGACCTTCTCGCGCTGCAGCGCTCGCGCTCGCTCCGGGACCCCTCCGCACGCCGCGTCGTCGAGTCGTCCAGGGTGGCGGCCGACGCCGACGCCGACACCGAGGACGACGTTGATCTCCCCGCCGCCACCAAGTCCCGCCGCAGTGCCGGGGCGCTCAAGACGCTCCTGGACCAGCTCGCCGAGAAGCCCCACCCCCATCCGAAACCCGGCCGACGCCCGCCCCGCCGGTTCAAACGCCGGGCCGGCCGCCGCGCCACCGCTGTCAGTAAGCCTATGGACCATGCGGCCGCGCTCTCCGTCAACTCCAGCTCCCAGGAGGCCATCTGCGGCAACAAATACATGTTCGATAGCGGCGCGAGCGTGGCCGCGGGCGAGCTCGTCCAACTCCGCACCCTGCGAGAAGTTTCTTCGTGTGCTGGAGGTGTTAGACGAAGTTGACGAGAGAGGCCCATCTAAGCAGTGAGAGGGAGCTGCAGGACCCGGCTCTTAGAGAGGAAGAGAGAGGAGCACGTCAGTCATCAGGGCAGCATCGACATTTTATATGCCCAATCTGACTGAGCACCAACGTGTCATGCGTAAAAGTGATAAAACGGATGTTAAAACTTCTCTTATGGTATCCGGTAAATTTGTAATTTTCATTTTAAGGATGAGAAGATCATTATAATGATAAATATGTAAAATTGTCGGTGCCTCAGATTGCCGGCCAGCTGCTAGGTAAGAAGATGCACAATGATGGAAGACTCCTGGAAGACAAACCTGATGATAATGGACAGGAATGAAGTGGGAAAAGAGTAGGGGCCGGCCATCCAGTTTCAGTGTAATGAATGCTGACCAACCGATGAGAGGGCAGCTGGTTAGCACCATGTTTCGCTCGCATGTTTCAGCGTGCAAAAGCAACAAATCACGAGCGCCGAGGCAATACACAACCACAGAACCATGGAGGCTAAAGTTCAGCAGCCAAAAGTTACGGCTATTGTTTTGCCATGACAAATGCATCTAAACAAGACCAACTGTTGTAGTATATAGGCTCTATTCTGCTGTACTACTTCAGCAGTACTTTTCAGCGAACGAACAATATTTTTCTCTTATAATAAATCAGTATAAATATTAATATAAGCCAAATTTCAACTAAACGAACAGGTCTGGACGGCCTTTTCTAGTAGTATGGATGTGTTTGGTTGCCCGGCCCGCGGTGGCTTTTTGCTCGCACCCGCCTGGCCACTTTGGTCAAAGATAATAAAAACTTGAATTTTGAAACACGTGCACATCTTATGATGCTAGATGGAGTATGTCATTATGTTAAGCATGTTATTACCAAATTGATATTTGACGATGATATTGTGAAAAATCATCAAAATATGTCAATAAATTAGAAGAGTATAGATGTTTCAAAGACTCAATTTTGTTTTTTTTATCAGTACTAAGCTTGACATATTGATTGAATGGCAGTCATTTTGGCAAAATCATAATAATACCTCAATTTTTTAGAAAAAAGGAAATTTTATTTCAGCCTCTGCAAAAATTTTGCACGCAGCCAGCCATTATTTTCTGGATTCTGTGGGATGTCGTCTGTGCATTTCATTTGTTCAAAAGCCAACTTCTGAAAACTTTCAAAAGCTGGCTTTTACAAGCAGCCCACGGAAGCCCAGCTTTTGAAAAGCAAAGGCCTAAACAAACAGGTCGTAAACCCATTCTACAACCAACTGTCAAGATGGCTGAATGCTGAATGCGCTGGCTCTACAGTCTACAGTACCAATGCATTGCCCCATCGATTAATATTGCAGGCTTGCAGCAACCTACCGTCTCGGTTTATACCGGGAAAGAAAGAAGTATTATTGCTACAACAGCTTGTAGAACATTTATAGGAATAAGCTAACTACGGCAGCAGACTACAACTACAGACTCGCTTCAATCTCTTCCAGGGTGAGTCCTTTTGTCTCAGGGACGATCCAGAATACGAATACAAGAGATGCCACAGCAATCACCCCGAATCCAGAGAAGAGCACCCCCGTTCCAATCAAATCCTACGACACCATGCATACACACAGTTATCATCAACAGGCATCAGATTGCACATATATTGTACATGACATGAATTCATAGCAACACTCTTGGCGACAAAAACAGAAGGACAGGGTAGGCTCGTACCTCCAGTGGAGAGAAAGCAAAGGTGACCAGAGCGTTAGACGCAAAATTCACAAGAACAGCAACACCCAGTCCACGCCCTCGCAGCCTCAGCGGGAAAACCTCTGAGATCATAAGCCAGCCAATAGGACCAAATGAGAGCTGCAGAGAAAGTTCTCTTTGTCAGATAGGTTAGGTTGTCACATATGAACTCACAGATTTGAAGCAGAAGCCAACTACTGAAACTTTGGTGCAAGGCAATCCATTCTACTCCTATTTCAGAAATAATAATGCTCCAGCTGATAGAAGTCACAATAATCCTCGTTGGAGTTCTCAAACAAGGTAAGATGGCTATTGTACAAGGGGGGAAAGTACCTGATAACAACCAACATATAGTAGAAGTGCTATTACAGCCACATAGGAGGCATCTTTCAGTAAAGTGTAGTAGGAGGACAGCAAAAATAAGGCAACAGTCTGCAGATTGTAGAATCAACAGGTAATCAGTAACCATAGGAAAACCCATCAAGACATTTGTCTTCCGCTAAAAGGCTAAACAACTTGAGGCAGACTTACGATTCCACTGACACCTCCAATAAGTAATGGTCTTCTGCCAAGTCTGTCAACCACAAGGACTGCTACTCCGGTCATGATTAGCTGCAGTATGGAAACTATAACGTCATTACTGAGTATTGAGTAAGGATGCATGGAACCTTGCAAAGGAAGACAGTTTGGACCGAGATTAAAAACAATATATGCTTCCTCTCAAATGTAATTCTGTAATGTAATTATAGATTGCATTGCAAAAGGCCTTTTCAGGGGCATAAAAAAATCATATTAAAATAGTAAAATACTCAGGTTAAATTTCAATAAAGCATATGCAAAAGTATTCACATGTACCTTCAGTAAGCCAAGAAGAATTGACACACGAGTGGCATCAGATGCCCCAGAAAATCCAGCACTCTGCTTGCAAACAAATGATAGATATGAGTGATACAGGAACTCAAGAGAATAATGTGGGGTCTAAAAAGTACTAATCGCAAGTTGCCCAGACAAGTTTGACAATTATTTCCACCCTGAAAGTTAGATTGATAGTGTTTTGAAGCCCTGAACCCCTACACTGGAATTCATCACAGTAAGTCCTAACACAAGTGGGTTTCTATAATACCCAAACATGCTTGAACTGGATAACTCCATATAGGAAATCAACAGTATGTCAGTACCTGAAAGATCGTAGCAGCATAGTATAGCACGCTAGGTTGACCAGTGACCTACATATACACATAAGCCAGGGATCAGATGAAAGACCATAACATTTATTTTTCAGAAAAGAACGCCCTGTGTTAGTAAAAGCACAGGAATATATTCCAAATTAAAGATATAAGAGATCACCTGCTGAAAGAACACCAAACCACATCCAATTATCATTGCTTTAAGACATTTTCCTTGAAAGATCTCACCAAAGCTAGCTTGCTTCTCTTGATCAACATACGAAAGTTCCTCCAGAATCAAGTCAATCTGCTCTGAGACCAAATCAGGTGAAGCTTGACCCCTCAATCGACATAAGCACCAGGTTGCATTTTCTTTTGTCTCTGGCAGATTTCCCTTCCCTTGTATGGCACATAACAAGAGCCACCTAGGTGATGAGGGTAACCAGCACATTCCAGCTCCCATTATGAGACATAATGGTGTGCTGGAGGCATACATGTAACGCCAACCACAAACCACTTCAACATAGAGATTTCCTGCTATATAACCAAGCTGCAAAAATACAAGTAAATAAGAAGACCGAAAGATTGCTGAAGGGGTGATAAAGAAAAGAAAAAATAGTATACACTTACAAGCATCCCAAGAACAATAAAGAACTCCTTTAGAGAAATGAGCATGCCTCTTATTTGACTCGGTGCTGTCTCTGCAATATACATTGGAGCAGCATGCATAGCCTGATGAAAGCAGCTTACATAAGCATCATATCTTTGTTTTTCCCCCAAAACAAAACATAAGCATAAGGCCTCATAAAGAAATGTGTGTGGTCATATGCTAGGCAATGTGCAGTGTCAACTATGACAAGAGATTCCATTACCAATCCAATTCCTATGCCATATAAAAAGCGGCCAACCACCATGATAGCGAAGTTGGGTGCTACTGCTGTCGTCAGGACTCCAATCAAATATGAGATAGAAGCGAGGATAAGCTCTTTGCGTCGTCCTGTGCAAGGTAGTTGGGATAAATAATAATGAGACGGCCAGACTAAATTGCGCCGTAGATCATCAGTAGCATGGAAAAAGAAGAGGGGTGATAGTGATACCTAAAAAGTCTGCAATTGTATATGCCAAGACAGAGCCGATCAAAGCACCATACAGTGAGCCACTGACCTGCATCAGGCATATTGGGTGATTACATCATTCAGCAACAGGACACCAGTTAGTGAACCCAACCTTGCTGAAATAGTTTTTGACGCAGAGTAAAGCATTACCACAAGGCCAGTTTGCACAGATGACAAATTGTACCAAGTAGTACCACTGAATGTCGATGACTGCAAAATAGATTTGACGACAGTCAAATTAGTAATATTGACCGAACTGACGTGCAAGTCCTAATGCGGCATTTTTTAGAAGCAAGAAATAACAAGATTAGCACTAGTGTGATACTGTTATGTGGCTGCTAGGATTGAGAGGGAGAGAGCTGAGGGAGAGGCAGCGTCTGGCGGGGCTACAGTACCGGCGGTGCTACAATAAAGCGGCTACTGTTCGCGACCATAATTGTGGTGGCTGGGGATGTGAGGGAGGCGGGAGGCCGGCCGGGGGCCTTGCCCACGGCCAAGCAAAAGGGAAGGGATTTCCTTCTTAATTCTTGTTTGATTAAATTAATACATCTCCTCTCCTTATATAGAGAGGTTTACTTGACTCCTAAGCAAGACTTACTTGACCCTTAAGCAAGCGACCCTTATCTCTAATTAACCCTAACACTAGCGGGCTATACCGCCAGCCCAGGCCCAATAGGCTCATGACGTACTCTAACATTACACCCCACCTGGACATGTAGCTCGTCCTCGAGCTGCAACCTAACGAACTTATAACGCTGACTCGACTCCTAACACCTAAAAACAAGCCTTTTACATCTTGACTTATTTTATTATTCTCAACCTGAAATGGACTGGGACTCTTTATTTTTTACTCCTGAACATAAGGTGGACACCATCCGCACGCCAAACCTGCATGTGTACAGCCTCCTGGATCCCATGGACACCATCTAGACGAAGGTGCATGTGTATGGCCACCTGTAAGTGGTCGCAACAGCGACCAGCGGAGGCACCCTCGCGGCGGCCAGTGGCAGAATGCGACAGCGCTACGCGGTGCGCTCTCGCTGGTGACCCCACGCCTTCTCCCCGCCAGACAACTGCTGGTCTGCACCGCACAGAGAAGAGCGGAGGGCTTTCGATGGAGAACGAGGTAGAGGGATGCGCCTCCCCAACCGCCGCCCGTAGGGAAAATAGCATCTCCACCGCCCGTGGGGGAAACCACATGCCCGAGATCCCCGACGCAACGGACGAGATCGAGGTCCTCCGCGCAGCGAAGCGCAACGTGGAGGAGTTGCGAAGGGGTGCAGGGCTGAATCAGCTACAGATCGCGCATCTCCCGCACCCGCCGACGTGCTAGGAGGCCGCGCGTAGCAGCCTGCACCCGCACCGCAGCCGACACCTGGCAGGTAAGCATCTTCCCCGTGAAGGGATCCGGCAGTGGCTCATCGGAACCTGGCATCGGGAACTCCAACTTGTAGAAGCGCGGAGGGTGAGCGCCGTAGCTAACACCCGGAGCGGCTGGTTCTGGAGCAAAGGCTGCGGATGACGAGGCGTCGTGGTGGGGCTGCATGTTGCCGCCGTAGAGTAGAGGGCCATCAACGCCTCCATAGAAAAACCCCTCGGTGTAGGAGGGTTGTTGTACCGCCCCACCGTAGTGGATCATGGCGCCTGTGGTAGGGGCTGGGGCAGCCAACGTCGTGGTCGTCGAAAACGTTGCCATCGTATACACCGGCCCTACCGTCGGGGCCAGGGCATAAGATGGGATCGGCGATGGGGAAGGCGGCATCCGGAGGAGATGGATGGGAACGTCCGTCGTGCTGGAGTAGGGCATCCCATACGGCAGCACCGCTGGCAGGGTGGTCGCAGCCGATTGTGGCGGCGGCGCATAGGGCCCGACGAGGAAGGCCCTGATGCCCGCCACGACCTGCCCTAATTCTAGGATTG
This sequence comes from Miscanthus floridulus, assembly GCF_019320115.1. Lineage (NCBI taxonomy): Eukaryota > Viridiplantae > Streptophyta > Magnoliopsida > Poales > Poaceae > Miscanthus > Miscanthus floridulus. The sequence goes on along the minus strand of NC_089580.1, from coordinate 117,840,207 downwards.
CGGCCGTCATCTGCTCTGGGGTGAGGACGAGGGCGGACGGCGCCGGGGTAGAGGGCGCAAGCGCCCCTGAGGACGCCAGCGCGCCCAATGCCGGCGCGCCCACTGTGTGGGGCAGCAGCGCCGACGAAGACGCTGGTGGCGGCGGGTGGGTGTGCGGCGGCGGTAGGTGGGAAGAACTTGGTAAAGGGCTGAACATGATCGAACCAGAGATCTCTGATACCAGATTGTTATGTGGCTGCTAGGATTGAGAGGGAGAGAGCTGAGGGAGAGGCAGCGTCTGGCGGGGCTACAGTACCGGCGGGGCTACAGTAAAGCGGGTACTATTCGCAACCATAATTGTGGCGGTTGGGGCTGCGAGGGAGGCGGGAGGCCGACCGGGGGCCTTGCCCACGGCCAAGCAAGAGGGAAGAGATTTCCTTCTTAATTCTTACTTGATTAAATGAATACATCTCCTCTCCTTATATAGAGAGGTTTACTTGACTCCCAAGCAAGACTTACTTGACCCTTAAGCAAGCGACCCTTATCTCTAATTAACCCTAACACTAGCGGGCTATACCGCCAGCCCAGGCCCAATAGGCTCATGACGTACTCTAACAGATACCTTGAGTGATATGGTTGCACCGGATGTTGCCCCAATGTCATAGCCATAGAGAAGGCCTCCCAAAGCTGGAAAGAAAAACCTGCAACAAATTCAACAGACAGGGGAAGACTTTGGTAAGGTAAACTGTACATGTGTGCAGTGCACAAAGTTATTCTTTTTTTTAATGAAAACTGTGGCAACCATTCCGGTTGCCTGAAAGTTGGTTGTCAGGCATTGAATCTGTTAGGTGAAATGCCAAGAAGGAGCTGAAACTGTACGAAATTTGTGCAGTAAAAGGCAGAGCAGAGACTTTTGGGCGAGAGGCTCGAGAGGAAGCTGTAATCCATTCCATGGAGAGACGAAGCACAATTTCGAGAGCAAGATTTGGGGCACGGCCTGAATGTTGGTGAGCGCAGGATAGGAATCGTGAAAGGTACTGTAGCAGGTAGAGTACAAGAGAAGAATGGAAGTGGAGAGGGGTGCTTATTAGACTCACGGGAAGACGGCGGCGGAGACGGAGTAGCACTCGACGGAGGCGGGAGCCCTGAGCAGCAAGGGGCGCCTGCTCTCGCAGTCGTCGTCGTCGGTGTAAGCCTGAACGCCGCCGGATGAGACGTGGATCTCCTCCTGCTCGCTCTGCCCCTGCTGGCGCAAGCACAATCGAGGACGACGGGGGCATGAATCAATCAGTAGAAAGAAGATGGAAAGCTGAAGATGCTAAAACAGAACGAAAGCGATAATCGAAGTAGTTAATTGCTGGAGCCCAAAGGCGAGGAGGGCGTGCCCGTCCATCCATACCTTGTTGGAGTCAGAAGACGGCTCCGCTGGAGGAGGATGGGAAGCCATTCGAGCAGGAGGGCTTCGTGTTCGTTTGCGTTGAGCACTCGAGCGTACACGGTCAAGGCCTGCTCGAGGTTCTTGGCACGTCTCGTCTGGGTCCGCCTGCGATTTGAGGAGCGGCTGCGTGTGAGTGCGTGAGTCGCGTGTGTGGGTAGGTAGGTAGTTGCGGGCTGCGGCTGCCCGCCCCTGCGGAAGGGACCAGCGAGGGAGAGCCGGGCACGTCTGCCTGCTGTTAGGCTACGTAGGAGTACGTGTTCAGTGGATTTTGCCGTCGGTGTTGCCCTCCCGGCCGGTCTGCAGCTGGGCGAGCAAATCCGTCAGTCAAATGGAGAACAGCAGATTGATTGATTCTGCGTCTGAACTCTTCTACGGCCTGGCAACTATTTCACTCCGATCATAAGAAAACGGCAATTCTAACGAGAATTCGAGCATTTTTTTGGGACATCAAAAACTCAACATCTCTATCCGACGGTTCATGTCCAAATCAACCTCTTTATCCGTCCTATTCATGTAACAAGGTTATCTCCTTCAACCCGGCGACGGCTCTGAGAAGGTTAGTGTTAGAGGCTTGAGGTCTCTACTCTCTAGCGATGATTCAGATAGGCTTAGAAAAGTATGGTAAAATATAGGGCAAAATATGGTAAAATATAGGACAAAATACTAAACTGACAGTAATAGCAAGTGAAAGGAGCGATGAGACAAGACTGTGAATCAGGAAATAGAGGAAGACGGTTGGACAGAGCAAGGGCGAGGACGTCATAGTGATACTTCAACAAAGCTAGGTTACTATGGGGGTGGGAGATCGATTGATGCCCTGTCAAAGCTAGGTTAGCGTGGGGGTGGGTTGGTGATTTGAAGAAGTTAGGGTGAGCAAAAATAGATTAGTGTGGGGTGGATTGATGACCCAGAGAAATTGGGTTTGACTTGGTGACAAGCAAAGCTAGGTCATTGTGGAGGTGGATTGATGACCCAAAAAAGTTGGATTGTTAGGATGGGCAAAAGCTAGGTCAATGTAGGTTGGATTGATGACCCGAACAAGTTGGTTTTGACTTGGTGACGGACAAAGCTAGGTTACCGTGGATGTGGAATTATGACCCGGAGAAGTTGGACTGTTAGTATGGGGTGGATCGATGACTCAAAAGTTGGGTTAGTGTGGAGATGACCCGGAGAAGTTGAGTTGTTAGTGTGGGGTGGATTGATGACCCAAAAGTTAGTTGACTCGGCTTCTCATCTCCAGCTCTCTTCACATAGCAGTCCAACAAGTATCTCACTCCGATCATTGGAAACAGGAATCCACAAGATAATTCAAGTGTTTTGGTGACATTCAATACTCAATTCCTCTTCTGCCTGATTTATGCCCAAATCAATCTTTGATCTGTCCGGTTTGAGCAGCAAGGCTGTCTCTTCCAACCTTGACAACACCTATGACAAGGCTAAGGTTCGAGGTTTTGGGTCTTGGGCCAGGATTCTGATGGACGTAAAAAAAAGAGATAAATGTAGGACAAAAGGCTAGACCGACGGCGGCGGTGATGAGAGTGGCAATGACATTGGAAAGAGGAGAAAGATGGTTGGGTGGGCAGGGGTGAGAGCATCGCAGCGATGGTTGGATGGGTAAGGGTTTTAGTGTCTCGGTGATGCCTTGACAAAGATGAGGTAGGCGGGTGGGGCCTTAGTAGTCAGGTTAATATAAACATGGAATGGGAACAGAAACAAGAACTTTAGGTAATAATTTATAATGGCCCCGTTCGGCTTACCCTATATTTGGCTTGTCCGGCTTCTTTTTTCAACTGCAACAGTGTTTTTCTCTCATAACAATTCAGCTAGAACAATATTTTTCAGCCAATTTTAGCCAAAATTCTACCAGTATGATAACATAAATGTTTCTGAATCAGAAACATTGGCCTCCGGCTGCTAAGAACGGGACAGAAGCATCAAGGTGATGCCGCCGCAAAATCATGTTGGTGCGATGACGTGGGTAGAGGCAGTGATAGTTTGTTTAGCAGCACATCAATCCATGAGTTGTGAGATGCTTGTATGAAAAATTAACTAATATCAACCCAAATACCTCCCAAATCATATAGATAGAAGTTGATTGACATGCAGTTCGGCCCAAAAAACTTTGAAGATGGTTGTCGGAGGTAGAAACCGGAGAAATGGTTCATGGTACGAATAAGTAAAGAGATGGACAAGAAAGCCGTAGAGCGTTGGATCTTCATCCATGGTCATGAAATTCAAGTGTGAGGTGTCCAAACACCACCCAACAGCTGGGTAGACAGCTCCCTCAACCAGACCTGTTATTCTCTCGTACAATTTCAGAGATAACCGAAGGCAGTAACAACTGCATGAGATATTCCCCAAAGCTGCTTTTACAGCAGTAACAACAACATTTCAATGTCAAAAGATGATCGAATTATACAGTATTGGGATTCAGAACAACATTATTTGGGCCCAGTCCAAGCAACAACCCAGAGGCTATTCAGCTCGGTGATACCTGGCCCAATGCAAGAAAACGCAAACATTTCAGCAGCTTCCCCACATACTCAGGAGCTAGGCTTGCTCTTTCTTTGGCTCCCAGGGCTGATACCTCGTCCAGTCCCTTTGCCCCGGATTCAAAGCATGCCCCTTGGAGTGGTAGATCAGCTCTTCACCCTCACCGGAGTAGTTCTGCTTGTGCTCTACAAGGTACCTAGCAGTCTTCTGGTTCAGGAGCTGCAACACAGGAAAAATAAAAAAGACACCAAATCAGCTTAACCAATTTTGATTTTCAGATACTAATTAAGATATCGCCTTGAAGCTCCTTGCAGCAAATGAAATAGACACCCACATTCCCTCAGGCAAATAGCCCAAAAATGCGGGTGACAAAAAAACATGAAGTGTTTCCGAGAAACCTAATTTTATTCATCTATATTAAACAAAATCCCAAATCATCAATACTGGTGCTCAATTGTAAAGTCACTTCACATAATCAAGGCAAAGAAACAAGGCATCAAGCACCGTTGAAAGCACGTCAGAAGACTGAAGCATGAACACTATTCAGGAATTAAAGCAAATAACATGGAGGGAAGCTTGCCTTATCCCCAGTGCTATCTGTGATGTGGTGCAGCCATCCATGCCATTCAGGAGGCACTTGGGATGCATTGTAACGACCTTTCTCTGCATATTCTACCCACCTATGCCTCCCTGCAAAATTTACCATGCTTAGTGTTCTAGTGTACTATCAAGGGGGAATGACCAGCAATGCAAGAGATATTTTGCTCCTACAAATACATGCACATCAGTGAAGTGAAGCCCAAAGGAATAACAGCTAAGGTATTTATCTAATAGGTTTGAGAATCGAGAAGAAAAAAAAAGAGGTGAAATACAATTGCTGCCAATGACAGTCTACTGCTTTCATGATCTAAATTCGAATCACATAATAATTTCACAATAAAAACAACCATGGCACATCAACTAGCAGAACAGAGTTTACTCACCATATTGAGTGTCATGTAGTTTCTCATAGTATTTGTTTCCAAACTTGTCAACTCCTACAAGTGTTGCGCCAATATTGTGAATTTTCGTTTGCCTGAAAAAAAAAGAGATTAGCTGTGCTGACAGCTGAGACACATAACCACACCCATTCCTTGAAAATGGAGGACAGGTAGGTGGCCACTTACAAAAGGTTCCCATCCAGAAGGCATTTGCTGTAAATAACAAGATGTTAGAATATGGCAACAACGCATTTACATCTGCACTGTAGAGTTTAGCTATGTCTCCAAAACTGGAGAACTCATATCAGGCATGACACAAAAACAATTCCTCGACATAGAAACATGTGACACACAATTTATATGGTGACACACCATTGCAGAAAAGTAAAGGATTATAAAACAAGACAGCCAAACTTTCATGGCTACTGTAAACAGTTAAAATTGAAATTGGTGGTATACTGTGTCGTTTTGAAGGACTCCAGGTGAAAGTGGAAATCTGTAAGTAATCATTGTTTTGAACCAAGTATAGCCCATCAAGATTGATTACACTAATTGTTGGCACATGGAGTAGCAGATTCTGTTGCTATCACTACTAATTACCATAATTTGCAATGTCTGGTCAAGCAGTTTGATCTGACTGAACATGTACGTGGTACTAAGGTATACAACAGAAGACAAGAAAGAAGAATGCATGAACACCAGGAAGGAATTTGTCGGGTTCATAAACCCGAGGTCCCTTATGGACCGGCTTCCCAACAAAAGCTCGGCCCAACAGACAACGTGGCGAGCAATGCGCAACTCATGAGCCGGCCCAAAAACCTAGACGACAGGCCAGAAGGACGATCCAATCTCTGACCGGAAGGCCTGGCCGAGGAGGAACGGCGCCCGCTTCCGACTCCGGCCCACCACTCCGACCGGAGCACTCTCTTCGGTCTCCAGCCCGCCTCCGGACGGTCTCTCCGACCGAAAGGCCTGGCCAAAACGCCACTTCCGACTCCGGGCAACTCCTCCGACCGGGAATACGCCGGACCCCTACCTACGGCTCCTCTCCGACTGGCGCAATCAGAGCCAACTGGGACCAACCGACCGGGGACGCCCGCTCGGTAAGAACCAAGGAACGGACACAGAAAGTAAGACAGGGCACTCAAGTCAACCGCAATACCGAGGAACGTGCCCTGTACACCTGCAGGATAGTACTCTACAACCTCCCTAACATGACAGAGCCCAAGTAATGTTGTAGGCGCCGATATTTTCCCCTACAGTGTTGTGGACGCCATCAACTCCCATACCAGACAAACACGGTAAGGCTCCTCCCACGTGCCTCTGAGGCATCAACAGTGTTGTGGGCGCCGGCATTTACCGTACCAGGCGAACATGGTAAAACCCCCCACATGCCTCTCGGCATCAACAATATGGCAGGTACCGACATCTGCCATACCTGACGAAGACGACGCAACCCCTCATGTATATCTGACATTCAACAGTATTATGGACGCCAACCATCATCTTGTACCCTCCGGCGTGGGCAGCAAGACTTACCAACGAACGTACCCCCCCTCTCTCACTTGTAAGGCCATCCCTTCATCTATAAAAGGGGATGCGCTCTCTTCCAACAGATAAGTGGATTCAGGTCGATCAAGTTCACTAATACTCAGCAACAGAACCACCAGGTTCAAACCTCGGGCACACGCTTGAACACATAGTGCATAGCGGAGTTCTCGTCGCTCTCGGTCCCTCTGACCAGAGCCCGACCGGACCTCTTGTAGCCCCCATCTTTCTCCTTCTCGTTTGTAACCCCACTGCAAACTTCGAGCACTTGGGTTCAGAAATAAAGTCACCGACCGACTCAAACTGGACGTAGGGCACGTTGCCTGAACCAGTATAAACCCTATATCATTGAGTCCTAGGCCACCTCCGATCACAACGTACGGCAAAACTATAAATATTTACGTGTTGGTCACTTTCTGCACCGACAGTTGGCGTCGTCCGTGGGGAAGACGCTAACACTTTTTGGTCATCGGAAGGCTCACTTTTCCGCCACCTTCGCCATGGCGGGCTCAAGCGATACAACTCGCTTCGGCTCACTGGAGTTTCCCACACTACCACCTGTTGGGATGTGGGTTCTATACGTCTTCGAGCCATCCCAGGCCTTCCTCTTTGGAAGTCTAGACTTCCTCGCCGACTGGCTCGGTGTACTACACCTTCGCGAGGAGGCACTCATTCCGGCGCCCGTCGGAGGGGCGCCCTCCATCGGCTCCGGGACGCACGACGACTTCAACGACGAGGCATCTACGCTTCATTCCGAACAAACTCTCTGCTCAAACCCCGCTGTGAGTAATGTGCATACTGTTATTTACTCTCTATTTACTATCTCCCGCCGATTATCCGGAGGGACCATATTGTCCGCACCACGAACACCGTACGATCGGTTCCCCTACGACCTCGCGTCCCCCGCGGACGTGTGCGCTCGAGGGCTCCGAAGGACGCTGGCACCAACCCCTCTCACATCCGAATTCGTAGGAATAGCGAGCTATGCTAGCACTTTCCACGAACTCCCGGATGACGAGGGTGAGAGCGACAGCTCCAGCATTGGCGATGTGGCACCTAGCCACTGTCCGTCCCGGGAGTACGCTATGGCGGACGTTCCGGAACAGCCACTGGTGGTTGCGGAGTCTGTGCAGACTCACACCCCTCCGGACCCACGTGCGGGGGCCCTCGCGCTCGCACAAGGGCACGCCGAGGAGCTACGACAACAGTGGCAGAACCAGCCGCCGCCTGCGCTGGCGCGCTCGGTGCAGCACGTTGCGCCCCATGCGCATGACCCGACGGACGGCGCCCGGGGTCGCGCCCGCCAGGTCCAACGCGACATCATGAATGAGGGGAACGACCCCCCACAGTTCACTCGGGATAGACAAAACATCGCCGCTGCGGCAATGCTTCTGCGCGGCGTTCCCGAGCCCGTCGAACCCCAGGAGCGGGCGGTCTACCGCAACCTCCGGGCGCTGGTAGAAGCCGCCGCCGTTCAACAGGCGGAAAGCTCCGCATCGCGACTCCGACATGCGCCCTCTCTCCCCACTGAGGGAGCGGAAACGCGCCAGACGGATCGCTCCATCCGCTCACCGCTACAGCTGCCGAACGCGACTCGGGAGGCAGCAGCTGCGCCGCGGTCCGACCTAGCGCCTGCTCCGCACCGACATCAGGCCCGGTCCGGTCCGCACCGACATCAGGCCCGGTCCGCACCGAGACGCTCACAGCGTCATCAGCAACCGGCATCAGGCCCGGCATGATGATGACGTCCACCGGGCGGTGTGAGGGCAGGCGACACGGATCCCGGCCGAACCATCGAGGGGAGCGGTGAAACGCTCCCCAGGCATGGTCGTCGGCCAGATGACCAGAGTCCCAGCCTTGAGGGCCCGGGACGACAGGCCTTTGACCGACGTATCCGAAGAGCGCCGTTCCCACAGTGCTTCCGACCGCCAACCATCATCACCAAGTACACCGGGGAGACAAACCCCGATATTGGCTCAAGGATTTCCGGCTCGCCTGCCGAGCCGGAGGAGTGGGTGATGACTATTTCATCATTCAGTATCTCCCCATCTGCGTGAGGGAATATATTCAGGCATGGCTTGAATTTCTCGCGAACGACAGCATCCGCGACTGGGCGGACCTCGAGAGGGTCTTCGTTAGAAATTTCTAGGGAACGTATGTCCGCCCTGGTAACTCCTGGGACCTCAAGAGCTGCCAGCAGGAGTCCAGCGAGTCCCTGCGGGATTACATCCAAAGGTTCTCCCAACGATGCAACTCCCTCCCTGATGTCGTCGACGTGGACGTCATCCGCGCATTCCTCTCTGGAACGACCTGCGAGTCCTGATCCACAAGCTTGGCTGCCTGAAGCCCCGTACCACCCACGACCTACTCGACGTCGCCACTAACCACGCCTCCGGCGAGAAGACGGTCGGAGCGGTCTTCAACGAAGGCCGGGACAAAGACAAGGCCAAGCGCACGGACCAAGACAAGGGCCCCTCCACACAGAGGGGCAAGAAGAACAAAAAGGATCGGCGCCGATCGGACAACACCGCGTTGGTCGCCGCGGCTGATCGCACGGGCAAGCAGCCCTAACAGGGACTGCCTGACCACTTCAACAAGCTCATGGACAGCCCGTGCACCAACCACGTTACCCCATCAAACACCTCTACAAGAACTGCGAGCTCCTCAAACGTTTCATACGATAGGCCGGCGGGCCGAAAGAAGGAGACGGCAAAGAGCCGACAGCCAAGAAAGGAGGCACGGCGGGTAAGGACGGAGACGGCTTCCCCGATCCTGAGGAATGCATCATGATCTTCGGCGGATCCGACGCCATCTGGTCCAAGCGCCAGCACAAGGTGCGCTATAGGGAGGCATGCGCCGCCGAGACGGCCGTCCCCTCCTCCTCAGCTGGTCGGAATCTCCGATCACCTTCGATCAGAGGGACCATCCCTCCCACGTCGTGAGACCAGGACGTTACCCGCTCGTCGTCGACCCCATCGTCCGCAAGAAGCGCCTCACCAAGGTGCTGATGGACGGAGGCAGTGGCCTCAACATCCTCTACGTCGACACCATCGACGCCATGCGCATCCCCCGGTCGGAACTCCGTCTAGCGGGCTCTCCCTTCCACGGGGTGATCTCGAAAGCGCAGGCATACCCGCTCGGGCAGATCGACATGCCCGTCACGTTTGGCAACCAAGCCAACTTCCACTCGGAGGTCCTCACCTTCGAAGTGGTGGACTTTCCAGGGTTCTACCACGCCGTCTTGGGGCGGCCATGCTACGCCGAATTCATGATAATCCCCAACTACACCTACCTCAAGCTGAAGATGCCGGGACCGAACGACGTCATCACCGTGAGCAGCGCCTTCTCGCACGCCTTCACGTGCGACCGCGAGCATTTCGAGCTCGCCACCGCGGTCATCAACTCGTCCGAGCCTCCGCGGCTCAGGGAGTCATCGACCCCAGCAGTCCCAGACTGCAACAAACCAAACTCCTCGACGACCATCCGCCCACTCGAGGAAACCAAGACGGTGGGAATCGACCCCACCGACCCAACCAAGACGGTGCGGATCGGGACCCAGCTTCCTGCCAAATAGGATAGTCGACTCCACCTCGGGTTGCGAGATCCTCTCCTTTCTGGATGCATACTCGTGCTATCACCAGATCGCGATGAAAGAGTCCGATCAGCTCGCAACCTCGTTCATCACCCCATATGGTTCGTACTGCTACGTAACCATGCCTTTCGGCCTGAAGAACGCTGGCGCCACCTACCAAAGATGCATGCAGCAATGCTTCGCCGACCAAATCGACCCGCTCGATCAGCCTGATCAAGCCGAGCGGCCAAGACCAACGATCGTCGTCTATATTGATGGCATAGTGGTCAAAACGGCTCAAGCTGCGACCTGATCGCAAACTTGGCCGCAACGTTCACGAACCTCCGAAGGTTCAATATCAAATTGAATCCCGAGAAATGTGTTTTCGGGGTTCCAAAGGGAAGCTGCTAGGATACATTGTGTCTGAGCGCGGCATCGAGGCCAACCCCGAAAAAATCACGGCCATCTCCAACATGGGCCCCATACGCAATGTCAAGAGCGTGCAAAGGCTTACCGGCTGTCTGGCCGCTCTGAGCCGGTTCATCTCTCGGCTCGGCGAAGGAGGGATGGCACTCTACAAGCTCCTCAAAAAGACGGACGTCTTCGTCTGGACTGAGGAAGCTCAGCAGGCTCTGGAGAGCCTCAAAGCGTTCCTGACGTCGGCTCAATCCTCGTCGCTCCCGAACGGGGAGAACCCCTCCTCCTCTACGTCGCGTCCAGCAACCATGTGGTAAGCGCCGCCCTGGTCATCGAGGGAGGAACCGGGACACCACCTTAATGTCCAGCGGGCCGTATACTTCATCGGGGAGATACCCACCGACCCCAAGGTCCGGTACCCCCAGGTGCAGAAACTCATATACGCCGTGCTGATGGCGACCCGGAAGCTCCTGCGCTACTTCACGACCAGGAAGTCGCGGTCGTCACTTCATACCCGCTCGGAGACATCGTCCGCAACCACGACGCCGCGAGACGGATCTCCAAATGGGCACTCGAACTCATGGGCCACGACATCAGGTATATCCCCCGTATCGCCATTAAGTCTCAAGCTCTCGCGGATTTTGTTGCCGAATGGACGGAGGTCCAGCTACCGACCCCAGACGTCACCCACAAGTATTGGACAATGTACTTCGACGGGTCTGTCATGGCGCCCGAATCGGGAGCTGGAGTGGTTCTGATCTCCCCAGACAGGAGTAGGCTCCGCTATGCCAGCCGCCTCCACTTTTCAGCCTCAAACAATGCCGCGGAGTACGAGGCCCTCATCAACGGACTACGCATCGCCATCGAACTTGGTGCTACACGACTCTACGTTCATGGCGACTCAGAGCTGGTCGTCGATCAGGTCATGAAGGAGTCCTCCTGCAAAAGCCCCCTCATGGCAGCATATTGCCAAGAGGTGCGCAAGCTCGAGGACAAATTCCAAGGAATCGAGCTGCATCACGTCCCCTGAAAGGACAATGATGCCGCCGATTTTCTCGCAAAATTGGCCGCCAGACGGGATCCATCACCGAGCGGGGTCTTCATCAACGATCTCCACGAGCCGTCCGCCCGCGTCCTGGAAGGTCCGATCCAGACACACCCCGACGCCAAGCCGGCGCCCAGGGGCTCCGACCCCAGTGCCTCTATGACGATGTCGCCCGCTAACGTCGCCGTATTGGCACTCGATCAAACCGACTAGCGAGCGCCGCTACTCGCCTACCTCCTCGAGGAGGTTCTCCCACCCGAAAGGACTGACGCTCGACAGATCGCTCGACGCGCCAAGACCTTCGTCGCGCTTGGTGACGAACTCTACAAACGGAATCCATCGGGGGTGCTCATGAACTGCATCCCCACCAACAAGAGGAAGCAGCTTCTCCTCGAGGTCCATGCCGGGATCTACGGACATCACGCGGCCCCGAGGTCGCTGGTCGGAAATGTCTTTCGCCAAGGTTTTTACTGGCCCACCGCACTACGAGATGCAGAGGAGGTCGTCTGCAGGTGTGAGGGACGTCAATTCTATGCTCGGCAAACTCATTTGCGGGTACAGGAATTTTAAACCATCCCCATCACCAAGCCATTCGCGGTCTGGGGCCTCGACATGGTAGGATCCCTCAAAAAGGGCCCGAGCGGCTTCACTCACCTACTCGTAGCAGTCGACAAGTTCACTAAGTGGATAGAGACCAAACCCATCACCAACATCCACTCGGAAAAAACGGTCAAATTCTTCCTCAACATCATCTACCGGTTAGGCGTTCCTAACTATATTATCGCTGACCACGGGACTAACTTCACCGGAAAGAAGTTCCTAAACTTCAGTGATGGATACGGCATCAGGATCGACTGGCCTTGGTCGGACACCCACGTACTAACGGTCACAGTCAGGTCGAGTGTGCCAATAGCATGGTCCTCCAAGGACTTAAGCCACGCATCTTCGACCGACTCAACAAGTACGTTGGGCGATGGGTTGCAGAGGTCCCAGCGATCCTCTAGAGCCTGAAAACGACCCCAAACAGATCCACAGGTTTCACACCTTTCTTCCTGGCCTACGGAGCTGAAGCAGTGCTGCCCTGTGACCTCGAGCCACGGAGGCTCAGCAAGATGCAGTCGACCTACTCGAGGAGGCCCGCAAGACGACCGTCATCCGCTCCGCTCGCTACCAACAAACTCTCCGCAGGTACCACGAAAGGAAAATCACGGGGACAATCCTCGAAGTCGGTGATCTCGTGCTCTGGAGGACCCAATCAACGAAGAAAAAACACAAACTCTCTCCACCAAGGGAAGGACCCTATACGGTAACCAAAGTAATTCGACCGGACGCCTATCGACTGGAGGACGACAACGGCAACGTTCTTGCCAACACTTGGAACATTGAACAGCTACGTCGTTTTTTCCCTAAATTTGGTCAAACCGCTTTTTAGTCAAAACACTTGCTCCTGTAAAGCACCCCAGCCCGAACACTTTCAGCCCGGGTCGCTCGGGGGCTCCATGAGGGTACAATACTAAATACTACCACTCTTTTTTACTATCACATGGTAACAACCTTGTCCCCGAACGGAAGCGCATTCCATTCCTTTGATTGCCGTACGTGACTTTGTTCTTACTCCTAACCGAACGCACCCCGCCACGACCTACGGTTACGAGCAGCCGAGCCCCGTGGGCCATGCCCAGGTTCTTAAAAGCTGCAGCCTACGGAACTAACGAGCAGGTGCGAAAAAGAAAGGACAAAAACAAAAGCTATGCTAAGATAAAAACAAGAAACGGATATCACAAAAACAGAACTGATGTATTCATTAATACAAAAACTGCTCACACGGGGACTCACCCACGAACTCAATTATTACATTTTCTAACTACTACTCCAAATACTACTGCGGCCGCTCGACGACATCGCCTGACGCCAAAGGAGAGGCCACGACACACGCCGCCGGACATAACCACCGCCACAGGGGCCCCGCCCGGTTCCGCTCCCTCAACTTCGGCGAGCGCAACGGGTACCTCAAGGGCGTCGCACCCATAGATGCTCAGTAGAAGAGCATGGAGCTCCTGACCTTCTCATGCAGTCGAGACAGCTCCTGGGCAGGGACGCTGCCACCGAGGTATGGCCACCATGGCTAGAAGAGATCTCATAAAACATTATGAACTGGCCAACCTGAGCAGCTGCAGGCACGGAACCCTCCACCAGCACGATCCTGGGCAACTTCCCCTCCGACAAGGCTCGCCCGGTGAAGATCCACCGGAAAAAATCCACACACGGCTCCATCCCGAAAAAGGCCTCGCAGATGAATCCAGCACGCCACCTCCTTCGGCGGAAGCCACCCCTTCTCAGGCAAAGACGGCCAGCGCCGCCTCGGGCAGCCTCCAGCTCGACATCGCGCTCCGGATTCACGAAAGAATCTATAAGTCCTCCCCCTCGCTTACCCTCTCTCTCACTTAGGAACCACCGCGGCATACAGGCACTCTCGGTGAGGTGGAAGGAGGAGAGGCAATAGTTGGAGAACAGGTAAAGGACTGCGACGAGAAGCCCTCTCCCTCCCCCTATTTAAGGAGAAAACGCGACAGCTGAAGAAGGGCAAAAGATCAGAGCGAAAAACTCTCTCCCTTCCCCCATTCAATGCGGATGGAAAACGATAGGACGCACCCTGACCGATGGGACGCACACTGACCGACGGAACGACGCCTGGTCAGACGGAACGACGCCTAGTCAGACGGGACGTGGCCTGGGTATGACCCACCACTACCGCACGCCGGGCGCAAAAACCAAAGCGTCACCACGCGCAGGCGGCTCTCCGCCTCCCCAGACGGGACTTGAAAAAAATCCAAACAACGAGATATCTGCCAGGAGAGACCATCGAGCTTCCTAAAGTCGATCGAACAGCTCAGGAAAATACCGAGACATGTAAGGAGCAAAGGGACGCCCCATGTAGGCCATGCCGACTCCGTCACGAACGACGAGCACGGGTCCCGGTCGGACATTTTCGATTGGACCTCTTCAAACCCCGTCACTCGAGTCATCAAGGTAACACTACCGACCCCCGCTATTTCTTTATATAATCATTCATACATTCGTACACGCATTTATTCCATCCGCCCGTACCCCCCGGACAATTCGGGCCCTGAATCGCCCGGGGGCTTGGGAACTAAGCCATCCCACGTGCGGTGAAATGCATCACAACGCTCCGTGTTGCGTCACGAAGCGGCAGTTGCCTCATTCAACATGAGCAACGACCGATCGGGGTTCGAAGGTCGGCCCACGAAGAGCTCGAGGCCGCCCCACGTCAAACAGAGCCAGGGGAGAAAACACAGATGAACCTCGTGCGGCCCTCGCCCAGTCTGCCCCAATGCAGATAGGGTCATCTCAACCTTCTCGTTCGATCCTAAACCTCTCGCTAAGCCCACAGAATCTCCATCGAGGGGAGGCCGGCAGACCACCCAGGTCGGTCTCCTGAACGACCCAGACATCTGTCGGGTTGCAGGTAAAGGAGCAGTGAAATGTCACAAGAGGGCTATGTCGATCCCGTCACGAACGACGGACCCAGATTCCACTCGATCATACCCATTAGCGAACTCACCGAGCGCGTCACTCGAGCCCGAGCGATCGAGGCAAACGACAAAGCTCAGCCCCTGCGGTTGTGAGAAACCGTGGACGGGGTAACGCACAAAACTCAAACCGACCACTACCAAAGCCCAACGGGGCTCGGGGGCTCAAGATCCCAAAAACTAAACTAACTGACTAACTGCCTCAGCTGCGCGGGCTGCACCGACGTCAGAATCCACGACTCCGACTCGCACGATCCCACGGCGCGTAGCGACGCCAGGATCCGCGAGCTCCGTCTCGTCCGATCCCTAATACTAACTGCCTCGACTGCGCGGGCTGCACCGACGCCAGGATCTATGACTCCGACTCGCCGGATCCCACGGCGCGCACCGACGCTAGGATCCGCGAGCTCTGTCTCGTCCGATCCCTAAAACTAATTGCCTCGGCTGCGCAGGCTACACCGACGCCAAGATCCACGACTCCGACTCGCCCGATCCCACGGCGCGCACCGACGCCAGGATCCGCGAGCTCCGTCTCGTCCGATCCCTAAAACTAACTGCCTCGGCTGCACGGGCTGCACCGACGTCAGGATCCACGACTCTGACTCGCCCGATCCCATGGCGCGCACCGACGCCAGGATCCGCGAGCTCTGTCTCGTCCAATCCCTAAAACTAACTGCCTCTGCCGCACGGGCTGCACCGACGCCAGGATCCACGACTTCGACTCGCCCGATCCCACGGTGCGCACCGACGCCAGGATCCGCGAGCTCCGTCTTGTCCGATCCCTAAAACTAAAAATAACTGACTCGACTAAAATACACGCACACACGCCCGCTGACAAAACCCCCTAGGCGATCCTGCCCGAATCACCCGGGGTCTCAAGGGCTACACCCGCGGGTGCGCTCATTGACGAAACGAAAACTTCCCCCGCTGGCAACACGAAAAACCCCCCAGACGATTCTGCCCGAATCGCCCGGGGGCTCGGGGGTACACCCGCTGGTGCACTCGCGCACACCCGCCATCGAGACAAAAATCCCCTAGACGATTCTACCTAAATTGCCCGGGGGCTCGGGGGCTCCTGTCGGGTTCATAAACCCGGGGTCCCTCATGGACCGGCTTCCCAACAAAAGCTCGGCCCAACAGACAACGTTGCAAGCAATGCGCAACTCATGGGCCGGCCCAAAAACCTAGACGACAGGCCAAAAAGACGATCCAATCTCCGACCGGAAGGCCTGACCGAGGAGGAACGGCGCCCACTTCCGACTCCGGCCCACCTCTCCAACCGGAGCACTCTCTTCGGTCTCTAGCCCGCCTCCGAACGGTCTCTCCGACCGGAAGGCCTGGCCAAAACGCCACTTCCGACTCCGGGCCGCTCCTCCGACCGGGAATACAACGGACCCCTACCTACGGCTCCTCTTCGACTGGCGCAATCAGAGCCGACTGGGACCAACCGATCGGGGACTCCCGCTTGGTAAGGACCAGGGAACGGACGGAGAAAGTAAGGCAGGGCACTCAAGTCAACCGCAATACCGAGGAACGTGTCCTGTACACCTGCAGGACAGTACTCTGCAACCTCCCTAACATGACAAAGCCCAAGCAGTGTTGTAGGCGCCGAAATTTTTTTCCTACAGTGTTGCGGGCGCCATCAACTCCCATACCAGACAAACACAGTAAAGCTCCCCCCACGTGCCTCTGAGGCATCAACAATGTTGTGGACGCTGGCATTTACCATGCCAAGCGAACATGATAAAACCCCCTGCATGCCTCTCGGCATCAACAATATGGTAGGTACCGACATCTGTCATACCTGAAGAAGACGCAACCTCCCACGTGCATCTGACATTCAACAGTATTGTGGGCGCCTACCATCATCTTGTACCCGCCGGCGTGGGCAGCAAGACTTAGCAGCGAACGTACTCCCTGCCTCTCACTTGTAAGGCCATCCTCTTCATCTATAAAAAGGGATGCCCTCTCTTCCAACATATAAGTGGATTCAGGTCGATCAAGTTCACTAGTACTCAGCAACAGAACCACCAGGTTCTAAACCTCGAGCACACGCTCGAACAAATAGCGCATAGCGGAGTTCTCATCACTCTCAGTCCCTCTGACCAGAGTCCGACCGGATCTCTTGTAGCCTCCATCTTTCTCTTTCTCGTTTGTAACCCCACTGCAAACTTCGAGCACCTGAGTTCAGGAATAAAGTCACCGACCGACTCAAACTGGACGTAGGACACATTGCCTGAACCAGTATAAACCCTGTATCATTGAGTACTAGGCCACCTCCGATCACAACGTATGGCAAAACTAAAAGCATTTACGTGTTGATCACTTTCTGCACCGACAGAATTGGTATGAACCATGACACTAGGTTTGCCAACAGTCTAAAAAAGTTGCTCTACAATATACAAGGCTACATGCCTAGTTCATATAGTCTTGGACTTACTTCATCATATAAAAATTCGAGACATGCAGGAAAGATATATACAGGTGGCTGTGGAATGGATCAATCTAACAAGCAGTGGCAAGCAAGCAATGTATGCTATATGTTGCACACGAGTAAACTGACATTTTAGTTGATTTATACCTGAAATGAATCCACACATGCATATGCAGCATAAGTGATTGTGGTGTTATGCGGCATGAGTGATTTTGCCATTGTGGTGTTGTGTGAGCTAAGAATTATCCTAGACACTATGGTGGACCAAATAGCGATTCAAAGGTATCTGGAGAGGAACCCTACTTGTAATTTTCCCCGTCCCAGAGGCTAGAGCGCACACCGCAGGAATAGCAGAATCGAAACAAATTAAAAGTTGGAAACTAGTCCGTCAGATCCGCAACAAACAAAAAATACTAGCGGTGAGGAATCTATCTATAATATAAAGCAAGGGAAGAGAGGAGTGATCTGGATCGAGATCGTAATCGAAATGGGGCCCATCTGATCTGTGCAGGGGAGAAGATATTGACGGGAGTTGAGGGGTTACAAGTATCCTTCGTCGCGGACGTCGCGGATGAAGTTGGTGAGTCCCTTCTCCTTGATGCCCCTCAAGACGCCGCGCACCACCGCCGCCATGGATACCGGCGGCAGGACGACTCACTCGCCGGACCGGAGCGAAGAGGGGTGCGGACGTGCGGTGGAAACTGGTGGCTCCTGCTTGCGTTCGCTATTCGGTCCGTCCGGCTCGTCTCGTCTCGTCGCGGGCTCCGTACCTATCGTAGAGATACATGGGCTAGGCTCCGAAGAAGTCTGGGCTCTGACGTCCTTCACTTGTCTTCTTCATGTGGGCCGGCTCATCGAGCCTGCTGGACGAAAGATGGGCTGGGCGCATGAATCAGTCGACGCGGACCGCCTGCTCAAAAAAAGCAACTCCTCAAAAAAAAAAGTTTCAGCTCAGCAGCTCATCATCTGTCGGTGCAACCGCAGCCCGCCAGCAGCGAAAGCAGAAAGTTTAACCAGCTAATGGTGCGATGAGCCCACTCGTTCTGAACTGGATCTCTTTGGTCGTGTCCACCATCCCATCGATGCGGAAAGAAAACGAGACGACGATGCTACTCACACCGGTAGAAAACGACATTGGATACCGCCTCGAAATTTGATTTTAGTTCCGGTATTTTTCGCGTTCGGGACTAAAGAGATCTTTAGTTCTGGTTTGTAGCTCCAATCGGGACTAAAGGTCCCTGTCCAATGGCTACTGCGGCAGGCTTTTGCTGCAGGGGACCTTTAGTCCCGGTTGAAGCTATCAACCGGGACTAAATGTTAATTTTTACTCCTGGTTGGTATCTCCCACCGGGAGTAAAAGTCTACTCCTGGCTGGAGGCTCCGTCCAGAACTAGAAAGGGACCTTTAGTCCCGGTTGGTAGCTCCAACCGGGACTAAAAGTCCCCTCCTATATAGCATTTTTTCCTACCCAAGCCCGAGCCACTTTGAGCTTAGTGTTTTCTTGCTTCATCGCCGATCTCTCTTCTTCCTCATCGCCGATAATCACAAGATTTTCTTCGATTCGTCATTTAAGCTCATTTATACTCTCATATTTCATCAGTAGCATATCTCATTTTGTAGAATAGATATATGTGGTTTTTTATGGTGGAATTTTTTTTATTTGTAAGTCATTTAAGCTCAAAATCACTTTAAAGTTTGCATCTTTGGATGAAGAAAGGTTAAAGTAGTTATTCAAAACTAGTATTCAGTTTCATTTCTAGCATGCATAGCAAACTTCATGGTTTAGAGATATAGAGAATTTTAGAGTTTTTTTAATTTTATTTGTTTATAAAATGAGAAATTTATATTATATTAAAAATGAGTATAGAGAGTAGATGACAACTGCTTCTGGGTCCTCGGCCTCTCATCGGGTTCCAAAGCGACTGAGGCCGGACCTCCCTCTCATTGCATGCGGCAAGTGTGAGGAGAAGATTGTGATGAAGTACCGGGTGAGAAAGGAGTGTCCCAACAAAGGCCGTATCTTCTACAAGTGTCCAAATCACAATGTAAGTTATTTTATCGAATTTGATGATTATGGTTAATTTATACTTATTTTCATGATGATTATAATTAAAGTTCTAATTTTTTGTTTTAATTTCAGTGGAATGGCACTGGATGTTCAAGCTGGTACTGGGAGGAAGAGTATGTTGAACATGTGCAAAACTCTCTTGCACAGGCGGCTATGGCGGCTGATGAGGCAGTGATCCTGCGGAAGAAGCTCATAGATGTTGAACAAACACATGATCTGTCTGTTTTAGTTAGGATTGGTCGTGAAATCCTTAGGATGCTGAAGTGCATTTTAGCTTTAGTTTTTTTACTATTAGTTGGGATTATCTACATTGTAGCGAGACTTTCATAAATTAATATCTTGTGTGGTGGCATACATGCCTTATAATTAACTAATTATGTTCTATGTTTTAATATGCTATGTATGTCATGTAATGCAGATGAGCCGGCATTGAATGTACAATGCTGATCGCCGCTCCCAAGAGTTCATTGAGGGCGTGCATTCTTTCTTACGTGTGGCCGAGGCAAACAAACGCGATGATTTCATGTGCTGCACATGTGCCATATATAAGAATGTGAAGGAATATGCTAGCTCAAGGTGATGAGGACATCGCCAAGATGGAGTCGAGGACGACTCTAATTCGAGAAGGGGAGGATGATGAGGACATCGCCACGCTGGACACACCGACGCCATGGTCTTCCCTAAGTTGCAATTCGTTCCCAACTCAGCTGCCACGTCACCCTCGGATTCAGCAGACACGTCGTCACTGTTTCGGTCATAACTTTCTCATACGACATCGAAACGGGCCGTTCTTAGATGCGTTGGAAAGGGGACGACGACGCCGTTATTTTGGATCTGGTCCCAGCTCCAGAAGGTCCGTGGATCATTCTGTGTGACCACGGTAAGGTGCTGCGTCACCTATTTGGGCCAACTTGGCCATGTATCGTGTCGGGCCTTAAGCCTAAGTTGTGGGCGCCCAACCCCTGGCCGTCCCCAACCCTAGGTCGAGTCTTAGACTATAAACACAGCCGCTGCCGCTGCTACACAATTGAGTTTTGTTTAGAGTTTAGTTTTCCATCGAGAAACTAAATCGTTCATTGTAACTGTGGTGACAAATCCTTTTACAGTGATCTAGGGCCCCCGTTCTTGATCTTCTCCACTGTGTCGATTAGTCCTTTAGAACCGAGTTCTTGAATCCTCTATTGAAATTCGCGTCATTCATATTTGTAATTTCAGATTGCGTGTTTTACCTTCTTGCTTGTGCTCTTCGATTCGCTTGCAGAAAAAGCCTTCTTGGCGAGGTCAATCAAGTTGTGCTTGGTTGATAACCAACGGAGTAGTGGTATAACGGTTGCAGGGTTCGAATCGTGTCTGATTTGAAGCCGAATCGCCAACGTCGAGATCTCCACAAATCGAACTTACCGGCTACCTCTCGGAAGATCGGGCCTGTACTTATCACAAGGAGTCTTCATTCACACTTATTTAAGTCGGGTTTCATGCCAAACTATATTTGTTGGACGAAACATAGAGAAATCGGGGTTGTAATAGAAGAAGGTGATGAAGAATAATGGGACAATGATGACATTATTGCTGAATATGGTGCCTTCAATGATACTGCAATGGGGAAAGCTAAAGAAGAGGTAGTGGCAAAAGATGAGCCTGCTGATGATCTTGGTCAGGCCATTCGTGGCGCACAAAGAGAATGTAAAAGTGAAAATGAGAAGATCAAGTTCGAGCGCATGCTAGAGGATCACAAGAAATTACTATACCCAACTTGTGATGCGGGACAGAAAAAGTTGGATACCACACTAGAATTGCTGCAATGGAAGACAAAGAATGGTATATCTGACAAGGGATTTGGGAAGTTACTGAAAATCCAAAAGAAGATGCTTCCGAAGGATAACGAATTGCCCGTCACTACATACGAAGCAAAACAGATAGTCTGCCCTTTGGGATTAGAAATCCAAAAGATACATGCATATCCTAATGACTGCATCCTCTACCGTGGTGAGGAGTACGAGAAGTTAGATGCATGCCCGATATGTCATGCATCGCGGTATAAGATCAGGCGAGACGACCCTGGTGATGTTGAGGGCGAACGTCCCACGAAGAAAATCCCTGTCAAGATTATGTGGTATGCTCCTATAATACCACGCTTGAAACGTCTGTTCAGAAACAAAGACTATGCAAAGTTGTTGCGATGGCATAAAGAAGACCGTAAGGTAGACAATATGTTGAGACACCCTGCTAATGGGTCCCAGTGGAGAGCAATCGATAGAGAATTTTCGAAGTTTGTAAATGACGCAAGAAACTTAAGGTTTGCTTTAAGTACGGATGGTATGAATCCTTTCGAGTAGCAAAGCAGTAGTCATAGCACTTGGCCTGTTACTCTATGTATCTACAACCTTCCTCCCCGGTTATGCATGAAGCGTAAGTTTATTATGATGTCAGTGCTTATCCAAGGCCTAAGGTGACCTAGCAACGACATCGATGTGTACCTGAGGCCACTAGTTGAAGAACTTCTAATTTTATAGAACAGACCAGGTGTACGTGTGTGGGATGAGCACAAACAGGAGCACTTTGACCTACGAGCATTGTTGTTCGTAACAATCAATGATTGGCCTACTCTAAGTAATCTTTCAGGACAATTAAACAAGGGATATAATATATGCACGCACTGTTTCGATGACATTAAAGGTATATTCTTGAAAAATGTTGAAAGGTCGTGTACCTTGGTCATCGTTGATTTCTTCCTACGAATCACCTCCTAAGAAAGAAAGACAAGCATTTTAAAGGTAAGGCAGACCACCAGACCAAGCTAGGCAACCGAATTGGTGAGGATGTACTCAATATGGTCAAGGATGTGAAAATAGTATTTGGAAAGGCATATGGCAGCGAACCTGTTCCGAACAACGCCGACGGTCATGCACCCATGTGGAAGAAGAAGTCTATATTTTGGGAGCTACCCTATTGGCAAGTTCTAGAGGTCCGTAGCGCGATCAACGTGATGCACCTGACGAAGAATCTTTTATGTGAACCTGCTAGGCTTCATGGGTGTGTATGGGAAGCCTAAGGACACACTTGAAGCACGATAGGACCTGTGGTGTTTAAAAGAACGAGACAACCTACATCCAGAGAAGACAGATTATGGATGCCATTACTTAAGTCCTGCCAGCTACACTCTTAGCAAAGAAGAGAAAGAAAGCATGTTTGAATGCCTAGCAAGCATCAAGGTACCATCTGGGTTCTCCTCAAATATAAAGGGTATAATAAATGTGCTAGAGAAGAAATTCCTAAACTTAAAGTCTCATGACTGCCATGTGCTAATGACACAATTGCTTCTAGTTGCATTAAGAGGAATTCTACCTCCAAATGTACGTCTAGCCACTGTGAAGCTATGTGCATTCCTCAATGCAATTTCTCAGAATGCAATCGATCCAATGGATCTAGCTAAACTATAGAATGATGTGGTTCAATGTCTTGTCAGCTTTGAGTTGGTGTTCCCTCCTTCCTTCTTTAATATCATGACACACCTTCTAGTTCACCTAGTCAAGGAGATTAGCATTCTCGGTCATGTGTTCCTACACAACATGTTCCCTTTTGAGAGGTTCATGGGAGTCCTAAAGAAATATGTTTACAACCGTGCTCGTCCAGAAGGAAGCATCGCCAAGGGCTATGCAATAGAGGAGGTCATTGAGTTTTGTGTTGACTTTATTCCTGACCTTGACCCGATTGGTGTTTCTGAATCACGACATGAGGGGAGACTAAGTGGAAAAAGGACACTAGGGAAGAAAATATATATTGGTACATAGGACAATTATTTTAATAAAGCACACTACATAGTTCTGCAAAACTCCTCCTTGGTGACACCGTATATCGAGACACATAAAGAGTTGCTCTGATCTGAGTTTTCAAGGAAGTCTGAAGCTTGGATTACGCGTTAGTACATGGAAACTTTCAGCGACTGGTTGCAAAAAGAATGTCAGGGTGATGAGAGTGTTGATGACCAGCTGTATTTGTTGGCTAGACAGCCATCATGGCATATCCTCACATACAAAGGGTACGAGATAAATGAGAATACATTATACACAGTAGCCCAAGATAAAATGAGCACCAACCAAAACAGTGGTGTCCGCATAGATGCCACCGACCCTAATAAAAATAAGCAAACATATTATGGCCGCATAAAGGAGATATGGGAACTAAACTATGCACCTACTTTTAAGGTACCTTTGTTCAAGTGCTAATAGGTAAAGGCGACTGGAGGCGGGGTAGTAGTCGACAACTAGTACGGAATGACAACCGTGGACCTCAACAATATTGGGTACAAAGACGAACCGTTCGTCCTTGCTAAGGATGTGAATCAGGTGTTCTATGTCAAGGACATGTCTACAAAACCGAAGAGGGAAAAACAACAACGACCCAATCATTGAGCCAAAGCGCCACATAGTTCTTTCAGGGAAAAGAAACATCGTCGGAATTGAAGACAAGTCAGACATATCAGAAGATTATGAAAAGGATGACCGAATTCCATCCTTCACAGTGAACAAAGACCCAAGCATCCAGCTAAATAATGAGGATACTCCATGGTTACGGCACGATCATAACCAAGGGATATACATTAAGAAGAAGTTCACTGCTGTGCCTGCTTGATATATATAGTGATGTATTAGACCTATTATGTAATAATTGTGACTTCAGATTTTTTTGTCGTGTTTTCGTATTTTCTACGATTTAAATGAATTTTCTGCTTGACGGTGGATTTCCCGTGGAGAATGTGTAATAAAAAACCAAATGATCAACGTTAATAAGATGTGAAAACTTATTTCCTATCGAAAAGTAATAGTTTTAATGATTTTAATCAAGTAGTATATTTTTGCATGGTGCAAATTGTAATTATTATTTACACAATGTTAAATATTTATACAGTAAAACAAAAGAGTATAGGTTACAAATTTTTGTTGTGTATAATAATGCAAAACGAATGCCAAGAATTTGTATTATAATTTTTTGGATGATATTTTATTTATTAGGCGATTAATAACTGTCTGCATATTTATATAAAAGAAATATATAAAAAAAGGAAAAACTTCTGGATCCGGTAGGAAGCCAACTGCAGCCCACCTTTACTCTCAGGTCGATCAACGACCCGGGACTAAAGGTGGGCTACGTTTTCGCGGCCCACCAAAAAAATACCTTTAGTCTCGGGTCATGGATGCACCCGGGACTAAAGGTCAGACCTTTAGTCCCGGTTCTTACCATCACCCGGGACTAAATGGATGCACCCCGGACTAAAGGTTAGACCTTTAGTCCCGGTTCTTACCATCACCCGGGACTAAAGGCCTTTAGTTCCAGTCCGTGGCTTCACCCGGGACTAAAGATCCCTAATATATATCGCCTCGTCTTCTTCTCCCATCCATTGTCTTCATTCTTCGCCCAAGAGCCACCGCGCCGCCTCCACGCGCCTCTCCAGTCTCTCGCCATCTCCGTCAGCGGCCCAGATCCACGCCATGCGCTCGTCGTCCCCTTCACCAGAGCGCTCGTCGTCCCCTTCATCGGAGCGCTCGCCGTCATCGTGCACTCATCGTCCCCTTCACCGGAGCGCTTGCCATCGCCATGCGCTCGTCGTCCCCTTCACCAGAGCGCTCATCGTTGTCCCCTTTGTCAGAGCGCTCGTCGTCGTCCCCGTCGCATCCTCGTTGTCGAGAGATCACCTCAAGCCATCCTCGTTGTCCTCCACCCTCGTCGTCGTCGTCAGCAACAGTGTGTGCACATAGATAGATTTTATTTGTAGATTGTATTTGTGTATGTGTGTGCTCGGACCGACGGCCATGGAGAGGGAGCAGGGGAACAAGGCGGCCATGGAGTATAGCTCTGGAGGACTTCGGGCGTTTTTGGTTCATGCCTTCACCTTGCCACAGCTCGCCACACCGAACCTACGCCGAACTTGTTTGGTTCATGATTTCCAATCCACTCGTGTTTGGTTCATGATGAACCCGCGTTTCTTGCCAATTTCATCGTCGTGTTTCTGCCGCGACTGCATCATCGACGGCGTTCGTAGGCACGAACCAAACGGGTGCCCTTCATCTCCAATGTACCATTAGAGTTTATTTTATTTCATCGGCAGCGTTCGTAGGCACGAACCTGAGTTTTTAGCATTGAAAGAACAAATAAAGGGAAACAAATAGCCCTGATTTGGATAGGAATTCGTAACTTTCAAATATATGACTCCAACATAATAAAGAGAATATATGGCGCTTCTTCATCATCAAGGGATAGATTGAGAGATGATGATATTTAGTGCTATTTAGTTTGGCGAGGGATGTTTAGCTACATCAGCGCACATGCTATCAATTAAGTCAAGACGCAATCACACACATCCACGGACGACATCAACCGTACATAGCAAAGATACATGTATGCGTTTCACCTTGTTTGTACCTATCTAGTATGTTTTGGTTATTGGCCGAAACATATATGTGGCTATCAACCTCATTGTGGGTGACTCGACGGCTCCTTTTTCCTACACCTTATTTCTCATACACCTATCTAGCTAGAACCCCGGCTAGAACCTTATTTTAAAATATGAAAATACAGAAAATTGTAGAAAATCCGTACTAGTTGAACTTGCGGACCGTGTTCATCTCGGCTAGCATGTTCTCTGCCGAGCGGTAATGGACGTCAAGGAGGAGCTTTGATTCTACGAGGGAGAGCGGCAACGGTCATGGAAGACTGTGTTTCCTTTCTCATAGAAACAGAGCTCTTCCGTGGCCAAGTACGGTGCCGTCCGGTGGAGAAATGCTCGCCGAGATGATCACGTAAGCAAGGTCAACTAGTACGGATGGTTACTTATTTAAACATGTTTTTGAGCTAGAATTTGATGGATATTTGATAACTTTAGACCTACAAATGTCATCTATAAAATGTTACTATCCTCGAGGTGGCACGTCCTGTAGGAGTCCATTTTATAGATATAGTTTTTATTTTTTGTAGATATATCTAGTGGAGTAAAATTTAGATGGCTGCCCCGAGAGACAACTTGGATGAAGAAATGATGGATATTATCAACACTGGCACTCAATTTGCCGGTGGTGACCAGTAGGATGTAGATGACGGGAGTCAATACCTGGCTCTTGAAGATAACCAAGAAAATATTGTGCAAGAAAATACTGGCGAGGTATATATATTTATATATATATATATATTTGAATATTATATATATATTTGAACATCTATCATCTATTATGTGTAGACATGATATTTATTTATTCTTTTTTTTATACATAGCCTCTGGATCGACGACCACAACGGCGAAAAGCAAAAATATTCGAGGCTCGAAAAAACCATTAGAGGGGCGCTACATAATATCGGAATTCAATATCGAGACAGGCGAACCACTTGGTCCACATGCAAGGAAATTCGTGCAACATTGTGGGTACCTTGTAAAGGACAGTCTTACGATCAGTGCCCGTGAATGGAAGCAAAAGATCAACGAGCCTCATGTTAGTTTTGTCTCTGATCTTGATAAGAATTTAATTTGGGATGATATCCTTCAACATTTCACATTGCAAGCGAATGATTATGATGCTATCAACGATGATGAATTGAAGGAACTAGTTCGAAAGTGGGCTATGAAGAAGATGGCCACACAATTCCAGACTTAGAAGAAATCCCTATACACGAAATACGTCAAGAAGAACCTAACGCCCAATTTCAATACTAGCGGCCCGCTCACGAAGTTGAGGCCCTACTGGAATGATTTTGTACAGTACAAGACATCTAAAGAGGGTGAGGAACGGGTGAGAAGGAACCAAGAGAATGCCCGACAAAAGGTATACCACCATGGCATGGGATCAGGTGGCTACGCGACTTCCATTCCCAAGTGGGAGAAAATGGAAGCGGATATTCTTGCCAAGGATATCACACCAGAATCACTCAATTGGCCCAAACACGCGAAGAATTGGTTTTTCACTCATGGAGGAAGACTGGACCTAGAGACTGAGAAGCTAGTTCATGGCACAAAACTCAAAAGAGCAACACAAAGATTATCTTATGCTCTACAAGCTAAAGCTATTGGTGCATTCAGGCCCAATAGAGAGAAGGATGAACTGACGTATACCATCGGGACCGCTGAACACAGTGGCCGAACGAGAGGTTTATGACAGAACATTTCTTGGGAGCATGGTTTCCCTAACGATAGAGATACCTATAGAAGCCGGCAGAGAAGGAAGGATGAGGATACAGCGTGGATCAGCAGGTTGGAGGAATTGGTTCATGAGTCATGGGAGGCGTTGCTTCAAGCACAGGAGCGCGAAAAAGACATGTAAGCTAGAATTCATGACGAAATTAGAAAGCAAGTGCAAATAGCAATGAGTGCCTAAAGGCAGGCATCAGATCCAGGAATCAACATTAATATTAGCCCCTTGATCAGTTGAAAAGCAGCTACGCTTCCACGGAGTTGCCAAATCAAGATGACGCAATGCTACGTTTCCCCGTGGATGACATCACTGCACCGTTTACATCATGTGAGCTACATATTCCAAAAGAGAATGCCACAATCATGGTGGCTCTCAGTATTTTTTCTCCTCTAGATCCTACCAAGACACCAAGAATCTATGGGGCAATAATACCACCTGGATATGTTAGCGTCTCAGTGGATAGAGTTAACAAATGTTTTAGTGATCTGCCTCTTGACATTCCAGGAGGTGATGGGGAGAAGACTCTAGGAGAAGCAGAGAAGACATTCATACTATGGCGCAAGCGCTACATCATTATTCCCAGGGTCTCTAGTCCACCGCCGCCTCCTAAACTGCCAGATAATAGGTGCAGACAAAAGTGAAGGAAACAATTTTTTTCACAAATTTTCTATTGACATGCATGATTAATAATAACAATTTCTTATACCTAATTATTCTTTTTTGTAATCACACAACAGGGCCTCCACCAACCTAAGTCCAATTATTCAATCTCCAGATCATCACAGTGCTCCGGGCAATGATTATGCAACGCCGCCACCTCCAAGGAGGTCTCCAACTCCTCCAAGGAGGTCTCCACCGCCGCCACCTCCAAGGAGGTCTCCAACGCCTCCAAGGAGGTCTCCAGCTCCTAAGAGGTCCGCCCCGCAAACAAAGTCGTTGGCCCACCAGCCGTCAAAGAAGAAAGCCTCCTCTAATCCAGTTATTCTCCGAAAACTGTCTTACGAGAAAAGTAAAAAGGAATTAAAGGATGCAGTACAAAAAGATGTGAAAAGTTTCTTTGAAAAAGTAAGAAAGCAACGAGAAGCGAGAGAGAACCCGGAGAAACTGTACTTGTACCTACCTCCAGATCTTCTAAGAAAGAAGGTGGACCAGAAAAAGCAGGAATCTCAAAAGACCCTGCCAAAATCGGACTACGACCGCTCTCTCACCAAGTCATTTGTGGCGGCACAGAAAAAGACTAGAGCAGGGAAAGATGTTGCACAACTCGAACAACAATCGCAACAATCAGTCCTCCCTCTTGTCATTCGTAATGAATATGGTTCAAACTTAGACTTACTGGACGTCGATTATGAGGAACTCGTTCGGTTTTACAAGAAAACTGGTTTGGACCTTGCCTAAGTGCTCGCTGAAGGACCATCTGCTCCGAAAGTGGATCATTGGAAGAAATTTGAACATGGAATTAGTCTATACAACCCTGAGGCATTAGGTAAACTGGGTATACAAATGTACCTGCTAAACAAGTGGTACATGGCAGCATGTGAATGGGGAGAGACCTTTGTTTCTGTCAGAGTTAGAAACTAACATTACTTCCGTGGTGATGACATTATATATGTCGAGTTTTTAGAATTACACCAACTATGCCACCTGGACTCTCTCGACAAAAGTCTCATTAGCTGCTATTGTCTGTAAGTGTGATTATTTTCTACTATTAAAGTGTATATATATAAAGCTACATGTATATATATATTATATATCCTCACACTATATTTTTATATATGCAGATATGAGATGACAGAACTCAGAAAGAGACAGGATAATGATGTTGGTTTCGTTGATCCAAATGTCGTATTCAAACACCCTGATCCCCCGCCTGGATGGAAAGCTGAACTCGAGGAAAATCTCATGAGGTTCTTAGTGAACCAACAAAACAAGGACATACTATTCCCCTACAACTTCAAATGAGTGTTAAATAATTAATGTCGATCATATGAACATTTGTTCAATTATTTGCTTACTAGCTAAGCTATCTCCCATATATATATATGTTGACTCTAGTTAATATCGATCATATTTGTGTATAAAAATATATGCAGCAATCACTGGATATTGATGGTCATCGATATGGCCAATAGTTGGTTAAGCATCTTAGACTCGTTAAGAAAAGAGCAAACAGAGTACCACAACATGATAGATATTATCCAAAGGTAATTTGGTCTCTCTAGCAACTATATATACCCTGATCTCTTAACTGCAATAATTATTAAAGGCCTAATTAATTTTTTATTTTATTGGGCGCAGTGTTTGGAAAAGTTTCATTGAAGAACACCACATGAAACATTGCAAAGCGTCACTGGATGTAATCGCACACAAAGTAAGTACTAGCTACATTTATATATATAATTCAATTAACACCATGCATGCTTTAATTCACCGGATCTTTTTTCTCGTAAAAGTGGGTTCTGAGGCAAGAACAGAGGAACAACTACTGCGGATACTATGTTTGCGAGTTCATCATGGCGTACTCAAAAAGAACTCCTGAAGAGAACCTCAAAGTACGTTATATAAATATATTCATATATTCATAATTTCTTTTATTGCTCATATATATAAGTAATCACGTGACCAACACACACACACACATATATATATATATATATATATATATATATATATAGATATATATATATATATTAATACTCTTCCTTTAACTTTTATTGAAGACTCTATGGTTGAAGAAAAAAGTCATACGACGTGACGAACTGAAAGCAATTCAAGAGACCATAGCAGGATTTCTTAATGACCAGGTCCTCAACCCCGCCGACGAGTTCTACAATGACGTCAACGAAATATGAAAGCCAAACCAGATGGAGTGAATTTATTATCCCAAGGATATGATAGAATATACAATACAAGCTTTATTTGTAATATATATATATATATATACATATTATATGTACATAAAATAACGTACAATATATGTATATGCATGTAATATATACGTTAGTTTCATACTTTAGTTTGTAGAAAATGTTCGAACACTATAAACATGTAGAATACGTATATTACTAGCAGCGTAGAATGCGTATTCGAAAATCTATTCGAAAACCAAAACGAATCATCAATTGAAAATAGAAACAAAAAAAAAAGAAAACCTTTAGTCCCGATTGGTATTACCAACCGGGACTAACCAATCGGGACTAAAGGGCCGCCCCACGTGGCCAGGCCGGGATGCATCTTTAGTCCTGGTTGGTCTTACCAGCCCACCTTTAGTCCCGGCCGAGAAACCGGGACTAAAGAAGAGGCTCTTTAGTCCTGAATTGGTGCTCCTGATTGAAAAATCGGGACTGAAGAGGGTTTCCAACCGGGAGTAAACCATGTTTGTGTACTAGTGTCATGGAAGAATGAATGAAATGGATGTAGACCTGCGCAATGAATGAAATGGATGTAGACCTGCGCAGCAATCGCTGGCTGTCTATGGGTCTCTATCTAGCCATCTACTCTACTGTATGCATGTTTCTAGGAGTAGTACGTAGCTAGTTGCATCATCATCATCAGATTCTGAAGTAATTGATTGATTAGTGTGCGCACTCGATCTGCCGCCGATGAATGGATCGACTGATCAGGCGAAGCCGGGCGGGCCGGCGCAACCGATTTCAAGGCGCAATGAATTATGCGCACGCATGCAGTCCGATCCTCCGATGATCCTATGTGGATTGTGGAGTGGAGGTGGAGTGGTAAAGCTAAGCCCTTGTTTAGTTCGCGAAAAGTGCGAAATTTGGCTACTGTAGCACTTTCGTTTTTATTTGACAATTAGTGTTCAATCATGGACTAATTAGGCTCAAAACGTTCGTCTCGCAATTTTCAACTAAACTATGCAATTAGTTTTTATTTTCGTCTACATTTAATGCTCCATGCACGTACCGCAAGATTCGATGTAACGGGTACTGTAGCACTTTTCGCGAAAACTTTTCGCGAACTAAACAAGGGCTAAAGCAGGAAAGAGGCCGGCCTATATATGCGGCTACCGGCCTAGCTGGGGGATATCATCCAATCTTTTCTTCCCTCGATCCATCTAATCAAATCTATCACCACTTTTACATATGTGCATGATCACCTCTTCCATCCTAGCTCTACCCTGCCTGTTGATCCTTATGGCTTCAACTCACTCATTTCACGCATTACATTACATCTCACCCGTCACATTAAATGTCTCACCATCGTCGTCGTTCGTCGTCGATCGTGCGCACTTAGCTTCCTACCTGCTGCTACCAGTCATATTCGGTACATTGTGTTCCGTCAAACCAACGCACCCGTCTTGTCACTGGCTATATACAAACGCTTAACTTGAATGTTTGTTCCTTCTTTCATTATTACTCCATCCGATTCAAAATTTGTCTGACAAAGAAAAACATTATGGCACTGTTTAACACTATATTCTTACTATTCAGTACTTTTATCTCTGTCCACTAGTAGTTTTGAGAATTATATAATTAAGTAATTTTGCTTGATCATTACTTTGTGCTACAAATCCTATGATGCATTTTTTTTGTGAGACAGAGGGAGTACTTCAATACCAGCCCACATTAATATATATGGGTTGGAATCTAATGTTGCATTTGGTTCGTAGACAAGACGGGATGGAATGAGTCCCTCCCAATTGTCAGGAATAGGATGATTTTCATTTTATTGTTTGATGGAGGGGATGGGATCATCCCTATTTTATGTTTTGTGGAAGGGATGGAGAGATTGAGGAGATGGTTGGCTATTTTGATCCATTAGCAACCGTTAGGGCGGGGCTCGCTTCTTCCTCCTCATTCTTTCCCATGGAACAACAGATTCACAACACATCCACCATCCGGGGCGGGGGCTAGAGGTGAGGCCAACATCAGTGGCCACGAGCACTCACGGGAATAGCATATGTGGGCGCTCAGAGCGATGGCCGGTGTAGGTGCGGTGAGGACAGGCACGAGGCCGTAGGGGCTCGCGGTGATGGGGGAGAGTGCTCAAATGCTCACGAGGTTGGCTCGTCCACGCCAGAGGTTGAATTGGTTGCGCCAGAGGTCGATGTGGTCATGCCAGTGATCGATGTGGTCCGTGTCAGAGCTCACCCATACCGGCGCTACCCATAGCTCGACGTGTGGAGAGGAGACAACACGTGACAATGTGAACAAGGGACAAACTCTTATGCTTCTTTTCATGGGATCGCATTGTCCTGAATTTTCAGGAATATTCCCTCTCGAGAATGACCTAGTGCCTCCCACTCTCCAACAAAACACCACCTAAAAGAGGACCGTCCAATCACGTTCTCCCTCGTCCTCAAAACCAAAGACAATCTTAGAAATCATTGAGCCTAACTCAAATGTAAGAATGTGTGGTCATATGTATATGCACGCCTAATCACACAATGGAATGCTAAATATTGTGGGACCTTCATTTATACAACTCCGATGAAGATGACTCAATGGAGCATATTTGGTGAGGATATCATCGGCTCGGATATGATCATATTCACTGCTTATGAACCAAAGGTGCAACCATTCTATATTAGGTTTAGCTTTGATAGATTTGATGAATTGATGTTGCACCATAAATAAAGTGTGTACTTTTCCATTTTTAGAAGTATTTACATGGATCAATAGAAGAGTTGATTGCATATTGGGATCATGAACGGTTAATAATGAAGTTGGTTGGGAACAAGTCCACGTATTCCCAACATCCTCCACTAGGACACCACGTTCCTTTTGGCCTAAGGAAAAAAAGAGATAAAATCCAACATGTTTTGGAAGTTTTATTCAGACTATAGAACACCACCAACTTGCGGTACGGTGTCACCAACTTCGCAGTGCCATTTGAAAGGATCAAGATGCTCAAAAGGGAGGGTTGAATTAGGCTAATATTTTTTTTGCAAAAATTAAACCTATTGCTTAGCCAAATTCACTCTTGTGCCTAAAAGTATTCTATGCCTATCGGATAAAAGTTTTGCACCCTAACTTCGAACCCTACACTAGCATGACCATTCTATGAATGTAAATTGCAAGAAAGTAAATGCGCAATGAGGGGGCAATGAACACTACAATGTTTTTCCGAGATATCAAGGAGTTGGAACTTCCCACTAGGCCACTAGTCCCCGTTAGAGCACCTTGCAAGATATAACTCCTCCTTGATCCGTGTAAGGACCAAGTGCTCTATAAAAATTGACCCTTCTTCACTCTGGAACGGTGGATTTATTACTAAGACCATGTACACCAACTTGGGCCTCTCACAACTGTCATCGGGAGATACCAAGCACCGATTATCACCAAGTTTTCTAGGTGATGTTGATCACTAAGAGTAATAAGCACAAACTCTCGCTTGACCGAACTAAGCCTAATGAGAAAAGTAGATACACACTTGCTACTCCCTATTCACTAATAGAGTCCTTAATCTTCAATTAAGATTTTCCAATCACTCCAATAGGCCAAATCACTCTCTTGAACTGAAATATATGTGTCTAATTATTTATGGCTTCCAAGAAACTCTAAATGCACGAATGGATGGGCTGTATATATAGGCCAACAACTGAAACTAGATAGTCGTTAAAACTCCACTCAGCCGAAAAACACACACCAAAATTCTTTGATGCATTTTTCGGTGCATCGTCGAGGGATTTTGGTGCCCTTCTACAGACTTAAACGTCGGTATCACTATTACTATACAATTTCTCCAGAGCTTATTCTCTGGTGATGCAATAGAGAAATCTAGTGAGTACTGGCTCAAAGTTGGCCACACACCCTCTCCGTTTTTGTTCTCCTATGAGCACCGGAGAATTCTTGTGCCTTGCACCTCTCAAACAGTTTTGCACCCTCTCTATTTCCTTTCTCTGCAGAAATATACGTGGGCGCTGTCCGAGCAAACCATAGAAATCCGGTGCATATAAAAATGGCCAAACTCCTCCAATTCAAACACTTTCGGCCTGTTCGCTGGTTGGTTTCTGGGCTGATAAGCCCGACTGGTGCTGGTTTGTTGTGAGAGGAAAATACTATTGGCTAGCTGATAAGCCCTGGCTGAAACCAACAAGCGAACATGCTATTTGACTTTGGCTTTGGGTTTCATAAATTCTTGGGCTTCATTTGAGATCCGTAGTGCTGATTTTCATAAGTGTGCACCGTATTCACTCACTAGACTCACATAGGTCAAGCTTACCTGTTCATACCCCCTTTATAGTATGGCCAAAGAAAAAGCAAGAACATAAACTACTCTAAGTATCTCCCAACGCCAAACAACACTTAGAACTAATTTGTCCTTAACCTTCATACATATCCTTTGAAAAACAATTGGAATTCATCAATATGGGTATGAAAACCATAATTGCCAAATCAATCATCATCATTGTGACCTCACTAAGTAACGATGCTAAAAAAATACATGTTAATCATAATGATTGTACCGTCATTAATTGTCAAAATCGAATTAGGGGCCATAGATGATTTCAACGTCAAATACACCTTTTATCATTCTAGGTGAAATACATTATAAACAATATGTAAATTAAGTATGTATAAGACTTTATTATTACTTTTTAAATTTATGTAAAAATCAGAGGTGACTATAAAAAATACATTGTAAATAGTATGCGAAAATCAATTGAAATGTGAAATTTGGTGAGTTAATGAAAATCTAAATATGTACGAAATTTAAAAGTGGTTTCAAGGGTTGTCCATTTTAAACAAATCGGCACGGGAAACCAAATTGTCAGAATGTTTTTTTAAGCCAACAGCATCTTAGTAAGCCCTGTTCATGAAAATTTATTTCGGACCTATTGCCCATAAAAATATATTTTTAGAGGTAGTTTTCTTTAGCAACCACCCTGCGGGCGCATTTCTAGGGGTGGTTTGATGAAGACAACAACCCTCTAGAAATGCATTTTTAGGGTTGGCCCAGTTCAAAATTTTAAGGATCTAGACGATCACTTTTAGAGTTTATATACCTAGATAAGAATGCGTGGAAAAAGTTAGGGCATGTTTGTTTTAGCTTTCTGCTGGCTTTTACTAGCCAAAAGTCAGAAGCTGAAACAAATAGCTCAGCTGTTGAGCTAACCTTTAAAAAGCTAGAAAGCTGGTTTACAAGGAAGTAAACTAGAAGCTACAATGCACGCTGAGAGGAGCTTTCTTATCTTTTGCCACGCTAAAAAAAGTAAAACATTATTACGAAAGTCAATAGAAAAAAATAGAGATCAGAAGAAAAAACAAAAAGCCAACTTTTGAACCAAAAGCCTAAAAGCTAGAGCTTAAACTATGCATTTCACTCTTTTAAAAAAAATAATGGATGCCTAGTCTACCCGTATGTTAAATGTCACACCCAGTTTTAAAGACAAAATCAAATTCATCATATGTGTGTCCAGAAAGTCCACACATACAACAACAGAATGAATAGTATCAGAAACAATGTTATTAAATAACGTATACATAACTATATTAACACTTACATTAGAGTATTGCAGAACGGTAACTAATCTTCAGACTCCATTCTTCACAGGGACAGCTGACTAGGGGTAACATACGCCTAACACTCCTATCAATCTTCTGGGAACTCCTTTGTGTCCTCATCAATCTTCTGAGCAACTTTACTACAGACTGAGGTGTGGGAGAAATAGCAAGGGTGAGCACATGTTGTACTCAGCAAATATAACATGGGGTTCATGAGACTAAAAATATTGACACTGGTTTACTGCGATTAGCTTTTAGTGAGTCATAATTTTAACAATTGAGTACCATCAAATTTATCGTGAGCCCATATAAACACATGATCAGGTAAACATGAATAATGAATAGCATAAACAATTAATTATCCATTAATAATCATCTATTCCGTAAGAGTTCTAAGGCTGCTCGTGATCGTGAGCATGGCTGATATACCAGTTTTACACTCTGCAAAGGTTGTACACTTTCACTGTGAGTCGTGTTTCTCATTTGTCTGGGTTTATAACTCCCAAAACACTATCAAGGTGAGCAGACAGGGTACATTATGAAACCTTTCAAAGGTTCATCTAACAAGTTAGGGCCGCTAGGTTTTCAATTGGCAAACAGATGTAGAGCTTCTCTTCTAAATGGCACATTCCGCGCATGCTATACACATAAAGACAGAGGTCGCACTATACCGGATTCGTCAAGCCCCTCTTATGCCATAAAGGTAACCACTAAAAAGCTAGAAAAGGTCCTCATACTTGACTAAAGCCAGAGCCATGTGGCACTCATGGTTGTATTGTAAGTCTTGGTTGACCACTTATAGATAAGTTCTTAAGGAGAGAAATCTAGAGCACCATAATAATAGCTTAATGCTTTAGCCCTCTTGAGTCATGTTGCTAAAAAGCATCTTTTAGTATTTATTGCATATGCCATTAGTCAAGTTACAAGATCATGGTTATTTAATTAAGCACTAGCATCATACTACCCAAATGCATAAACCCATAGAAATCAAGGTACAAGGTAACAAAGTACTAGAAAATTCTTAGTAGTAGTCAAGGTAGACACATGCAGTATGAATTAAATGATTAAAGGTGTATAAAACAACAAGAAAGATCACATGCTATACTTGTCTTTTACTTGCTTTACAACTAACGATCAACTCCTCGTAGAACCTTTAATCTTCTGTTCTTTCAATCTCCAACGCTTTCGGACAGCTCTTCTTCTACTCGCACATCGTAGCACACCAAGCACACATACAAGAAGGCAGTACACCACACGAGATAAAACAACATACTAAAAGAGAGCTAGTGCTACGAGATCACAAGAAACGTCGGAACCGAAACTATCGTAAAAACAAACGACTACTAGGAGTTTATATTATATAAAAGAAAAAGCCTACAACTACAAGCTTGATTTATTTTAGTTAAACAAAAATATGGAAGAGTCATTAATTCAGTTTAAACAAATCATATTTAAAAATAAAATCGAGTTGAAGCTGACTATATTTTATCTTATAAATATTATCACGTAATTTATTAAGCAAGTTAAACTTTAACTTTGCAAAATAAATAAATATATGAGAACATCTAAACAAGCTATACATGATGCTTGTTTAAGCTAAGAAAATTGATAATTGAAAATCATATTTATATTAGCAATTAATAATCATATTAATATTTATATATAAAACAACGCAGTAGAAAACCTATATTGATTTTAATTATAAAACTAGTTGCATTAACATTAAATTATTTTAATATTTAACTATAAATAGAAAAACAAGTGACATAAAAAACATTAGCATTTCTGTGTAGAGCGCATCAACACGAATCTAACGCAACTTGAACGAACCGAATCAAAATTAAAATGAAGAAACGACGAAGATAATACGAACCCGTGTCAAGCTCGTAATTACTTGATCTTCAACCTTATACATGACTTACGGAACGTGAGGGCCTCCATGCCATGGCCGATCAGCGGGGTAGGGCCCTGGCCGGCGGGACGGGAACATGCCAGTAGACCGGCGGACAGCGGCAAGAGAAGGAGAAGAAAAATCCAATTTATTACACGAGGGATTTCCCAAACTAGGGGCTCTCCTTATGATAGTTTTGGTGTGCTTTACCCAAGAAATTGGTACATATATATAGGGAGGAGAACTCCCCATATCTATATCAATTAGCAATATGATACTAATTGATGTTGCATCCTCCATCTTTACTAATAGGCCTAATTAATTATTAAAGCTCATTAATAAATAAAGACATGTGCCTTTAGGATTTATTAGGATTATTGCACATGAGCTTTGAGCGTCAAAAAAATAAGAGATTTATTATCTTCGGAATTAATTAATTTCATGGATAAAATAATTTTAGAAAAGTCTAGAATTATTATTTAAGCCGCAAAAAATACTCCGAAAGCTCTGAAAATTCTGGGAAAATTCCCAGAGACATTATGGAACATGAGAAACCCAAATAAAGTATTTGGAGATCATGATAAGATAATTTGGAGTATCTAAAAATTAAATTATGCTCACAGACAAGTAGGAACAAGTTCCAAAAAATGCTAGAAAAATTCTCGAGAAGTTTGTAGAGATTGATTGACGGACGAGGAATTGAAGGGAGTGATTTGCGTTACAAAGAAAAGATTTTAGAAAGCTTCCAACAAAAACTTGAGCTAAGAAACAAAGTATTTGATTATAGAAAAAGATAAAGACGTGTCGGAGAAGGAAAATCGACCTACTAAGAGCATTTTTAAGACTTTGCTCACTCTCAACACAGAAAGAAGCAACAAGCAAACATCACATCAAGCAATAACCCGTCAAATTAGTTCAGAAAATCTAAAGATTCACATTTTTCCTATAACTAATTGACGCTATCCTAAACTAAATTTGGGAAATTTTATCCAAATATCAAAACATTTATTTTAATTAGTGTTTTCTATGCACAACCCAAAATTAAAAATTTTGGGGTGTGACAAACTACCCCACTTAACAGGAATCTCATGCTGAGATTCGGAGAGACTAGGAAGAAAGATAAAGATGATCTTCAAGTCCTCATATTTGTTTAATTGAGATTGATGAGATATGAGACATGGATCAAGGATAGCCAAAAGATGACAACAAAGATAAAGATCAGTCTTCCGCTCTTCATACCTCGTCTCATGAGATACTCTAGACTTGATGATGTTGGCAGCTGATGCTACCCCACTTAACAAGGGCCTTGCTTGACTCTGAAAACTTCTAGATTGTCCTTTTTTTTGAACAGTCTTGAGTACTTTCTTTCGGAGGTCACACACTCAGACAATACACCAAGCAACACAACAAGACAAACATGCTTCACAACATCGACTCTACACGTGCTTCTACAACAATGGTGGGCATCTTAAAGGGTAGATATAGATGATAAATGGCCATCAAAATTTTAAACTAGGTGAGATCAGAAAATTTTTGTAAAACAACTGAAACAAAAAGATCAAAGAGGTTAGCAGAAATAGCTCAAAGAAAGCTATCAAGGAGAGGGACAATATGACAAGGATGAGAAATAGTCAGATCAATGGTCAAGGAGCTGGGAAATAGTTTTATAGCAAAATAGGCTTTTTTAATCGACCAGTGCTAAATAGGCATACGTCCTACAGTCAACACCGCTTTGATACCAATCTCTCACACCCAGTTTTAAAGACAAAACTAGGTTCACCATATGTGTGCCCAGGAAGTCCACACATACAACAATAGAATAAATAGTATAAAAACAATGTTATTAAATAACGTATATATAACTATATTAACACTTACATTAGAGTATCGTGGAACGGTAACTAATCTTTAGACTCTATTCTTCACAGGGACGGTTGACTGGGGGTAACATACGCCTAGCACTCCTATTAATCTTTTGGGAACTCCTTTGTGTCTTCATCAATCTTCTGAGCAACTTTACTACAGACTAAGGTGTGGGGGAAATAGCAAGGGTGAGCACATATTGTACTCAGCAAATATAACATGGGGTTCACGAGACTGAAATGGTTGACACTGGTTTACTGCGATTAGCTTTTAGTGAGTCATAATTTTAACAATTGAGTAGCATCAAATTTATCATAAGCCCATATAAACATATGATCAGGTAAATATGAATAATGAATAGCATAAACAATTAATTATCTATTAATAATCATCTATTCCGTAAGAGTTCCAAGGCCGCTCATGACCGTGAGCACGGCTGATGTACCAGTTTTACACTGCAGAGGTTGTACACTTTCACTGTGAGTCATGTTTCCCATTTGCCCGGGTTTATAACTCCCAAAACACTTCTAAAGTCAGCAGACAGGGTACACTATGAAACCTTTCAAAGGTTCATCTAACAAGTTAGGGCCGCTAGATTTTTAATTGGCAAACAGATGTAGAGCTCCCCTTCTAAATGGCACATTCTGCGAAGGCTATACACATAAAAACAGAGGCTGCACTATACCCTATTCATCAAGCCCCTCTTGTGCCATAAAGGTAACCACTAATAAGTAAGAAAAGGTCCTCATACTTGACTAAAGCCAGAGCCATGTGGCACTCACGGTTGTACTGTAAGTCTCGGTTGACCACTTATAGATAAGTTCTTAAGGAGAGGAATCTATAGCACCATAATAACAGCCCAATGCTCTAGCCCTCTTGAGCCATGTTGCTAAAAAGCATCTTTTAGTATTGCATTAGTCAAGTTACAAGATCATGGTTATTTAATTGAGCGCTAGCATCATACTACCCAAATGCATAAACCCATAGGAATCAAGGTACAAGGTAACAAAGTACTAGGAAATCTTTAGTGGTAGTCAAGGTAGACACATGCAGCATGAATTAAATGATTAAAGGTGTGTAAGACAACAAGAAAGATCCCATGCTATACTTGCCTTTCACTTGCTTTACAACTAACGATCAACTCCTCGTAGAATATTTAATCTTCTATTCTTTCAGTCTCCAACGCTTTCGGACAGCTCTTCTTCTACTCGCATATCGTAGCACACCAAGCAAACATACAAGAAGGCAGTACACTACACGAGATAAAACAACATACTAAAAGAGAGCTAGTGCTATGAGATCACAAGAAACGCCAAAACTGAAACTATCGTAAAAACAAACGACTACTAGGAGTTTATA
Organism: Miscanthus floridulus; assembly: GCF_019320115.1. NCBI lineage: Eukaryota > Viridiplantae > Streptophyta > Magnoliopsida > Poales > Poaceae > Miscanthus > Miscanthus floridulus. The sequence continues at coordinate 117,798,928 of NC_089580.1, read as the reverse complement.
TTATATAAAAGAAAAAACCTACAACGACAAGCGTTACAAAGAAAAGATTTTAGAAAGCTCCCAACGAAAACTTGAGCTAAGAAATAAAGTATTTGATTGTAGAAAAAGATAAAGGCATGCCAGAGAAGGAAAATCGACTTACTAAACGCATTTTAAAGACTTTGCTCACTCTCAACACACAAAGAAGCAACAAGCAAACATCACATCAAGAAATAGACCGTCAAATTAGTTCAGAAAAGTCTGAAGATTCACTTTTTTCCTATAACTAATTGACGCTATCCTAAACTAAACTTGGGAAAATTTATCCAAATATCAAAACATTTATTTTAATTAGTGTTTTCTATACACAACCCAAAATTAGAAATTTTGAGGCGTGACATTAAAACCATTTGAAAAAATTGCTAAGGACACCTTTCTTATATGTAACATGGTGATACATACTGCTAACTCTTATATTTGTCGAGTACTATTTTTTTTAAAAATATGTTGTATCTTTGTGGGTGGACACCACAACCATTAAAATAATCATTTATCCAACATCTAAGGTGGGAGAAATAATCTATTTGCTCTTGTCTTCAACCTACATCATTGGTTTAGAGCTCATTTAACCTCTACCACCGCCATGCCCTGCCTCATTGACTACATGCGCCTTTGGCTCGGCTCCTCTTCCGTTCCTCACCTCCTCTGCTCCCACTCGATGACGCAGTAGTTGTGCTCCATGCCATCCGCGTAGTGCCCACACCATCCTACAGGCTCTCCCTCTTCCCCGCACTCCCCTCAAAACCATTGTCATCGCTCCATCTATACCACACCCTCGTAGCCTGTCTCGCCTCCCTCACTATGCTCCCCAACCTCTTTCTCATTGCTTGTTCCGCCGCTCGCGTACCTTTGCCTCCCTGCTATCAAGGGGGCTATGCCTTCGTGGTTGAAGCCTTTGATTCCTCCTTTGTTTCCATCTCAACATGTAGCACCATGGCTAATGAGGACATAACACCTTCGGATACAACCATTGATTATAAGGTGAGCTCGTTCATACATTTGCATAACAATAAAACTAAGAATTGGTTGCTACCTAATATGGATATTTCAAATGTGCTTAGGAACAATGGTTCTGATGATAGAGAATGGACATGTCATGAACAAGACCAATCTCAAAGTGCAAGTTCATAAAAGCTGAATTTTTAGTTCGCCAGCGGCCCAATAGTACTTCATTGGGAAGGCCATAACTCCTTCGTTTGGAGTGAGTTTGAGGTCCATGAGCACTTGATGGAAAGCTTACTTGATAAGCTTTCAAATGGATCTAGTTTGACCTCAAGATCACATCAGCAAGGCATCCAAATCACCAAGAAATGTGTCGCTATTTCTGCTGGGAGATATGTCATCGTCATGGACTTGTTATTCACCCTTAGGACCCTGGCCCAAGTGGGAGCACGCCCTAAGGAGATGGAGAACAAACCAAGGAAGCCCTTGGATGTCCTCCTCCTTGGCCACCTCCTTAGGAGGCAAGCAAGAGCCTCCAAACCAAGCCGGAAGCCTAGTCCAACTCAAGTTCGAGTCTACCTCGGCCTTCAGGACCACTCGGTAATAAAACAGACGTCCAGGACGCATTCGGACTCCGTTTTCGACAATCCATATATGGATAGAAAGATAATTTGATAAGGTAACCAATGACTTTGATTTGAGGTCCAATTTCCATCGAAGTCAATGGGAATCATCGAAACAAGTCACTCTCTAGAATCTATCAGGGTGCTGCATCAGCGTCTTTGGTTCGCTGGGTCGTGTATCGTCTTTGAGTCCGTTAGGGGGGCATGTCTAGGGGGAGCGATGACCCTTAGACTTTATAATCAGTCGCCCCCACCATTGTAAGGATTTGTGTTTTGCTTTAGATCAATCTATCTTTGAACAGCCATCGTTATCAGTTTGCGAGACTCCAACTTCGAGTGCTTAATCATGTATCCGCAACTGTCACTTCAATTGAGTTGCGCTTTATCTTGTTCTTGCTTGTGTTCTTCGATTGACAACAGGTATTATCATTCTTGGTGAGGTCAACCAGATTGTGATATGGTTGATAACCAGAGGAGACGTGGTGCTAAGGTTGTAGGGCTCGGGTCTTTGTGATCTGAAGCCGGATCGGTGTGTCGCTCTCTACCAAATCGATAGTTATCTTAAACCTGACGAAAGATCAGGAACTCTGTCCCTATCAACTGGTATTAAAGATTCATGTATACCATTAGTTTTGCATCTATCCCTTAGTTCGGGTGTTTCCGCCTTCATCCCATAGTCCACCGCCATATTTGTTTCCTGTTCTAGAACCATCCGTGCCATAGCCTTTGCATAATTCAGTTTTAGAGTCTGCCGTGTTGAGTTTGTTTCCTAGGTCAAGGTCTTGTTGCTGACTTAGATTGTGTTCTTTTCTAGTTTGTGTTGATCCCTCCACCCACCACCATCCCATATCACCATCGGTTTACATCTTGTGTCCACTAAAACCCTGATTCGGACTGTTTTCCATAAAACAGTCGTAACTTTTGCATCCAAACTCAAAATAGGGCGAATTTTATATCCACGGAGAACGCCATAAAAATTTAGATCTATTTCATCCCAGCTAGTCTGGGTTCGCAAAAATTAGATTTATGAAATTCGATCAGGAAAATTGAGTTTCCAGGGCCCACAAGTTTTGGCATGCTTTTCAAAGCACAATCCTGATTTTCTATAGTGCACATCTTTTATCCAATTGAGCTCAAATTTTTTTTGAGGTTTATTCTTGTGTGCTCCTTGCTGAAAAAGTATCAAAAGAGCAAAAGCAAGAAAAATAGTTTGGACAAAAAAAGAAAAGAAAAAAAATAGTAAAAGAGAAGAGAAGAGATCGAAAAGGAGCACATAAGGAACACTCAATAGCTCTATTGTTTGTGGTGTCTTTTGTTTTGTCCGTATTTCCGTTGCTACCTTTCATACTTGTTTCCATTCATACTTATCTCACTCCCTTATTTGTTGCAACTGGTTCTAGAAACACGTATAGGCCAGCAACTAGGACAAATGCTCTGGATATTTATTCAATATTGCTATCTATTACTGACTTATCTGCCACATATAAAATATTTCTATTTGTGTGCCTTCCAAGATCCACATATACTTTAGATCAGTACAGAAAAGACCCTTGCAATCTTGGTGTCACGTCCTTACAGGTATCACGAACCTACCGTCGGTTGTACCGTCCATTTTCTTGCTTTGGTAAGAACGCTTGTAAGAATTTGGTAAGGCGTGTGAGAGTGTGTTTTCACCGACACATATATAATAGTTGATAGGGATTTAGTTTGATTTCTAATAATGTCAAACAACAAGTTTTTGTTTAAGCGTGAATTGCAGGAAATCATGGAACTAGAAGTTTGCAAGCATGGATCGAATGAAGAACAATCAACCATCACATATAGACTATAGTCATCAAGGTATGAGAGGTAAATTTGTCATACCATTCTTTGTTGGATCGTATGATGGAAAATAATATTTTGATTGGGAGATGGCTATAGAACAAGAATTTAATTTTCACCTAGTTCCTGAGATACATAGAGTTAAACACGCTACTAGTGAATTCAAGAATTTTGCTAAAATCTGGTGGCGAGAACTAGGCAATATGCATTTACAACATTATTCATGGGGAAGACTAAAAGAAGCAATGCGTGATTGTTTTGTTCCTCCTTATAAACGTGATTTGCGTAAGAAACTACAGTGCTTAGAGCAGGATAATATGTCAGTCTAGGAATATTATGTAGAGTTTCAAAAGTATGCAATACATTATGTGATAGTAGAGGACATGGAAGATAAAATTGTTTGCTTTTATGGTGGTTTGAGGCATGAAATACATGATATTGTTTTTCATAATGAATTTTATATTGTCAACCGTTTGTTCCAGCTTGCAGAAAAAGAATTGCAGGGTGTCAGCAAAAGAACCAAAGAAACATTGGCGACAACCTCAGCAACCAGGTATTAGCAAGGGTGGAGCAACATTTGTGAAGGTCAAGACCCTAATAAGCAAGCGAGTGGCCGCTTCCGCCGCTGCAGCAGCATCTTCGCCACCACCACCCACATCCACTCAGGAGTCTGGTTCAACTTTAATCCATACTGAAATTGTACAAACTAATGGAGATAGAGCTGCTAATGGAAAGAATGAATTTGATTTTAAATCTAAAAATCACCAAATACCTAATTCGAAAGATTCTTTTATGCTTGCTATAAAATTTGATATTGCTGAAATTGGTGATGATATGCTGAATTTGTCCACAACTCATGCTATAATGGAGCAACATTTAGTGGACACTATATCTGAATTTCCTTTGTGACAAAATAATTGTTCCGCTTGTGCTTGTGATAAATATGAGTTGTGTGATATGCTTTTGTTATTCCTATACCACAATAAGTGAATGAGGCTAGTTCTTTTATCTTGGAACCAAATACTTATGCTAAAAATAAAAATTGGCTTCCCATTGCTACTGAAAAAGATGAACTAAAATTATTGTCTTCTTTAAATACTTTGGGTTATATAGAATTTGATAATCTATATGCCCTATGTAATTTGAAGGAGAAATTTTTATGTGCTGAATTGCCATGGTTATCTAGATGTACATATTACTTTACTGGTAAATATGATTGTAAAGGAGAGTATATGGTACATCGTGTCTACTTTTGTTTAAATATGAAATCTCCTTTTGTTATGCAACAATATGATCAATTAGAGGGTTTCAATAGATATAATCATGTCATGTCAAGATCATCAGATTTTGTTATAAAGAAACAGGTTAAATTTCAAGAAGAGGAGCAATGTTGCCTACTACCTAGAACCTGCCCTCCAACAAAGCTCAAACCGATGACGGTTTGTTGTAAAGAAGGGGAGGATGATGATGACATAACACCTATATTTGCATAATGATAAAACTAAGAATTGGTTGCTACCTAATATGGATATTTCAAATGTGCTTAGGAACAATGGTTGGGGTGATAGAGAATGGATATGTCATGAACAAGACCAATCTCAAAGTGCAAGTTCATCAAAGCTGAATTTTTAGTTCGCCAGCGCCCCGACAATACTTCATTGAGAAGGCCATAACTCCTTCGTCTGGAGTGAGTTTGAGGTCCATGAGCACTTGATGGAAAGCTTACTTGATAAGCTTTCAAATGGATCTGGTTTGATCTCAAGATCACGTTGGCAAAGCCACCAAATCATCAAGACTTGTCACTGTCGGGAGCTATGTCGTCGTCATGGGCTTGTTATTCACCCTTGGGACCCTGGCCCAAGTGGAAGCACGTCCCAAGGAGATGGAGAACAAACCAAGGAAGCCCTTGGACGTCCTTATCCTTGGCCACCTCCTTAGGAGGCCAGCAAGGGCCTCCAAGCCAAGCCGAAAGCCTAATCCAACTCAAGTTCGAGTCTGCCTCAGCTTTGAGGACCAGTCTGTAATAAAAGAGACGTCCAGGAAGCATTCGGACTACGTTTTCAAGAATCCATATATGTATGGAAAGCTAATATGATAAGGTAACAAATGGCTTTGTTTTGAGGTCCAAATTCCATAGGAGTCAAGGGAAATTATCAAAACAAGTCACCATCCAGAATCTATCAGGGTGCTGCGTCACTCTCTTTGGTCCGTTGGGCCATGTATCTCGTCTTTGAGACCGTTAGGGGCGCGCATCCAGGGGGAGCGATGACGCTTAGACTTTATAATCAGTCGCCACCACCATCGTTAGGGTTTGGGTTTTGCTTTAGATCAATCTGTCTTTGAACAGTCGCCGTTATCGGTTTGTGAGACCCCAACTTCAAGTGGTTAATTATATATCCGCAATTGTCACTTCAATTGAGTTACGCTTTATCTTGTTCTTGTTTGTGTTGTCCGATTCGCAGAAGGGATTGACCTTTTTAGCGAGGTCAACCGGATTGTGACATGGTTGATAACCAGAGGAGACGTGATGCAAGGTTGCAGGTTCGGGTCTTAGCCGGATCGGTGTGTCGCTCTCCACCAAATCGATAGTTATCTTAAACCTGACGAAAGATTGGGAACCCTGTCCCCGTCAATGGCGGTGGCCAACAGCATCGAGGCGTGGCGATAGCGGGGCGCGATGTGTGTGCACCTGTGCAAGGCGACGTAGATGGCGGCATGACAGCACAAGAGGCGAGGTCAAAGCGACGGTGGTGATCTTTGCTGAGCTCAAGAACACGATGGCGTGAGCGCTTGGGCAGCCAGGGTGACGACGGGCACGATGTGCGTGCCGCTGTGCAGGGCTGCGCTGGTGGTGGAGCAGCTGCGCGAGATGCAAGGCCGGAGCGATGGCGGCAGTCTTCACCGAGGGTAAGAACACGACGGTGTGTGGTCGGTGGGACGTCGATCTCTAGCCATAGCCCATGAGACACATTCCTTGTGGCCCTACGACACGGGCCGGATGACATCACAAACTCAATGGGCTAGCTCTTGGTGGCGGAGATGAAGCGTTAGCGGTGTTCCTCTGAGAATTCTTGTCCCTGGGTGACGGGCTGGAGTGGAAACAGTAGAAGATAAAAAGGAGTGAGGAAAAAGAAGATAGTGGAGGGTAAAAGAGACGTTTCATGCCCCCTTCTCTCTCTCTCCTGATGTTGAGTAAATAACTATTTTAATGGCTGCGTGGTGTCCAACACCAACAAAGATACATATTTTCATAAGGATACTCAATAAATTTAAGAGTTAGCTATGTATCAGCATATTACAAGTATGAACGGTGTCCTTGAGCAACATTTCCTAAACCATTTTATACATCAAAGAAAACGGGACAGATATATTGCTGCATGATACATTGAGCGCGATGCGAAATAATTGTCCATCGGTGGATCAAACGGACGATGTGGACGGCCGGATATGCAAAAGGCAAGCCACCGCGCGAGCCCGAGTCCGACGGAGATGGAACGGTGGATGGTTGAATGAAGAGGAGAGAAAAGATGGACAAAAAGACACGAGCTGACTATATATAGGCAGCTGCTGCATATTCATCACATATTGTATGTACCACGTATGTCTGTCTGTCATTGGCATGCATGCCATAACTTGGATCGATGATGGTACGTGCTGAACCTGTCTGTGGCACTACAGTGTCGTTGATTTGGACCGTGCAGTCGAGCACACGCATGTAGCTAGGCTGTAGATCATCACTGGCTAGCTCAATCGTACTACAGTGCTCGATCGATAACGCTGGCTCCATTATATATCTGTGCTGTGCTGCCTCAGCCTGACACGGACAGTTACTTAATTCTCTCCATTTCCATGCAAGTTATAGTTATAAATCGATCCTTGCTTGTCGATCAATTTTGTTTATCTCTACCACTTCTTCTGGGTAACTCTTTCGCCTCCTTGAATTTCTGTCGGCAACAGAATTGTATTATCAGTAGTATCATGTGCGACTTCTTTTGGCTGTCGCCGGCCGATCAAGGCGACCTCTCGGACGTCGTCCGGGCGAGCCTGCAGCCGCCGCCGCCGCCGCCGCCGCCACACCACCACCGACTGCCGGCGGCCACTCCAGCTGCCCCAACCGTATGCTCGTTGGGCTCCAATCATCTGCCGGAGGAAGAGGGGTTGCTGCTGCTGCAAGCCCGAGTGAACTTCGATGGCGACGATCGCGATGAAGCGCGCTCACAGCGGCAGCAGCAGCTGGTGAATGGCAATGGCAGCATGGCGCTCCTGCTGGGCAGCAACGGCAGTGGCGGCTGCGCTTGTGATCATGCTGCTGCCCTGTGTCCACAGCACCATCCAGAGGCAGAGGGACTGATTCCTCAGCTCATGTCCGGGCCGCAGCCACAGCTCTGCGCTTCCAGCTTCGTCGAGAGGGACGACGATGGTCCCGTTCTGAAGGAGCATGTCCTGGACATAGCGATGGCCCCTCACCCTCATACTTGGGCAATCAAGCGAAGGTTCGTTCGTAGTGTCATACAGTATATATTTTGTTTACTTCGCATCGATCAACATAATTGCGTTGCATTGCATTACATTACGTACTGATGCATGCGTGGCGTGCGTGCACGTACGGTGTTGTTAGGAAGAGCCAGACGAAGAAGGTGGTGTGCATCCCGGCGCCGGTGGCGGCGCCGCCGGGGGTGGGCGGGCGGCCGAGCACGAGCGGCGAGGTGGTGCCGTCGGACCTGTGGGCGTGGAGGAAGTACGGGCAGAAGCCGGTCAAGGGGTCGCCGTACCCGAGGGGGTACTACCGCTGCAGCAGCTCCAAGGGCTGCTCCGCCCGCAAGCAGGTGGAGCGCAGCCGCACCGACCCTTCCATGCTCGTCATCACCTACACCTCCGAGCACAACCACCCCTGGCCTACGCAGCGCAACGCGCTCGCCGGCTCCACCAGGCCGGCCTTGTCCTCCTCGTCGTCGGCCAGGAGCCATCACCATCACCATCACTCCGCGGCTGCCGTTCCTGATAAGACACCGGCCCACCGTCACGCAAGCAACGTCGCCGTCGCCGACAATGCAACGCCAGGATCCATCATTAGCGCCAGTGTCCATCACCAGCTGCTCAAGCAGGAGGTGGTCGACATGGATAATAACCCCAGCAGCAAGCAGCCCGCGCAGGACGCTGCAGCTGACCATGACTGCTTGGGCATGTTTGCGGATATGGACGGCGCCCTCGACGTCCTGTGCGCCTCCGACTTCCACCCAAAAAAGCAGCAACAGCAGGCCACTGCTCAGCATTTGGAGAAGCTGCCGGAGGAAGAAGACAAGCAGTTGCTGCTGGGTCCGGATCCCTTCAGCTTCAGCTTCTTGGACTGGGTTGGCGCTTCATTTGGAGTTGGAGAGACAGCAGCAGATAACGGTGATCACAGTTAGCCTGCCTAATAATCCATCATCACTATTCAGTATTCACTACTACTATTAATCTAGCTAAAACTGATCTACATCCAGCCATCCAGCTAGCCTCTATTTAATTTCATAATCAAAGTAAGTGCGCCAACAGATCCTATACTGATATTTATATTCTTACAGTTTTTTACTAGTCTCTTTTGAGTATTCAAGTAGATAGCAGTACTGCGTATTTCACTCTACGACCAATCTTTATTTTCTGTTGATTGTGCCTTTTCATTTTGTTTTAACTGAAAGGATCAATGATATGTTACTACTAGCTAGTTACCAAGAGGAAACAAGGCCCTGTTGTCAGGTGTTCTACTACTTTGTGGGCGATTATTGTTAAATATGCACGCAAAACCAAACTAAAAAAAGGCCCCTGTTAGATTGAATAATGTTCACACTTCTGAATCTGGATGTGTCACTTCGAGCTTCCCAGTCTGCCGTGCTAATGATTGATGCCAAAGATAAGTCCAAAGGTACTGTTGAACCCCCAAAAAGATTAAAAGGGAAAAAAGAAAAAGAAAAGTGGAGCAGGATGAAAGGAGAACCTGAGGACAGAATGCTGGGATAAAAAGCTCGATATTGGTTTTTTTAGTGTAATATCGAAACATGAGGTTTTTTTTTTTTTTGCTAGGATGGTCCAGCTTTTGCTGTGTTAGGTCGACCTTTTTCGATGCTAGATAGAAGCGCGTCTTTTTTTAACTCTTCTCTTTGATATAATGATGGGTAAATCTTTTGCTTCGAGAGAAAAAAAAAACTCAAACGACAGCAAGAATCTTCTTACCACAGTGCAAATATGCAATCGCTGTTGCTCGTAGTTGCTGATGAGACTGGACGATGAAAAAAAAAGACGAATTCTTTTTAATCTTTATAGTCCATTTCTCACCGTGAGTTTGGTTGGACTATTGAAGGAGACGGGGTGGTCGATCCCATTTCTAGGAGTGTTTGGTTTGGAGACAAGTTAAAATAGAATTATCTTGCTAAAAATATTCTTTAATATGCAAGATGACTATATTTTTTAAAATCAAGCGGGAGGCTCCATTTCACTTGGGACAATCATCGAGTAGGCGCACAGCCAAATGGTGGAGGCGCCGTAGACGAACAACGAACCGGAGAGACGCGGAGAGAAAGTAGTGTAGCAAGCATGTTTGTGAGGATCGAATGGTTCTGAGAAGACATGAATTGGAACTCTAAAATTTAACTCGCGACAAATAAAATCTTGGCCTATGCAAAGCTATCACCCGCAGTTCTTGTCTAAGTGCTAAAAAGATTCACACTAATATCAAATCTTTAGGGCCATCACACATTCACACTAAATATGTACTTAGCAAAAAGCACATTAAGATATTGTCTTTGGTTGTAGAATTATGTCTTTGGTTGTAGAATTAATCCATATAGCTAAGCACACTCTATCATACAATTCTAGTTGTCACACACAAAGGTTCTTTCACACAAACTAGCACTAACTTCTAAACTAGAAAAGGTAAGTAACGCAAGACATAAAGAAGGCAACAATACAACAGATTTATCCCGTAGTATTGGTTGCTAACACAAAACTTCTAGTCCACATTAGAGCTCCACCGAGGTACGCTCCTAAACACCAAGCCTTTTTCAATCACGATGGCCAAAGAAAAATAGAGTCACATCATGTACTATGCCACCCACCTATCCGATCTTGGTGCTGGACTACACCTAACCAAAGATAGTGTTGTGAGCCAATATAGTCTAACTATCATTGCTAGAATCAATGAGTTTTCCAATGATTTTTCTATTTTACTATCACAGAACCGTCCAATTTATACAAGATCAAGTATAAAAAAAAGACAAATTCTTTTTACTTTATAGTTTATAGTCCATCTCTCACCGTGAGTTTGGTTGGACAACTGAAGGGACAACAGGAGGCGGGTCGTCAATCTCATTTCTACGGGTGTTTGGTTCGAAGATGAGTTAGAATAGAGTTATCTTGCTCAAAAATATTCTTTTAATATGCAAGATGACTATATTTTTTTTTAAAAACTCGAGTGGAGACTCCATTTCACTTGGGACAATCGTCGAGCGCGCGCATAGCCAAATGGTGGAGGCGGCGTACACGAGCAACGAACCGGGGAGACGTAGAGAGAGGAAGCAAGAAGAGGAGAAAGCGTGTTTGTAAAGATCGAATGGTTCCGAGTAGAGATATGAATTGGAACTCTAAAATTTTAACTCGCGACAAATCTTCGTCTATGCAAAGCTATCACCCGTAGTTCTTGTAAGTGCTAAAAAGATTCACACTAATATCAAATCTTTAGGGCCATCACACTAAATATGTACTCAGCAAAAAGCACACTCAGATATTATCTTTGGTTGTAGAATTATGTCTTTGGTTGTAGAATTAATCCATATAGCTAAGCACACTCTATCATACAATATTCTAGTTGTCACACATAAAGGTTCTTGTAAGGAAAATGGACCCTTGGCCCATTTAGTTTGGATTTTGGTGGTTGATAATCAACATGACCATTTGGACTAATATTGTCTCCTAGTGTTTTTGGATATAGTTCAAAGGATGCAAAGTGAACTTGGACTTAGGATACGGTGTGATCCAAATGATCAACATCTCAAGCAAGACATTAGAAGCCATGATTGAAGACCTGCAAGACATGCTAAGAAGTCTAAGTCACCAAGAAGTAGAAGCCCGGACACAAATACCAAACAAAGTTGAAGCCACTGAAGCCGAGATGAAGAGATGGATGGATTGGAATTGTCTCATGATTTTGGATCCGCTCAAATTGACATGAATTCAGTTCAAAGCTGTAGAGCTTTTCATTAGCTTTCCAAAAAGTCCAAGATCATCAAAATCAGAGTTCGGAGCTTAAAAGTTATGCCCAAAATACGAAAACCCGACGTGTTGAAAATGGAGCAGCGGAGCGTCCGATGCCCATAGAAGTCTCCGATGGGGAGTGTCCGATGCTCACAAAGTCAGCCCCGAAGTGAACAGTGGCACCGTTGTGTCCGATGCCAAACGTCTGATGCCCATAGGAGCGTCCGATGCTCACATAAAAGAAGTGTAATGGCTAGTTTCCATACGGTTAGTCGACGTGGAACCATCGGAGCGTCCGATGCTAGCACTATAGCATATGATGCTCTACAGAAATGCTGATTTCAGCCTCCAATGGCTAGTTTCGAGTTGGGACTTATAAATACCACCCCCAACCGACCAACTGAGATAAGAGGGAGCAAGGGAAAGGTAGAAGGGTGTTCCTACACCACATTTGTACTCTCCACTTGCATAGGGCTTAAAGATCACAAGGTGATTAGCGTAGGTGCTTTGCGAAGAGCTTAGGTTAGTTAGACCACGCTCATATGCGCTTGCTCAACGCTTAGGTCTAGTTGCTAGTGAGGTTTGCATACCTCTTAACCAAAGGTGTTTTCACACACCATGCTTGTACTCGGTGGGGCTTGTAGTCTTGCGAGACCACACCAACCGTGCTTGTGGTGTGGCTGCCACCGTGTACCGGAGGGAACAAGGCATGCGGTGTTTTGGCCAGAAGCTTGATAGTGAAGATGATGGGGAGTGATCTATGAGAGCCTTGCTGGAAGGTACACCGGAGACCCACTTACGCGTGGGGAAGGCCCGGGGCTATCCACGGAGTTACCCGACCGAGAGCTTGGCCCTTGCGAGGGGCTCCAACGAGGACTAGGGGGAAGCTTGAACGCTTCTCGATACCTTGGTAAAAATACCAGAGTCATCGACGGGAGTTTGCATCTCTACCTCATCTTTACCTTCTGCATTTATACTGCTACCTTGGTTGTGTTCTTTACTTTTCTAGCTTAGTTGATAGGCTAGTTGATAGGATTGGAACCTAGGTTGCATAACTCCTTTTGCGGTAGAGATAGCAACACACCTAGCAAAACTGTAATGGCACATTTCGATAGATTACTTTCTTGCATGAGTTTTGCTAAGGTGAAAATTAGAGACCATAGTTAGAAGTAGAATTTTAAGTTGCCTAATTCACCCCCTCCTCTTTGGCGTCACGGACCTTATAGTTCTTACACACAAACTAGCACTAACTCCTAAACTAGAACAGGTAAGAAATGCAAGACATAAAGAAGACAAAAAGACAATAGATTTATCATGTGGTATCGGTTGCTAACAGAAAACTCCTAGTTCACATTAGAGCTCCACCGAGTTACGCTCCTAAACACCAAGTTTTTTTCAATCATGACGACCAAAGGAAAAGGAGTCACATCGTGTACTATGACACCCACCTTTCCGATCTTGGTGTTGGACCACACCTAACCAAAGATAGTGTTGTGAGCCATATAGTCTCACTATAATTACTAGAGTCACTAAGTTTTCCTATGATTTTTCAATTTTGTTGTCATAGAACTATTCAATTTATACAAGATCAAGTATGACTGCCCCCGCTCAGAACATTGGCATGCGCATATCATCACTTATATAAACTAGGTAGTCCGTTGAGTGTCATGAAAGACCTCGATAAAGCCACATCACAACCAAGATCATACTCGATTAAGCAAATACACATCACATACTAGGTGTTTGTAGCAAAAATAGTATTACAATTGAGTTCACAAATAATAATACATTATTAAGTTGCAATCTGATAAATTTGAAACAACATAGCTTTGAAATGATTACAATAGCATAAGTTAAAAATACATTGCTAGCTTAGATGACATCCTCTAGATAAAAGCACATATGAGAAATGTATAGAGAGCTGCCGAGCCTAGTGGCACTTAACTCGTCACCCTTAGCAGGGACGAGGTAACAAGTACAACACCAGGATATCGTGCTTTACCTGCAAAAAGGTGGGATAAAACCCTGAGCACTCAATTGTTCAACTAAACTAACCCAACAGGAGAAAAATAAAATGACTCTAAGGATATGCAAGACTTATTTGGTGGACCAAGCTGGACAACATAAACTTTTGCAAAAGAGCTTACTAACATAAGTCCTTACCCTCCGAAAATAGCGAGAGCGAAGCAAATGAAAAGCCTAAGGGCTCAAGACTTCAACCCTCTAAAAACATGTGAGGGTGAAGCTAGTTGATAAGCCTAAGGGCTCAAAACTTTGACCCTCCGAAACATGCGAGAGAAAAGCTAATCTATGCATTATTGAATTCATCGATAACATCCATTTAACGCATGAGCCCAAAAGGGCACCTTATAGCATCAAAAGGCTCCCCAATATCAGCAAAAAAACATGATTGATGAGATGAAAACTAGTTAGCGGCCGCAAAGCAACACCTGCATCCATTTTGATCTCTAAGTACACAAATGAAATGAAAGAGCTCAGTGACTTTGTGTTGCCAAAAATAAGCGCAACTGAAGCACATTGAATTGATAAGAGCTCAATGACTTTGCGTTGCCAAAGATAAGCACAACTGAAGCAGAATGATTTGATAGAGCTTGGTAACTTTGCGCTGCCAAGAATACATGCAACAGAAGCAAAATGTGAATCTAAGTTTTGCAAACTTTGTTTAATAAATTTCGCAATCAATACTAGTGTCATCAACTAGGCTTTTGTCAATGTCTCAATGAGGGGCTTCTCCATCGGCAACATTGATGATATAGTAACCTAAAAGCGCAACGGGGCTCATTTTGTGACTCTACACCCCATTGCCTCAAAGTATGAGGGTTGGCACCAAAATAATCTAAAAGTGCCAAGAGGTTCATTTTGTGACTCCACGCCCTATTGCATCAAAGGTAAGGGGGTTGAGGTCAAAGCAATCTAAAAAAGCCGAAGGGCTCACTTTCACTACTTCTAGCCCCCTTTGCCTAAAATGGTATGGGGCTGAGGCCAAAGCAATCTAAAAAAGTTGAGGGGGTCATTTCGTTGCTTCTAGCCCCCTTGGCACAAACGGTATGGGGGTTGGTACCAAAGTATTCTAAAAAAGCGCCGAGGGTCTTATTTTGGGAGTTATGTCCCCTCGCCGCAAAAGGCACGATGTTGGCACCAAAGTAATCTAAAAAAGCCAAGGGGCTCTTTTCGCTACCTCTCGCCCATTTCACACCCTTAAAAAAGAATGGGATAAGACACCAAAGCATCCCATCAGAGCACGCGCTCCAAGAATTGCATCTTTCCCTCTCGGCCCCACTTTGCTATTGAAAGTTCGGTGACCCATTGTCACTTTGGTCGAGTTATGGCGAGGGGCACTATCATTGGCTTCTGCATCGTCAGCTATGACTTCGCTAATGTTTTGACGAGGGGTTTTGCCACTAACTTCGGCGAACTTGTCACTAACCAACCCATCATTTTTGGTAAAGACCCTATTGTCGATTTTGATGTCACCAGCAGCTTGCAAACATATTGGTGAGCAGCTTCACCACCAACTTTGGCTAACTCATCTTCGCCCATGCCAACATATCGCTGAGGGGTTTTGCCATCCACTTCGATGTCAACAACACCACTTTTGCCAACATTTTAGCGACTTGATTCACCAATAGTTTCGATGACGCCTTCATAAACATTTTAGTTAGAGGTTTTGCCATCAACTTTAACTTCATCTGCATTGTGTTCACCAACATCTTAGTGAGGGACTTTGACTCCAGCTTCGACATCATTGGCTACAGCTTCGTCAACATTTCGGCAAGGGTTTTTGCAATCGCTTTGGCATAATTAATCGACACTGCCTTCTCCACAAATTTAGAGTGGATGGATCGACATTTGGGACTTCAACCATGCCTATGTCATTTACTTCAAGCATGCAAAAGAATTTCTCAAAAGCACCAGCCAAGAGGGGCTAGTGAGGAGCGCATTGGACAAGCAATCCGTCCAAAGACAAAAGCTTTGCCTAGCACTCATGAGTGAAGGCCTAAAGATGTGTGTCATGATTCATCTACAACTACCTCACCTATGTCGACTACTTTGCTTACTTTGACTACATCAATGTCTTCGGTGTAGGCTTAATTACGAAAAGAAGGTAACAAAGGATCAAGGCCATATGAGGGAGCGAGCTGCTAAAGACAAGGTCATGGAGCCTTGAGCAAAGGTTGACGCCAAAGATTAGCCAAAGTTAAAATCATCCATAGTTTGTATCAATTTAGACGAGAGTTGTGTATCATGATTGAGTTGTAATTGGACCACACTTATTTGTGTTCAGCTATTGGGTCTTGTACTTTCGATCAATACCGAATAGCTCAGGCGCTACTGTTGGGGTGTATTATATGTTAAGGACCCCCATTAGTGTTTCCAAGGCCCAATTACATGCTTTGAGTGCTTGTAAGACAATTCTTAGGGCCAATTGTGGCCTCTGGATGCTCTTTTGTAAAATACAAGCCCCACCGGCCAGGGGGAGTGATGAAAACCTCCCCTCCCACCTTCCCTATAAAAGGGGAGAGGAAAGGGGGAGAAAGGAGAATTCTAGTCTCTCACTCATTGTCTCTCTCTACCCACATCTCTCATGTTCAGTTAATAACCAACATAAGTAATAGTGATAAGTTTCACAGCTTGAAAGTTAGCTATGACCATTTGGAAGAGAGAGTGAGAGGTTGCTCTTTAGTATGCTCATTATATTCAAGAAGGGAAAGAACATCAGGAGGGATACTCTGCTTAAATGGTGGACTGGAGTAGGTTTATTGGATATGAATCATTCATCTGCCAGGGGTCACATGATCATCACTAATTTACTTACAGTCGGTCTATTACAAAAAGTTGACAATAATCACAAATATTCAAAGTATTCTTGTGTAAAGGTTCATCCCATTTTTGCATAAAATGACTTTTTGGATAGTTAGTGAAAGCAAGGAAGATTGGATACCGCTATTAAACTTCTCGTCATCATCATTATCAAATTGGAAACACTATCCGAACCTATCCTTTTTGACCTCGCATCATTATCAGGCATACTTTAGTTTATGATCCAGTGTAATCTAGTAATGGGATTTGATCAGCTTCTGTCATTATGACATGAATTGAGCCACCTATATCAGACTTTGTCACAATAGATCCAATCTAGATGCCACCTATTGGTGTTTTGTAAATTGAACTTCTAAATTTATACGATTGCCATGCTGCTCTAGGAAGACGATGGTAGCATCTAGAAAACACGAGAAGTTATACTGGTTTAGGTCGGAGCCCTACATTCAGTCTCAGAGGTGATCGAGTGCGTGTTCCTCACTTGAATGCTTAAAGTTCTTATAATGGGGGGGTGCAAGAATGGTGGAAGAGGAAGAAGAGCTAGAGCTAGGAGATGGAGTGCTCGGAAGAAAGCTCTAGAAGCCTCGCTACGATGGAGAATGAGTAAAATGGCAGAGGATGTCTAGAGATGGTGCCCTGGCTGTCCTATATAGAGTTTGGGGCCAGGGCGTATACAAAGCAGTAGGTTCTCCCTACCGAAGGGTCATGAGCTTGAGGGAGGGCCTAGCTATCTTAGCTTGCAAGCTACGTCGTATTGAGGTACATGTCCATGCTTGGTATCGTTATGGTCTTATGGCCACATCATGGCATGGTGTGGCATGGTGCTACTGTGTCGGCCGTGGCAGCACTATAGGCACGCTGGTGGTTTGCCAGCCATCCTGTGCAACATGGTCTCTACTATGGTCTTTGTCATCATCTCCTAGTTTCCTGGGGCACCGTATAGGAGTTGGTAGTCGCCCCCGGGTCATCAGTCACCTGGTTGGCTTGTAGAGCTGAGGGCTATAATCCTAATTATTGGGGTCATGGCTCCGTCGGTCTAGTTGGATGGCCTCTAAGTCAAGGCCTTCATTGTAGATCCCATCCCATAGTGGGTGGGATCATACATGCGTCTTGTCAGGCCGTATTTGGCCAGTGGTTATCGTATCAGTCATCATCGCCGTGTGGTGTTGTCATGTCTAAACTACGTGGCATAGGGGTGGCGTCTGATTGGGCCGAGATGATCACTGTCCCACTTGGTCCTTGTAGGGTTAGTGCGGCATGCTTGTTCTTGTTAGAGTAGGCATGTCTGGCTATGCTCGACCTCTCCCCGCTCCTCTCAAGGGTTGGGACAGCGTAGAGGTCATGAGTTTCTTGCATGTTGTGTGGCTAAGGAGAGGTCGTGGCCAACTCTAGCCTTGGCGTTGGGCCTATTCTGCTTGGCTTAGCTGGGCCTCAGTCATTCAGAACCTCACTAGCTCAGATATTGCGAGCTATGTGGCCTACTAACTAATCGATGCCTTGAGACACCCTAGGGTTATGACCCCGATAGTAGCCCCTGAGCATTTTTACGATCATGAAGTGATCATAAAAGCGCTGAGATGCGTGTGCATTGCGCATGGGTCTGTAGTTGCAGCTTATTTGAGCTTCATCTCTTGATCTCTCATGGGTTGGTGCGTTCAATGCGGTAGATGGCCATTATGTTCCGCCCCATCTAGACACCCTGGCGATGTGGTATGTGACCACTGGGCCCTTCTGTGTGCCATGTTAGTGTGATGCGTATCGGGGCTCATGACCCAGGCGGGACTGAGTAGTCTCGTCGATGTTGTATCGGTCCTACCTTTGTAAGAGTCTCAATTTTCCCGACCTCATGCGAGCATCTGATATTGGCTGTGACCTCCCATGGTTCACCACGTAGTGTGGGAGTCTCAGGTTGTTCGGTCTGCCCTTAGGCCTATAAATATGGGCTTTTCTTTTGTTCGAACCACTCATGGCTATGTCTACAAATTGTTCCCTACCTTCCTGTTGAGAGAGCGTAGAAATGGGAGAGAAAAGTTCGAGGAGAACCATGTGGTTCCCATCATATGTCCCTCTGAGGGTCATCTATGGTGGCTAGAGACGGTGTCGACCTTTCAGCAACTGGGGCTAGAAGGAAATTTGTGAGCAGAGGAGGGTATGCCCATGGTGCGCGCGCACTATGGGGATTAGGCAATCCCATCTTGGGCGAGATGGGTCATGCCTGACTCCAAGGCTCTCTACCTGCGCCCTGCTAGTGCTTGTGAAAGCCCGCAGGTGCCCGTTCAGGCATCCTTGAGCTAGTGCGACCTTCGGGCCTCCTCTTATGCTCTCGTGCCCCGGGAGTCTCATTGCTATAGGAAGGTTGATGTGACACCTATTCTTCCATGGCAGTGGCAAGGCCTCCCAGGGCTTACTAGAGATGTCACTAGTGTGGTGATTTCTAGATTTGTTTTTTAGGGCGCGGCTTGGTCGCGCCTGTTTCTGAAGTTTGATGAGAGAGACCCTTCCTCCATGTTTTTAGGGCACAGTTGTAGTGGTGTGGCGATTCGCTTGCCATGGGTCTGTGGGGCTCATTCTAGGGTGGATTCCACATGGGTGCGGTTCGCACTCCTGGTCGCCACCACATATATGACCCCTTTGGCTCGAGTTCTCTTACCTTGTTTCTGCCTTCCATTGTTGTGCACTACAATCTAGAGAGGGGTGGAAGGAAACCAAACTCAAGGGATTTATCTGGGAGGTGTGTAGTTGCCAGTGATCGTCTCCCTTCGCCGCTACCTCTGCCTTCGCCCTTGCCTACATTGTGATGAGTGAGTGGGTACCTTCGACGGTGAAGGAGGTGCGACTGTTGTGGCTCATCAAAGGTGGTCTTCTCCCACCAAAGGAAGTCACTGGGTGGAGGGCTACCATCGGCAAGGCGCTCTCCAACCCATGACCTGGGGAAATGGTGTCTTTCATCCATTTTTGTGAGCGCATGTTTGGGATTCCGGCGTTGGATTTTCTTTGGGGATTTGGGAGCACAGTGTCTAGATGCACCATCTTCCCCCCCCCCAACGGCGTGCTATAGTTGGCAGGATTCATGGTTATCTGTGAGGCTTTCCTTGGGATAGAACCCATCAAAGACCTATTATGGTGCTCTTCGAAGTCAAGAGTCGTGGGTGCTAGGGTCCGTGGGTGGAGCGTTGGCCCTCGTGGGCGGGATGAACATCCGGATGCGTTCTGGGGTGTCTCTTCTCTATTCGTGCCTACCGTTGAGGAGTTTGAACTTCGGCTAACATGGAAATTGGTTCTACATTCTTGACAATGCCTCTGCCTCCCTGCTTCCTTTTTCAGTCGCGCCTCTGGTGAGGTCGGCTTCCTAGGGTCTATGGTGTGACTAGAAGCGTCATGCAGAGGTGTCGAAGATCTTGGAAATTCTTGGGGGCTGAGTGTTGTCTGGTTTGAATGGCATTGCGGTCCTTCGAGTCATGGTCAAGCGTCGGGTCCTTTCATTGAAGTGGCAGGCTCATCTGTTGTGCGACTATGTCGGGGCTGAAGATCCAACTCATGAGGCTACGGAGGAACTCGAGGATGATGCAGTTGTGATGCAGATGGCCAGGCTGGTTGGCATAGGGGTTGATGGTCGTGATTTAGTGCACCATCATGGTGTTCTTGGTGAGTCGTCATCCTAACTTGGTGAGTCGCCCTTACCTATGCTTTTCCCTTTATCCGTGGTTGGCATCGGTTGGGTGATTGATGACATGGCTTATTTCTAGCAATCGGTCCCCTCATTCTGCTTTCGCTTTCATATCCCCCATCCTAGGGGCGCCGATCACGCCACCTAGGAGCAGGCGTCCGCTAGCGTGCAGAGGCGGCCTTGGGTGGAGAAGTCGCTCAGGAGGGTAGAGCGACGAAGGCATGGCACTCTACTGCTGGGTGAGGGCGGTGTCGATGGAGGCAAGAACCCATAGGGTGACTCTGATGAAGAGTCAAAGGTGCTCCGTCGTGTCCTCACCGAGTCCCATAGATCCAGAGATGGGGTCGGGTCGAGCGGCGGTGGTAGCTTGACGCGTGCCGTGAGTGAGGATAGGGTCGCGCGGAAGCATTCGGCTTCATTGTCGTTGAGGAGGTTGAGTTCAAAGCGTCCTTGCACCACCACAGTAGTGGTCAAGGCCTTTTGTCCTTGACCCTGTCTGGCCCATCCTTGGTTGATTTGCAGCCATCTGACCACGGGGCAGGAGTTGGTGAGCGGTCGAAGGCCAACACCGCTGTTGTGGCCCATGGTGCCTCATCAGATGCCGCGACCTCAGTTGCGGTTCCGCTATTGGGGAGAGGCATGACGAGTCTCGTCGTCCCCCCTTTGGTGAGCCCCTCTGAGAGGTATGTTACCCCTTGGCCTTTTTCTTTTAGCGGTAGATCATTTCCTTTCTCATGTGTTTAGGGAGTTCTGTTGTAGGGAGGTTCTTCCTGGGTTCGTGATCACCAAGCTATTAGGCTTTGTGAACCCGCCTATACGGCTACGCCCTTCGTTGAGTTGCGGTGACCATAGCACAGCGCCTTTCTCTCGTGACCCTATGTTCACTAACCATGGGTGAGAATTGCCCCAACATTGTAGTGACAAAAGTCATGGTCGAGGGAGAGGCCCCTGATGCAGGTGAAGCGACTGCAGCCCCCAAGGAGGAAATGGACTCACAGTCCACCATCGATCCATCACTCATGGGATGGTAGTCTATGATGTTGGTGGACCGGCCTTGGTTCCTCATGGTGAGGAGGTTGGGCCTAGCAGAGATCCTCTTGTTTGGCCACACCCCATGGACCCCCGCGAGGCTCTATTCGTGGTGGATGACATGGCCGAGCAGGCCGCGTGGGCTAGCGCCTCGCGGAGCCAGGGGGATCCTAGTGACCCTATCCAAGTTGGTCAATGCAGCCACCACTGTCGCTGGGTTGGGCACGGAGGCTCAACGGCTGATGACCGAGGAGGTCATGCCCCACCAATAGGTGAGGCCCTACCACTTTGCTTCGTCTTTTGAGCTCGCTATGCTAGTCATTCCTTCAGCTGAATGACATGGTTACATCTTTCTTCGTTTGTAAGAATTGGTGAGGGCTTCAATGGAGAAGTCCTAGTGTTTGTGTCTGGCCTTCCAAGCACAGTGGTGGAGCGCTATGGACCGCAACTGCCTAGCCAAGGTGGAGGCAAAAGTTTGGCGCATGTGGGAGGAATTGGAGGCCTCCCAAAAGGCGCAGGTGGAGCCCCGTGAGGGTCTGGTCAATGCTATTGGAGGGGTTGACTCGGCCTAAGAGCGTCTCATGGAACAAGGGGCACAAGATCGATCTTAGATCAATTTGTTGATGTCCCAGGTGGTCGGCCTCAAGGCGGCGATGGCCTCTCAAGAGGTGGAGCGCACCGTGGCGGACACTGCTCGGGATGAGGCTGAGAAGGGTCATCGATGTCTCGAAGCTGAGTGTCAAGGCCTTCGTTCCACTTGCGTAGGTAAGTTCTTTTTTGCCTGCGTTGGGTCTTAGCTTGATGGTCATGTTTGATTGCAGATCGACCGCTTATTTTAGGTTTGCATGCAAGAGCACTCTCGGATTTGGAGGTGAGGATGGCCACAAAGCAGAGGGCGTAGGAGGCAACCGCGGAACTAATGGCACTAACCAGTTCTGTGTAGGCCATGTGTGATGTCATGCTTGGTGCTGGCCAAGGGAGTGCCTAGCTAGCGCTTTGTCTTGATGAGGCTCATCACCGGGTGGACTCCCTAGTCTCTGTAGGGGTTCACAGTGGTGTGCTTACAGCCTTGACATTGGTCGACTCCCACTACGAGGGCATTGATTACGATGCCGTGGGACAAGGATACTCGTCGAGGAAGTCCGACGCTGAGATCCTTGCCATCGGCAATTCCGTCACTCATGGTGCAGAGGTCCTCGCAAGTAAGGTGTCGGCTGCCACTGTTCATCTCTAGTTTCAAGCTTCTGATGTGTAGGAGTTTCTAGCATAACTGACCAGGACTTTGTGTGTATGTCAGTTTTGTAATGAATATGTTTGGGTTCAGGGCACATGATGGCGCGTAATTGGCGCATTCGTTTGTCAATTTGCCGCCTTTTCGCTTCTTTTCATTCGAGTTGTAATGTGCTTTGTCTCTCCTAGCCTTGTGCTCGTGGGTGCACATTTTAACCTAGGAACTAGCCCATAGGGCTAAAAGGTGCGCAATCTATAGGAGCAGTGAGGCATCGAGGGTGAATTGTAGATCTAGGCATGATGTGAGAAGAAAGCAATCGAGTAGCGAAAGATTTCTCTCCTTTCGCTCCTTTTGCTTTGATCGAGTGAGTTCCCCATTTCCTTTCAGTCCTGTGCGAGTGGGAGGTCGAGGTCACTGGGACAATGACAAACAGTGCTACACCACAGGTCGTGCATATGTATGTGTGTAGCCCCCGCGAGTGAGTCTTGTTCATGCTCGTATGTGTATGTGGACGTGTTTAGGTAGAGAGGCTAAGGACAAAGCAGATGTAACTGACCGATATGTTGGAAGCTCTCATGAGACTGGTTACCATTGCTTAGGGTGCATCGAGCCCCCGAGCGTCTGCTCATAATAGAGTTGTTGCAGTCCCTAGGCAATGAGCTGGTAAAGACGCTTCTTTATCACTCAGAACGGTTGTAGCCGATGCGGATCCACCTCTTGGCTGGCTTTGAGTTGACCTTTGCTAGTTTTTCATCCTTGGTGGGCTTGCGAGCCCCCGACGGTAACTCCTTCGAGTCTGACCCATTGTGGCTTCTGGCCAGGAGGGCTCATGTGTTCGAATGCTTGAGCCTTCATGGCGCGATGGTGCCACCGTCGTCGCGTCCCCACCTTTGGGCACGGTTGCCGCTCTTGATGAAGGGCTGGCATGTCCTGTCACTACACGAGTGGGGTCTAAGCGTGATGCGGTTTGGTCTGCTCGGCATGGCACGTGGTGCGCTTAGGGAGCCTGCTTCCTCGGATGCACGTGCCTCCAAGTGATAGCCGATAGTCTATTGAGGCACGAAGGGCAGTTCATCAACCAACCAGGGTAGGGCTCTAGTTTCAGGGTTGGTCTTTTGAGGCATGGTACCGGTAGCCATCTGACCATTAATGACGTCACTGCATGGCGGCGGGTAGTTATGTCATTCATTTATGCCTTGACATGTAGCACTCTGCTGGTTGCAGAGACGCTGCTTGAGGCGTGTCTTCACCACCGGGTCTAGGCTTCCCACGCGATTGACCTAGATGGGCGCTGGCCGATTAGTGTGGATAACCTCATGGTTCCCCAAAAGGATGTGGCCGGTCGAGGCCATTCCCTAGGTGAGTTCGACATGAGCTGTAACAAAACCGACCAATTTATAAGAGCACAAGTACGAAAGCAATCACCAGAGTGATCAAACCGTCATACTTGAACCCATATAAACTCGGTAGTCAATTGAAACCATGAAGGATTTCAAACCAACTTGCATACAACCAAGATCACAGTAATTCAACATAACAAGCCACATGTTACATCCATTTCACAAGTAGTTCACAAGTACCTCATACATCAGAGTACACATAGTTATTACAAAACAAGTTCACAAATAGCGGAAGCAAAGTAGTTTGAGACCATCACACACACTTAGTTCAAATACAAGCCAGTTCCATAGTCATATCCAGCAAAAGCAACAAGATAAGGTAACATAGATGATCATGCCCATGATCTAGTCTTCATCCCCCATAGGGTGGAGACAATACTTGCAGTAGCCGTTATAGAGCATGTCATCTACAACAAGGGGGAAATAAACCCTGAGTACGAGAATGTACTCAGCTAGACTTACCTGTCGTAAACCAGAAATAAATGACACCAAGGAGTATGCAAAGCTTTATCGGTGGATCTTGCTTGACAACCATTTTGCATAAAAGCTTTAGTGATATGAGAGCATAATTTAATTTATGAGTAAGCAGCAAGTCATCAATATTAACCTGTCAACTAGATTAGCACCTGTACTAGAGCAAGCAATTGATTTAACTCCAAACATTAGTAACCATATCCGGTATAATGTTGTATCATCATCATCATCGATTTAACCATCAAGTTCCATCAAGTGCATCTATGTTGCCGCTGCTCAGTCAAGTTCTCACTATTTGGGAGAGACGGCGATTCGAATCGATTCCTATCCAGCTGGAGGGGTATTCCTAACACAAACCCAGGCATACCGCGCGAAGGCAGCCTTAGGTCACCTTTGGTACAATTCAGGAATCGCGGCTCCGAGTAGCACCGCAACCTCAGGGAGTCCACTCTGCCAGGTGGTCAATCTCACCTAGGACTTACGCCAATAGCTCCCCGCACATCCTTACTACCGCCAGGGTGCGCACTTTCACTTCTCGGTCTTCCGGCCTGAGTTGAGCTACTCGGCTTCACGGTCGGAATGAGTTATCCGGACAACTAAGTGATAGGCATGCATTCAACATGACATGAGGACGTACAGCGAATCAGTCCTTAACCGACACAGACAGGGATAGATCCATACCCAAGACCTCCTTGCCTTATTGCTTCTCTATCGACATCCCGCCCGGTCACAATTCATTATTAACACATGGTTATTTTCCACGATAGCAAATATAGCCAACCGTGACCAGACATTATCCTAACTTGCAGGTGACAGGAAATCACCTGACTTTTACCGATCTAAGCAAGGCTAAGCTTTGATTCGCTCCTGGACCTTAATAGGATTCATGGTACGTTTACTGGACAAGGAATAGATATATATATATATATATATATATATATATATATATATATATATATATATATATATATATATATATATATATATATATATATATATATATATATGCAACAAGTGTTTGCATCCAGTTCCTATCACTTAATGCATCACAAATAAAGATACTCAAAGTAACCATTTTCAAAACATAGGAGACTTAGAATGCTCCGAGCCTTGCCTTTCAGAAAAGATGAAGGTTGGTGATCGGGACACTCAAGAACTTCTTCGTCGGTTCCTTCTTCGGGGGTCTGCACCTCCTGCTCCTGAGCTTGCTGCTGATCCTCCGGAAGTACTTGCTCGAATTCCAAAAGCGTGACTCCCTCTGGAACACCTATTGCATGCATATGCATAGTATAAGAATCATGTATGCACAAGAGATGGAAGGTGATGATGAAATGTACAGCCATGTATGGATGGACGCATGAAAGACATGATGATACAAGATTAACATCGATTTTACCGAGTAGGTGCATATCTCTTTTAGAAAACAAGAATGGCACACTCACTAAGCTCTAACAACCTAAGATAAAAGTCGTTCATCTTCAGTAAGAGGTCTATCACCTGCAACTAACAAGTTATTTCGATTAGCCTAACATCTAACTCATCACATCGACTCATATCAAGCAAACAAGTTATTCACTGCACTCAACAGTTTTCAGGCTGCAAACAGCAGCTACAAGTTTGATCCATAACTAGAGTTCTACAGGTCCAAATACCATGATTTAAGACTTTCTCGAAAGCGTATAAAATTGTCTACAACTTTTATTTAATCACCAAAGTCTAATTCAAACTCAAACTAGGTCAAACAGACTGATCTTCCAAAACTATCTGCGAATTCCAGAGAGTAGGCAGTTGGGAGTGCTGTCTTCCAACTGAGATAACTCTCAAACTACTAGGCCAAATGTCTTGAAATTTTGACACAAGCTATATAAACAAGTTTCCTACAACTTTGTTATTGACCAATTTCACAGCAAACATCAAATTCACTAGTTAATCCGCTTAACTCTAAAATCTATCCAGAAAGTCACTGTAATAGAATTATAGTGAAAATAATATTTCATTACATACAAGAATAGCACCATGAGTACTACCAATGTTACCAACAGTTAACATACATTAAATGAACATAAGAAAACATAGTGGCCCTTCCTAAATAAATTATTTTAATTCCTTTATTAATTTATTTAGATAATTAGGTTAAATAATAAACACATATCCAAAGTGTACAGAAAATTCTACAAATATTATAGTAGCATATACTTGTCCCCAATAGACTACTATATAAATTTCACATCATTTCAACAAACATAACACCCTACACAAAAATGACAAGCCCGCAGGGCTTAAAATAGCATAAATAGAAAACCCTAGTGAAAAGTGTCAAGCAACAGATTTTATATTTTTCTTAGGTTCGTCATAACACCATAACACTGTACAAAAAGTTTCATGCTCACTGGATACATATTTTTACCATGAAAAATAGCACAAGAATCTCCTAATTATAAAAGGGAAATTAATAACTCAAAATCTATCCATGCAATGACTCTCAAATTTTTACCAGAGCTTCTACTTATCAAGAAAAGCTTACCATACAAATTTCATAATTTTGGGAGCACTGCAACTCTAGATATGAGCTAAACAAGTTTGCATTCATTTAAAAACATATTTTAAGTTGCAATTTAATTCTTCTAGAAACTTTACTATAAGTGTTTATGTTATATTTTTCCTAAATACTACACTTCACCAAGATCCTAACAAAATTGGAACCACCCAATTTGGATCTACAAAACTCTAGTTATAAATTTTACAAAACAGCATTCAAAACTGAACAAATGCACTAGCTTTCAGAAGCTAAGTCACTGACGCTCGGGACCCACACGTCAGTGGACCCCGCATGTCAGTGGCACTAAAACAGAGCACGGCGGGGATCGGTGGTTAAACGGTGATAGCTCGCCGCCGGCGAGTCCGCCGGCAAAACTGACCCCACCTTGGTGTTCTCCTCACCATGTCGCATCTATAGAGGTAAGTGGTTAGGGCTGAGGCACACTAGAGACGGCTCATCGCCGGCCATGGCGGCTCGGCGGCACGGCACGATGGTGTGCCGGCTCCGGCCACGGCTGGCCCAGGTGAATGGTCCTACGGCACCCCGGTGCTCAGGCGACACTACTCGTGCTAATCTAGGGTTAGGAGATGTGCTCGGGAAGCTTAGCCACAGAGAGGCCCGCGTGGCGGCGGAGCTTACTCCGGCGAGGCTCACCCGCCGGCGACATTCGGGCGGTAGCAGTTAGACGAGGTAGGACTAGAGACACTACGAGGCATGGGGAAGACAATGTGGAGGAAAGGGCGCACAGAGGAGCATTGGTCAGCTCGGGCCATGGCAAGCTCGCGCTCCGGCGAGGTGACAGGCACGGCGGCGATGACGGAATTCGCCAAAGGACCCTCACCTTGACTCAACTGGAGCTGTGAAGGGGTCGAGAGAGTAGAGCAGTGCCAGGCGCTTCAATGCATGCGAGCAATTGCTCAGCGGTTGGCTAGCGGAGGAGCTGCGCGATGGCGACGCTAGCTCGGCGGCAATGGTGCGGTGGCGGCTTTGCTTTCAGTGCCTGAGACACGCGCAAGGGGGAGATAGAGAACGAGGGTGAGTGGGAGAGCAGGCGAGCGCGGCCTCCTTGCGGACGACAGCAGGGCAGCGGCGCCAGGCTGGCCATGGCGTGTGGTGGCCATGCGGCGGCAACGGCCTGCTGCCGGTCGGCACTATAGCTACCGATTAAGTTCGATCAACAGAGCAATGCCCGAGCCTGACAGCGCGATTTGGAGCTGATCAATTTCCTAATACTTTGATCATTAGCACAAACTTCCTAAACAAAAGTTGAAGCCCTATGTACCAGCTACAAAACACCTTTAGAGATCAAAGTCTAATTCGCAATGGATAGAGAGTAAAATCAAGCCAAAGTCGAACCTGCGAAACTGGAAATCAGCAAGGGACTTAGAAATTTTTCTAAGTGCTGAATCAGCACCCAAATCTGACTTGTGGGCCATGTTTGGGACTGTTCCACACATTTTCATGACTTGACCTCTAAACAAAGTTTGTTCTATATATAATTTCTACAACTTTTCTTTAGGTTGCTCAGACATGCAAACACTCTAAGCTGTACTTTTTAAACAGTCAAACAAAGGAGCTCTAGGGGTCAACACAAGTCAAACTATTACTTGGAAGTGTATTTAGGCAATATGGTCAACATGAACATTGTTCCTAATGACATTCTAAGTGTAGCTAAGGTATTTTAGTTACCCACATTCATCACTTGCACTCAATCACACATGATCATAAAGCATACATACAATGAAACTTAAAAGAACAATAGCATGTTTCACATGTTTCATAGCAATGTTTCATATAGAAATTCTTATGCAGGAATGAATGATGCTTATGAATGAGATGATGATGCACATGCTCATGTGATGCAAGTGTTTTAGTGCAACCATAACACTGAGGTGTTACACCCCCCCCCTTATAAAAATCTCGCCCCAAGATTTGAAAAGCGTACCATTTTAAATAAAAGGTAGGGTATACATCCTTCAAATAATCTTCCCGTTCCCATGTTGCATCGCTCTCACTACTCTGGTTACTCCACATAACCTTGTAAAACTTGACCACACGGTTCTAGGTTACTCTATCTCTGGTATCAATAACCCGCACTGGCCTTTCTTCATAGGATAGATCTGACTTCAACTTGATATTTCTAAGTGAAACTCTTTCTTCGGGAACACGAAGACATTTCTTCAATTGAGAGACATGAAAAATATTGAAGATAGCTCTCATCTCGTAAGGTAACTCTATCTTGTAAGCTACATTCCCACTCTTCTCTATGATCGGATATGGGCCTACATACCTAGGTGCAAGCTTTCGCTTTACTCTGAATCGCTGCACACCTTTCATCGATGATACTTTCAGATAAATGTGATCACCCACTTCAAACTCAATGGGCTTCCTTATCTTATCCACATAGCTTTTCTGCCTAGCCTAAGTGGCTTCCACATGTTTCTGGATAGTACGGACTTGTTGTTCAGCCTCTTCAACAAAATCAATGCCGTGGTATCTCCTTTCTCCAGCTTCAACCCAATTCAAAGGGGTTCTACACTTGCGGCCATACAACGCTTCTAACAGGGCCATCTTGATACTTTCTTGATAACTATTATTATAGGAAAATTTAGCCAAGGGTAACCACTTATCCCATGAACCTTTGGATGATATGACACAAGCTCTTAACATGTCTTCTAATATTTGATTCACTTGCTCTGTCTGTCCGGAGGTTTGTGGATGATAAGCAGAACTTCTAACTAAGTTGGTCCCTATCATCTTGTGCAAATGTTCCCAAAAACAAGCGGTGAACTGAGGTCCTCTATCAGATACAATGGTTCTAGGAACACCATGGAGACGTACTATCTGATTAAAATATAACTCAGCATAGTCACTTGGGCGATAGTCAATTCTAACTGGTATGAAATGAGCAGACTTTGTTAAGCGATCCACTATTACCCATATGGAATTAAAATTCTTTTGGGTAGGGGGAAGTCCAACAATAAAATCCATACTAATCTCTTCCCATTTCCATCCTGGTATAGACAATGGTTGGAGAAGTCCAGCAGGCTTCATGTGAATTGCTTTGACTCTACAACAATTGTCGCACCTTGCAACATAAGCCACGATTTCTTTCTTCATCTTGGTCCACCAAAAGCGAGATTTCAAATCTTGATACATTTTGCTACTTCCCGGGTGGATAGATAACTTGGATGAGTGAGTTTCTTCTAAGATTTAGTTTCTAAGCTCTTTGTCCTTCGATACTACAAGTCTGTCCTTAAACCATACAACACCCTTCTCATCAATACGAAAGTGTTTTGTCTCTTGTTCCTTCATCTTTCTTTTGATGTGGAACACACCCACATCGGTTTTCTGAAGCTCAATGATTTTACTTTCCAGAGAGCAACTAAGGGTAATATTGTGCAACACAGTAGGATGTAACAGATGTACCAAATGATAATCTGCTTCCAAGAGAGAATTGCAATGAGATTTTCCACTCAAAGCATCAGCAACAACATTTGCTTTACCCGGATGATAATGGACTTCCAAATTATAATCTTTGATCAACTGTAGCCATCTTCTCTGTCTCATGTTCAATTCTGGTTGAGTGAAGATATACTTGAGACTTTTATGATCGGTATAAATATGACACAAGTTACCGAGCAGGTAATGCCTCCAAATCTTCAAAGCATGAACAACAACAGCTAACTCAAGATCATGAGTTGGATAATTGGCTTCATGCTTCCTTAGCTGACATGAGGCATAAGCAATAACTTGTCCTTCCTACATAAGGACACATCCTAAACTGGTACCTGATGCATCACAAAACACATCAAAAGGTTTCTCGATATCAGGTTGTGCCAAAACAGGAGCTGATGTCAACAAGGTCCTTAAAGTGCAAAAAGCAGTCTCACACTCTAGAGTCCAAACAAACTTTACATCTTTTTGAAGCAACCTGGTCATGGGCTTGGCTACCTTAGAGAAATCCGGGATGAATCGACGATAATATCCAGCCAAACCAAGGAAACTTCTAACCTCATGCACTGAAGTTGGTGCTTTCCAATCCATGACTTCTTGCACCTTAGATGGATCAACCGAAATCCCTTCATCGGACAACACATGACCCAAGAAAGGTACTTTCTTAAGCCAAAACTCACATTTACTGAACTTGGCATAAAGCTTATGTTCTCGTAGCCTGGATAAAACAACTCTCAGATGCTCGGCATGTTCTTCGACATTTGTGGAAAAGATCAAGATGTTATCAATGAAGACAACTACAAACTTGTCCAATTCCTCCATGAATACAGAATTCATTAGATACATGAAGTATGCAGGAGCGTTGGTCAGACCAAATGACATAACCAGATACTCATACAACCCATATCTGGTGGAGAAAGCGGTCTTAGGCACATCCTTCGATCTATTTTTTATCTGATGACAACCAGATCTCAAATCAATTTTGGAGAATATCTTTGCCTTAGACAACTGATCAAACAAAATATCAATGCAGGGCAATGGGTACTTATTCTTGATTGTCACAGCATTGAGTGGACGATAATCCACACACATGCGTAATGACTTGTCCTTCTTCTTCACAAATATTGTAGGACAACTCCAAGGAGAAGCACTAGGTCGGATAAGACCTTTCTCTAACAGATCTTGTAACTGAACTTTAAGCTTTGCTAACTCATTGGGCAGCATCCTATATGGCCTTCTAGAAATAGGTGCAGTACCCGACACTAACTCGATCTTGAACTCGATATCTCGATCAGGCGGTAAACCAGGTAAATCATCAGGAAATACATCTGGAAATTCACACACTACTGGAACGTCCTCAATTCTTGGGGTCTGGATAGCATTAGCAGTGTTGTGGAGTTCTAGCTCTCTGGGAAGTGGCACAAGGAAAGCCTCCTTATTGATAGGATCCCTCAACATAACGACCCTAGTGGAAGTATCAATGAGCACTCCATGACCGCTCATCCACTTCATTCCCAAGATTACATCTATCCCTAATCTTGGCAACACTACCATATCGGCCATAAACACTCGTCCCTCTATTTCGATACTCATACCTAGCACTATTTGATTGGTCGAAATATTACTTCTAGCTGCACTAATGCAATAACTACCCGTGGATACTGTAATTACCTTCTGATTGTATTTTGATGCAAAAGCTAGACTCATAAATGAATGCGAAGCACCAGAATCAAATAGTACAACTGTCGGATGGTGATTCACAAGGAACTTACCCATAGTAACCACCTCTCCAGAGGGGATCTTAGTCACGTTGGTGTAGTTAACATGTCCTTGATGAGCACTAGATTTCCCTTGCTTCTGATGGTTCTTCTAAGGATATGGGCAATTCTTGGACCAATGATCTGTCTTGCCACAATTCCAGCAGGGCCTATTTGCTGGTGGAACAAAAGAATTCCCTGGTCTGGTGGTGCCATTTGGGAGAGGTACAGTAAATGCCTTCTTGAAACCAGTCTTTACCTCATTCTTCTTCTGTGGCGGCTGGTACCTAACAGTTGTAACCGAGGGGCGAAACTGAGTCTTCGCTACTAGAGTTTTAGCCTGAGAGGCACCTGCCTCAAAGGACTCTTGCGATTTTTGGAAGCGGCATAGACATTATTGTTATTCTCTTGAGTAAGAGCATCGCTTACGAACTCATTGAAAGTGACACTCTTGTTATTTCCCATGGACTTCATCAGTTTGGGACTAAGCCCTCTCTTAAAGCTAGCAATTCTCTTTGATTCTGAATCAACGAATTCTGGAGCATACCTTGCCAGATGATTGAATGCATGAAGGTATTCAGTGAGGGTCTTGGTGCCCTACACCAGCTTCATGAACTCATTATGCTTTATGGCCATCAAACCGGGAGGAATATAATGACTCTTGAAAGCCTCCTGGAATTGATTCCAAGTGATTTGGGCATTTTCCGGTAGGGTGGACCTATAATGTCACCACCATATACCTGCTGGACCTTGTAGCTGATGTGAAGCATACTCCGCCTTCATCTGCTCAATCAACCTGAGCAAACAGAACTTATGCTCAAGCGTGTTCAGCCACTCTTCTGCCTGAAGCGGCTCTTCAGCTTCTTTGAAGACTAGCGGCTTGGTATCTTGGAAGTCTTTGAAATCACTAAACTAGTTGGGCTCTAGTCCCTGTCATTGATTGCGGCCCTATGCTTGATGCTGGGCCAGGGTACGCATGGCGTCCCCCAATGCACGCTGACCTTCCACGAGCATGGCCAACAGATCAGACGGTGTGGGCGGTGGTGGCGGTGGAAGATCATCATCACCACTACCCCCAGCACAGCCTAAACGTAGATTGCGCGACATCTGCAGAAGTGCATTTGTGAGTAATGATGGATGATGTCAGATACATTGCAGAGGAATTGTAGAATTATGCCAAACTGGACTTATTGGAGAGATTAATTTCATGCAATAAACAGAGACACAATAATTCATCCTCATAACATCGCCAATAACTTTACTCCGCACATTCTCGCGATGCATACGCTTACATGCCAAATTTTGCCAACATCAAAGCTAGACTTTTATTTAAGGCTCACATCCATATGGAGCCAACATGCGAATTTCCAGAGATTACATCCAAGTCTCTAACTGAAA
Organism: Miscanthus floridulus; assembly: GCF_019320115.1. Taxonomy (NCBI): domain Eukaryota; kingdom Viridiplantae; phylum Streptophyta; class Magnoliopsida; order Poales; family Poaceae; genus Miscanthus; species Miscanthus floridulus. Next base: position 117,765,484 of record NC_089580.1, on the reverse strand, counting down.
TTAAGTTACGTGTTCTTCCAAAAGAAAACAAAAGATAGGCTCTAGTACATCTAGCTTAGTGCTATAGCTAAACTACACATCTTCATTAGTGTCAGCATCGATCACTCCTTCACCGTCTTTATCCTCGATAGGGTCGAGTTCCTCCTCTTCTTCATCTTCTTCAGCTTCTGGTACTGCGATGACATTGGCATCTAATTCCATGCCATCATCATCAGCGAAGATCACCTGTGGTCCTCCCACCACGGGGTACACAGGAATAGGATGAGGAATCGGATTGAGCTGATTGTTGAGGCGGTGAACATCAATCTGCAGGCGGAGGAGTTCATTCTCTCGGATTTCCGCTCGAATTCCTATCATGATCCTAGCATTGTCCCTGGTTTGAGCTAGACGGAGTGCATCATCTATAGTAACATTACAACTTGGGTGTGAGAGGATTATCTTATAGGATGAGAAATCTATAACGAAATAATTAAAGATAAGGGAGGGAGCGATGTAAAAATGTAATGGCACGAGTGAACATGATGCATGCACGTTCCGTACGTCCTCACAAATCTTAAGAAAATAAAATTAAAATTCTAGCGACATAGACGGTGGCATACATACGTTCTCTCATATACGTATCTAGTCGAGCTACACATTGCGTTGTCCCTGGTTTGAGCTAGACGGAGTGCGTCATCTATAGTAACATTGCAACTTGGGTGTCAGAGGATTATCTTACAGGATGAAAAATCTATAACGAAATAATTAAAGATAAGGGAGGGAGCGATGTAAAAATGTAATGGCACGAGTGAACATGATGCATGCACGTTCCATACGTCCTCACGAATCTTAAGAAAAAAAATTAAAATTCTAGCGACATAGACGGTGGCATACATACGTTCTCTCATATACGTATCTAGTCGAGCTACACATTGCGTTGTTAGTGTACCTGCAGACAAATTCATTGCAGCCCATCCCAACAAAAGAGAAATAAGCACACAATGAAAGCAGTAAACTAAGATACTCTCCATATATACATCCCCGGATATATATACTTCGGTATCCAAAGCTACCTGATAGATACACCCACAATTAAGTACCTTCATATGTACATGTGTGCAACATGTAAATATTCCGGTAACCACAACTAACACTCCCCTAGACCAACAGTTGGACGGTCATGCTCTCACAACTCACTTTACCTGGGCGTAGAGGCGATTGATCCATACATTACCACCCAAATGGATGGCATCCATACAATAGCACGCCGTATGGATGATGAAATAGAATGCAAGTAATTATCCCCCAAAGTCATTACTTAAATAAGCCACCTGAAAGTCCTTATTTGGGCATAGAGGATATGACCACTGGCACACTTAAGTAAAATTTCAGATTTGAACACACCTATATATAAGTAGCTATAAGTTGTCAAAACTGATTTTCGCAAACAAAAACCTTTGTTTTAAATACACATATGACATGTTTAATGTTGAATCTAGCTCTGATACCAGCTGTAACAGAACTGACCAATTTATAAGAGCATAAGTATGAAAGCAATCACCGGAGTGATCAAACCGTCATACTTGAACCCATATAAACCCGGTAGTCAACTGAAACCACGAAGGATTTCAAACCAACTTGCATACAACTAAGATCATAGTAATTCAATATAACAAGCCACATGTTACATCCATTTCACAAGTAGTTCACAAGTACCTCATACATCAGAGTACACATAGTTATTACAAAACAAGTTCACAAATAGCGGAAGCAAAGTAGTTTGAGACCATCACACACACTTAATTCAAATACAAGCTAGTTCCATAGTCATATCCAGCAAAAGCAACAAGATAAGGTAACATAGATGACCATGCCCATGATCTAGTCTTCATCCCCTGTAGGGTGGAGACAATACTTGCAGTAGCCGTTATAGAGCACGTCATCTGCAACAAGGGGGAAATAAACCCTGGGTACGAGAATGTACTCAGCTAGACTTACTCGTCGTAAACCAGAAATAAATGACACCAAGGAGTATGCAAGGCTTTATCGGTGGATCTTGCTTGACAACCATTTTGCATAAAAGCTTTAGTGATATGAGAGCATAATTGAATTTATGAGTAAGCAGCAAGTTATCAATATTAACCTGTCAACTAGATTAGCACCTGTACTAGAGCAAGCAATTGATTTAACTCCAAACATTAGTAACCATATCCGGTATAATGTTGTATCATCATCATCATCAATTTAACCATCAAGTTCCATTAAGTGCATCTACGTTGCCGCTGCTCAGTCAAGTTCTCACTATCCGGGAGAGACAGCGATTCGAATCGATTCCTATCCAGCTGGAGGGGTATTCCTAACACAAACTCAGGCATACCGCGTGAAGGCAGCCTTAGGTCACCTTTGGTACAACTCAGGAATCACGGCTCCGAGCAGTGCCGCACCCTTAGGGAGTCCACTCTGCCAGGTGGTCAATCTCACCTAGGACTTATGCCAATAGCTCCCCGCACATCCTTACTACCACCAGGGTGCGCACTTTCACTTCTCGGTCTTCCGGCCTGAGTTGAGCTACTTAGCTTCATGGTCGGAATGAGTTGTCCGGCCAACTAAGTGATAGGCATGCGTTCAACATGACATGAGGACGTACAGCGAATTGGTCCTTAACCGACACAGATGGGGATAGATCCACACCCAAGACCTCCTTGCCTTGTCGCTTCTCTATCGACATCCTGCCCGGTCACAATTCATTATTAACACATGGTTATTTTCCACGATAGCAAATATAGCCAACCGTGACCATACATTATCCTAACTTGCAGGTGACAGGAAATCACCTGACTTTTACCGGTCTAAGCAAGGCTAAGCTTTGATTCGCTCCTAGACCTAAATAGGATTCAGGGTACGTTTACTGGACAAGGAATAGATATATATATATGCAACAAGTGTTTGCATCCAGTTCCTATCACTTAATGCATCACAAATAAAGATACTCAAAGTAACCATTTTCAAAACATAGGAGACTTAGAATGCTCCAGGGCTTGCCTTTCAGAAAAGATGAAGGTTGGTGATCGGGACACTCAAGAACTTCTTCGTCGGTTCCTTCTTCGGGGGCCTGCACCTCCTGCTCCTGAGCTTGCTGCTGATCCTCTGGAAGTACTTGCTCGAATTCCAGAAGCGTGACTCCCTCTAGAACACCTGTTGCATGCATATGCATAGTATAAGAATCATGCATGCACAAGAGATGGAAGGTGATGATGAAATGTACAGCCATGTATGGATGGACGCATGAAAGACATGATGATACAAGATTAACATCGATTTTACCGAGTAGGTGCATATCGCTTTTAGAAAACAAGAATGGCACACTCACCAAGCTCTAACAACCTAAGATAAAAGTCGTTCATCTTTAGTAAGAGGTCTATCACCTGCAACTAACAAGTTATTTCGATTAGCCTAACATCTAGCTCATCACATCGACTCATATCAAGCAAACAAGTTATTCACTGCACTCAACAGTTTTCAGGCTGCAAACAGCAGCTACAAGTTTGATCCATAACTGGAGTTCTACAGGTCCAAATACCATGATTTAAGACTTTCTTGAAAGCTTATAAAATTGTCTACAACTTTTATTTAATCACCAAAGTCTAATTCAAATTCAAACTAGGTCAAACAGACTGATCTTCCAAAACTGTCTGTGAATTCCAGAGAGTAGGCAGTTGGGAGTGCTGTCTTCCAACTGAGATAACTCTCAAACTACTAGGCCAAATGTCTTGAAATTTTGACACAAGCTATATAAACAAGTTTCCTACAACTTTGTTATTGACCAATTTCACAGCAAACATCAAATTCACCAGTAAATCTGCTTAACTCTAAAATCTGTCTAGAAAGTCACTATAATAGAATTATAGTGAAAATAATATTTCATTACATACAAGAATAGCACCATGAGTACTACCAATGTTACCAACAGTTAACATACATCAAATGAACATAAGAAAACATAGTGGAACCTTCCTAAATAAATTATTTTCATTCCTTTATTAATTTATTTAGATAATTAGGTTAAATAATAAACACATATCCAAAGTGTACAGAAAATTCTACAAACATTATAATAGCTTATACTTGTCCCCAATAGACTACTGTATAAATTTCACATCATTTCAACAAACATAACACCCTACACAAAAATGACAAGCCCACAGGGCTTAAAATAGCATAAATAGAAAACCCTAGTGAAAAGTGTCAAGCAATAGATTTTATATTTTTCTTAGGTTCATCATAACACCATAACACTGTACAAAAAGTTTCAAGCTCACTGGATACATATTTTTACCATGAAAAATAGCACAAGAATCTCCTAATTATAAAAGGGAAATTAATAACTCAAAATCTATCCATGCAATGACTCTCAAATTTTTACCAGAGCTTCTACTTATCAAGAAAAACTTACCATACAAATTTCATAATTTTGGGAGCACTGCAACTCTAGATATGAGCTAAACAAGTTTGCATTCATTTAAAAACATATTTTAAGTTGCAATTTAATTCTTCTAGAAACTTTACTATAAGTGTTTATGTTATATTTTTCCTAAATACTACACTTCACCAAGATCCTAACAAAATTGGAACCACCCAATTTGGATCTACAAAACTCTAGTTATAAATTTTACAAAACAGCATTCAAAACTGAACAAATGCACTAGCTTTCAGAAGCTAAGTCACTGACGCTCGGGACCCACACATCAGTGGACCCCGCATGTCAGTGGCACTAAAACAGAGCACAATGGGGATCGACGGTTAAACGGCGATAGCTCGCCGACGGTGAGTCCGCCGGCAAAACCGACCCCACCTTGGTGTTCTCCTCACCATGCCACATCTATAGAGGTAAGTGGTTAGGGCTGAGGTGCACTGGAGACAGCTCATCGCCGGCCATGGTGGCTCGGTAGCGCGGCACGACAGTGCGCCGGCCAGCTTTGGCCATGGCTGGCCCAGGTGAATGGTCCTACAGCACCCCGGTGCTCAGGCGACACTACTCGTGCTAATCTAGGGTTAGGAGATGTGCTCGGGAAGCTTAGCCACGGAGAGGCCCGCGCGGCGGCGGAGCTTACTCCGGCGAGGCTCACCTGCCGG